>NC_139320.1:39630701-40110701 GCF_056507025.1 Lutjanus erythropterus
CAGTATCCTCAGAGCTGGTAACTTCATCCAAACTGCACAAAAGTACTGAACTCTTAGAAATAAGGGTTCTAAAAGGGTTCTTCCTGAAGGGCTGAGGTTCTAACTAGAAACATCTGCTGCTCAAGAACCCTTTTTAGAAGAAAGGGTTCCTCAAGGATTCTTTAAAAACACTAATGCTTACATTAAGAACTTTCTCTTGAAGAAACTATTTCTTTTTAAAAGAAACTAGTTCTAGATGAAACCCTTGGAATATAAAATGGTTCTCGGTAGAATCCCTGAATGGATTCTTGTTAGCACCCTTAGAAAGTGGAAAGAAAATAATGGTTCCTTGCGGGGTTTTCTTCAGTCCATTAAGAACATTTTATCCAAAGAACCCTTTCTGGAAGATAGAGTTCTTAAAAGGTTGTTGAAATTCTTGAAGAACTTTTTCATCACAGGTTTGTCAAGGGTTCTTTGCATCCTAACATAAAAAGGATTATTGGTAGAACCTCCTGGGTGGGTTCTAGATGAAAGCTTTGGAATTTAAAAGCGTTCTCAGTAGAGTTCCCTGGGTGGATTCTAAATAAAACACTTGGAATGTAAAAAGGTTCTTGGTAATGTCCCTGGAGTGGGTTTTAGATGAACCCCTTGGATATGAAAGGCTTCTCATTAGAACCCCATGGACGGGTTCTGGATGAAACCCTTGGAAAAGAAAAGAGTTCTCAGTAGAACCACCTGCATAAGTTCTTTGTAAAACCTTTAGAAAACTAAAAGCTTCTTGGTAGAACCGCCTACATGGGTTCTAGGTAAAATCCTACAAACATAAAACGGTTCTCAGTAGAACCTCCTGGGTTGATTCTAGATAAAACCCTTGGAAAATAAAAGAGTTTTTCATAGAACTCCTTGATTGGGTTCTTAGATTGGGTTCTAAATAAAACCCTTGCAACATTAAAGGGTTCTTGGTAGGTGGATTCTAGGTAAAACCCTAGGAATATAAACAGGTTCTCAGAGGAAGCCCCTGGTTGATCATCCTTAGGAAGTGGAAAGGTTCTGAAGAGTCCCAGGTGGAACCATTACACCATAGAGGGGTTCTCTATTGACACTCTCATAATTCTGGGTAAAACCTTTCACAAATGGTTCTAGGTATAACCAGTTATGTTGGGTTCTCAGTAGAACTCTCTGAAAAGGTTCCAAGTGGAACTTTTATAAAAGGTTCTACCAGGAACCAAAAAGGAACGTTCTCCTATAGGTACAAGTGGAAGAACCCTTTAAGTTTTTAGTTATTTCTTAGAGTGTACATGCTGTTGTGTCCGTGTGGCTGAAGAGACAGTGAACCGTTGGATCAGTTCTTGTCACATGAACAGAACATGAACATGATGAAGAGGCTGAACTGTTCTCTACTTCTGTAAACAAACTCATGTCTCATGTTGACATGTGACATCTATTTCAACAAAAATCCACTCTGAGCAAGTACACGTCTCATCCACCGCCACATAAAACGCTGCCTGTTGGTGCAGAAAGTGGAGTGGTATTTTTGCCGCCTCGATGGACTAAATTTCCATTTTTTCAGCTGTAACACTTGTCATTTAACTGCAGATTGTCACCATTAGGTTAAATAAATATGACAAACATTGCAGACTAACTGTTACTGAACTGTGAATGTGTTGGCATGTTTTTATGAGGAATAATGAGCAAGGAATATGTGACATTTCTCAAACTGCCCAGCTTTTACTGTAACAGCAAATAGATGTGATGCTGATGCCTGCCTATTAGGCGTGCACTGAGCCTTTCAGTAGCTCTAACTGCACATAATCCCTTTTTTCTGAGCACTTTAGACTAAATAGATGTCTAATGCTGTCAATCACGTCCATTTAGCTGTTTGAGAAGTATTAAGATCTGTTTAAACATCAGCGAAATTAGCCAAAACACACATTCCTTGCAAAGACAGATTGGGGGAAATGGGACAAAGTAAAATAAAAGCGAAATCAGTTCCACTGCTTCCTGCACTCTCCAGGGTTTTCATAACAGCAGTGTTAGGACCATTTGCACATGATTTCACAGGCAATTCCCAGTCGGGGCCAAAGCGGAGCAAAGTGTACGTGAAAACATGTGAAATGGAGTAAAACAGACGTAGACAGTCATCCGAGAGGTCTTTCTAATAGGACGGATAATGTATGGGGAAAGCAGCTTTAATGAGCCCCCCTGCTGACTGGGAATATGCAGTGGGAGGTGAAGGTGAAAAGAGCACATCCAGGAGCAGAGGTTACCCTCCTCACAGTGAGACGCAGGCTTAATCAGGAGCGTAACAGGAAGTGAGAGGTGAGAGGCTCGCCGCCACAGACACAATGTGGCAGAACTGTGAACTGATGGGATCCTCTCCTCAGCAACTGTGTGGCTGTAAGCCTAGTGGAGCATGTGATTTGCAATGGGAACGCTGGTTGTCTGAAGTAAGTCGACATGGCAGGCGAGCCCCCTTCAGCCACCCGACCTGGCTAAATTCAGCAGCTCGGCCTCCTGCACTCACACACACACACACACACACACACACACACACACACACACACACACGAGCTGGCACAGGCCCAAACGGGCTATTTATAGCCCAGCAGAGGCAGGTAGGCAGTCAAGCTGCAAATGTTGATAAAGAGCAGGGGCAAGATGCGGTGACACATTCCAGGGAAAATTTGGATGAGGGCTGGCATGCAACATCTGGGTCATCATATCACATTCATGACAAATTCTATTAGATAGAAATAAATGACCGAATTTCTAATACAACTCTGCATGTCTGATATGATTTATTGCCACATTGTGGGTATTTGTGTGAACTAAATGCTGGTATATGTGAAAAAATGACTTGTCCACAGTTTGTTTTTATAGTTGTAATTGAACTTTATATATATTTATTGGTGTTTAATCAATAGCAGATACTCAATCAAAGATGTTTCTGTTTCTCCAGATCTTCAGTCTAAATTTCTGTAAAATCCTGCTCTGTTCTGTTAGTTTTTTCTCATTTAAAGTTTAAGTTTCCTTATTCAAACAAACAGCTCCACCAGACGAAACAAAGTCAAATGAGGTGCAGTTCTGCCATTTCTAGACTACTGACTAAATATCCATTAATATATTTTTAACTGGTTAAATTCTCAATGGCAATTAATTGATTAATGATTTCTCATTAACATCCCTTCTCCAAGCCTGTGCAGCTGTAGTGTGAAGTGCTTGTTTGATCAGATCACCTTACCAGCAACAAAAACACATGAATAATTAATTTGGATATTAATTCAAGTTGTTCTCAGTTATGTTTTTAAAAGTAACTAAGTACATTACATAGTGTAATGTATACTTAAGTACAAGTAAAAGTGCAGACTTGAAAATCTACTCATAAAAGTTCAAGTACCTAAAAAAAAATACTTGATTACAGTAACTTGAGTATGTAGTGTATTTGGTTTAGGGCAAATCTGCAAATTTAAGTGCTGTATATGAAATTTAAATGCTTTATGGTTTGTTTTTGGCTAAAACACCAAATCTCATTTTGCTCCCCTGTATGTCCAGATTGACTGATAGTAGTAGATTACTGCTGTACTTGACAAACTACGTGCACAGTTTGTTTATAACCTCCCTCTCACACAAACCACTGTTATGAGAAAGAGTCTGATTGAGATTGCAGGCTGTGTGTGTGTGTGTGTGTGTGTGTGTGTGTGTGTGTGTGTGTGTGTGTGTGTGTGTGTGTGTGTCTGGATAAGTACAGGCAACAATGAAAAAATAAAGTTGGTTTTGCACTGAAGCCATTCAAGGTCACTTTTATTCTTTGATGAGAGTAAATAAAAACAACTCATGCTTTTCGCCTTCTGACTGCCTTCTTAGATGCTTTTGATTTTTATTTTCCTTGCACTGACAGAGATTTGGTCTGAGTTTACTGAAGCTTTTTCTTACTTAACGTGCATAACTGCATACTGCGTGTGTTTGCACTGGTGTAAATGAGTGCTCGGTATGTGCTTTTGTCTTCTTTTTCTAGAATATAATCACTGGGATAGAGAACTTCCAGGTGGTTTAAGTGGCAAATGTGCTTATTTGAAGTATTTGTGGTTATTTCAGGGAATAAAGGTCAGCAGAATCTGGTTAGATTGAAGCTATTAGTCGGTATGTAGTTGAGAGGAGCAAGTTTTCTAAAATTCAGGTAGACATTGAAGGGCCTCATGCTATTAATACAGTGTGTATCTATGAAGATAATATCCTCTATTAGGGTATATGTATTTTTTATCATGATATTGATGTCCTGTGTGTTCGTGTGTTCTGTCCCACCTGGAGAAAAAGCTGTGTTGGCCTGTGGACGAGGTGTCTCCATCATACGAGTCGCTCTGCTTGCGGCTAAGCGGCGGCCCGCCCTGGCTGTGCCCTTCATTTGGGGCGGAGATATCGATGTTGCTCTTACTCAGCCTCTTGCTGGAACTCAGATTCGGGCTGGACTCTCCAAGCAGGCCCGAGTTATCCTGAGAGGAACGAGGAGAATAAGATGCGAGGACGTGCAACGTACCATAAAGCTGCATACACTCACAGCGGTGGGTGCACCAGGAAATTACACATAATCAGACGGGAGCTGATGCGTTTTCCCAGGTGAACAGTTAAATGTGGGGAAAACTGTGCCCGTGAGAGAGTGATCTATTAGATGTGAGTGGATTTGAATTGGAGAGGGGAGGAGGAGAGAGGGAACAACAGACAGAAAGTGAGTATCATGCTATGCTTAGCAGCAGGAAAAGGACATCAAATAACAAGCTTCTTCACAAATACACTCAAAAACTCACTAAAATATAGAAGCAATATTTTTGCTCCCTTTTTCAGAAGTAAAAGATCCTTTTCTGTACTCACAATAGATTTATTTCTCTCAAATCTTAAGTATAAATTTGTTTAAATCCATGTTAGTCAGCACTTCTCTTTTGCAAGGATAATCCATCCACCTGAGCGAGAGGCTTGAAACCCTGTTCAAGTTTTTGTTTGATGTTGATAGACCAAGTAAAAACTGAGGCATGATCACATAGATTTGATCGCATTTTATGTGTTTTGGGTCCAATATGTTGATGGCGTATTTCTGAGTGAAACAATAATTGTCAGGTCATATAGGTGATGTGCTGAAAAAAAGATATCAAACATTAGCACAATAAACTTTCTTTTAATGTATTCAATAAAGGCTAAATCAAAAGTATTCAAAAATGGGCCAAAAGGCTAAAATGTGCAGTTTTATCTTGAAAAAAGACATTTATTAGGCACTGAATTATGACTTCACGTGACTGAGTCTATAGATGGTGAGGCAGAAAACTAGTCAATATCTGGTGTGACCATTTGCCTCATGTGACACATCTCCTTCACATACAGTTAATCAGGTTGTTGATGGCCTGCAGAGTGTTGACCTCCTCTTTAATGGCTGTTTAAAGTTGCAGGATATTGGCAAGAACTGGAACATGCTGTCGTGCACATCGATGCAGAGCATCATAAACAAACTCAGCAGGTGATGTGTTTGGTGAATCTGCAGGCCAACCAAGAACTGGGATGTTTTCAGCTTCCAGGAATTGTGTGCAGATCCTTGCAGCATGTGGCCAGCCTGTGCATTGTTATGCTACAAAATGAGGTGACGGCAGCCCCCTTTTCAGGGACCTAAGATATGTCTGCACATACCATAACCCCACTACCATCGAACACACTGTTCGCAATGCTGACATCAGCAAGCCGCTTGCCCACATGACACCATACACACTGTAGGGCATCTGCCCAGCAGAGTGAACACTGGGATTCATTCATGTATCCAGAGTATGAGACACCATAAGGTGAGTACTTGCCCACTCAAGTCGGTAACAACAACAAACTGCAGTCAGGTGAAAACTTCGGTGAGGACGACAAGCACACAGATGAGCTCTCTGGTGATGGTTTCTGACAGTTTGTGCAGAAATGATTTGGTGTGCAAACCAACAGTTGTGAGTCAGGTTGGACGTACTGCCAAGTTCTCCGAAACAACGTTGGAGACGGCTTATGGCAGTGAAATGAACACTCAGTTGTTCAACAGGCAACAGCTCTGGTGGACATTCTGCAGTCTGCAAGCCAACTGCACACTCTCTCAAAACCTGTGACATCTGTCATATAGTGTTGTATAATGAAACTGCACATTTTAGAGGAGCTTGTTGTTGTGACCAGTCTGAGGCACACCTGTCGGATGGATGGATTAAATTGGCAGAGAGGAGTAGTGCTCACTAACACGGATTTTAAAAACATTCAGTAAAATAAGCCTTTAGTGTGTTAACAAAATCTCTTCGATCTTTTACCTCAACTTGTGAAAAATGTAAGTGAAAACAAAAAACTTTTGTGTTTATATTTTTGTCAAGAGCATAATATTAGTATTAATTTTTTCATTATTGATTCATCTGCAGATTATTTTCACCATCAATCATTTAGTTTGAAATATACTGCCATATTTTTAAATAAAAACATCTACCAATTGCTTCTTTTGTCCAAACAACAGTCAAAAATACAAAGACTTTTCATTTACTATCATAAATAACAAAGAAAAGCAGCAAATTCTGACATTTAAGAAGCATGAACCAGCAAATGTTTGACACTTTTTCTTGAAAAGTTACTGCAACAATTAATCAATTATCAAAATATTTGGCAACTAATTTTCTTTAGACTGAGCGACTAATTGTTGTTGCAGCTCAGTTGTTGAGTATTATGTATACTATTACAGGGAAACTACAGAAAAAATATCCCCAGCAAATCACTGAAAACAACTGGTGATCCACACGCACAATATTAACCTCCTCTGTGACTTTTATTTACAACTTTAATAACCGAGACTTATCGAGAGACACGGTGTCAAGGACATTGCCTCTGGTGTACAGTGACATTTCTAAAAGCCGTGTCTTGATAGAGGTGTTGTGCTGAAAACAGACAGGAAACAGACACATTGGAGGTGATTTTGTGTTTACTAGAGAGAACGGGGAGTCGTTCCAAGGACGTGACCACTGCTCATGTCCTAATTAACGCCACTGATGAAAACAAGGTATAACACAGGCATGTAATCTTCATCATCTGCAATGATCTCTTAATCATTTTTCACCAGTTAAATTTTTTCACCAGCTGTTCAGAGTGTCCCAAACCTCTCCGTTCAGGTCTGCGTACCATCATCATCATCATCGTCGTCGTCGTCATGGTTTCAGCATAACAGTGAGCTCGTACCTTGAGGCTCTCGGTGCTGTTGTTCCTGCTGCTGTTGTTGGGGCTGCCAGGCCTCTGGTGGTTGCTGAAGCACAAAGCGTCGAAGCAGAGCACTCCTCCCACACAGTCGCCCATCAGACAAACCTGCCCAGAGAATATGTCATTTAGAAGATCTCCACATACGGTGCACTCAGTCAGTGAAAGCTTTAACAGGGCGATTGGAGAGTAAACTGGAGAGATGGATGATTGAATTAAAAAATGACAAAACACTCACTGTGTCCCAATTTTTTTATATAACTATATATAATTACACTCTCATAGTATACTGTTTCTGAAAGTTAGTAAGGACTCAATGTATTTTACCATTTTTAACAGGTAATATGATCAATATTGCTGATAAAACATTCACAAATAAAACTTTTTTTTAAGGCAGGTAGACACTGTTAGCACCCAGGTGTCGGTGGCCAACAACAGTATTTGATCCCACATGGCAGAGGCAAACCTTGATCTTTTCCTAAACCTAACCAAGTACAAGGTTCCTGCACTTTGCATTTTCAAGCTTTTCCAGCACCGTACAGTGGTCATTTACACACTGTAACATTTCCCAGTTGTGCTCCAGGGGATGAGGGAGAGTAAGAAAAATATGCACTAATAACCTGGAGGAAAAAAAGTAGGGAAACTGAGGCAAATGCACAAACAAGGATCTTTTCATTAACAAATTAAAGACAGTAAAAAAAAAAAGTAAAATCTTACAAACAAGCAATGATCACCCTTCCACCAAAAGGATGGAAGGTCGTCTCTAACAAGGAGGCTAAAATGCAGAACAAGCAAAGGCAAACACACAGAAACCCTCCATCCAAAAAGGGAGGCCAAACCTGGCCCACGCTAGTATCATGCTAGTTAGGGTTGGGCGAACATGTCATCCATCGACGACGGACTGAATCCATCACTGGTTGTTTTTTTGGGGGGGCAAGATTTGTCATTTTATTTTGTGAATGTTAATTGTCTGTAGAGTCACAGCTGCTGCTCTCATCCAGCAGCGCAGTCCACACCCACTCAGCTGGACCATGACTGCACTGAGCTGGGTGAGGAGAGAGAGGGAGACAGCCTGTCAAGACAGACTCTTTACAGTCTTTTCACACAGCGAATTAAGGATTTAATTCAACCTAATGAGAGTTGGTGATTGTTGGAAGAATGGACAGACAAACAAAGACGGTTTAGGTGAATTTTAAATGTTTTTTCTGGCGAGTTTGAAAGAAGTGTGCTTAATGAGGAGTTAATGAGCCAATTACTCTGATCTAAGTTCAGTAAAAGAGATAAAATTAAATTCAGAAGGTGTACAGTTGTTTTAAAAAGGAAAGCAGGTGTAAGAATACTTAATTCCATGACACTTTGTGAGTTTATTGGGCGGAGTAAACGTACACAGCATATGTAACATAGTTAATTCTCAGCTTGCGCACAATTTATCAAAGAGGAACAGGAGAAAAGACCCACATAAGAAGAAGTGGTCAGCTTAAATACACACACAAACACAATAAAAACTTCAAGACTTGGTAAAGGTGACACAAAAGCAACCAAAAGATCCAACAGAAGACACAAAAATCAAAGTCCAGGAAAAGTAATAATGCAAAGGAAACCACACAGGGAAAAAATACAAAGCAAACGGACTAAACTGCTACACAGACTGAAGTCTCCTGAATGGCCTGAAAGTTTCTCATTTCAAAATTTGTCAAATGCTGAGTAGACTTGACATCCAGTATAACCTGGCTTGACTTATTATAAAAGTAATGCAATTAGAAATCCAAGCAGTTTCCAAGCATTAAAATGTAAGTGTCTTGAAGGATTTCCAGCACCTGTATGAACGCTGAAAGAAGTTTTGTTGCCTAAATCTAAGAAAAAAAAATCCTGAGACTATTTTTATCTTTTTGTCGTGGCATCAGAGGAGATAGAGACTGTAGAGGGTATTGTTTGTTTTATACTAGTATTGTATATGTATTGTATAGGGGTGTAACGATTCACTCATGCATCCAATGCATCAGACTTTAATGTGTAATATACGAGTGCATCAGTTCAGACGGCCTGTATCGCTAAAAAGCTAAAAAATAAATCGGAAACAAATCGATTCAGCACTAGAGTATCAACACATCTCATTAGGACGTGCATATGTTTCATTTTTGGCATCAAGGAGCTGCCGCTGTGACTTTCCTCCATTTTGTCTCTTTTTTTGCCTCTGCCTGCACCGCTCTCACTGGACGCTGCTGCCATGCTCACACAAAACAAGCGCTCCCTCCTCCCTCTCCTGTGTCTCCTCTTTATTTAATCAAAACAGACGGCGCTGAAAACAATGACAGAAGTGACGTAACGTGCCACACCACCAACCTTTCATAATGCGCAAGTGTAGAATAAGTTTGGGTTTTATAAGAAAGATGAGAAACACTGCTGCAGATCATTTATGCAGAACGTGTCTGACAGCAGAGTACAGAGCCATGAGTCTGACCCACAGAGACGTCATGTCACTGTGAGAGCAGGTAACACAGAGCATCACTGTTTCCCCACACTAATCAAAACCACAGCACTATTCATATGAAACAGAGCAGCAGATCATCTTACTGCAAAAATACTGATATTTTAAACACTTTTAAAGTTTGTTCACAGATTCTCATTTAGGCTACAGCATCTCATTTACACACAAGACTCTGTCTCTACTGTTACTATATTTAGTACTTAGTATATTAGTACATTTAAACTATCAGGATTTCTTTTTTTGACAATAACAGCACTCTATAAATGTAGCATTAACTGAATCAAAATCTAAAGATTTACACATTGCATTGTCTTGTATTGCATCATATCATATCGTATCATGACAGAGCTGAATCAAATCAAACAGAATCACTGGCCATTTAAAGATTTCTAAGATATATAGTATCATTGAACATGTATCAAGATACGAATCGAATCGTCTCAGTCAGTGAGATACACACCCCTAGTATTGTATGATGCTCCTTTAGCATGTTCATGAACAACACCGCTTGGAAAAATGTCTGAACACTCCAATCAGAATGATAGAAGATCCTCCTGCTCTCCCCACTCTGCAAACACTGGCTGAATTCATCATTAGTATGCCTGCTTTCTGGAGCATCCTTAATTTTGTCACGTTTACAGTGAGAAAACACGACATGCTCAAAACACAGCTCCTGTTTTTCAGTTAGATGGTGGTGTGCGTGTGTGTGTCAATCCAAATGACTAGTACGGCATCACTAAGCAATGAATAATTAAAAATCTACAGTGCTGGAATGAAAAAAAAACAACAGCTTATTACAATAAAAGCAATTACATACAGACCATCTGTAGAGAAAATACTGCAGAATTTGATGAGTCTAATGTAAGAGTACAGGAGGTATCAAACTATCACAAGTCAAAATAGAAAGAGTCGATCAAGAATAACACAAGGTGCTGTAATCATCTTCATTGTAGCCACCTGTGGGGTTGTTAACTCGTACATTTTGTCTGTATGTAATGGCTTTAGTTTTTGCTGATTGGCTAATCAGGACTGTGTTGACCGGCGGCTCTCAATCATGTCTCATCAAGGCCTCATTTCAAACAAGCGCAGCTACAGCCGCTCAGCATCAGCAGCTAATAGAGAAAATAAATGAACCGCAGAAAAAAAACTATTATTTGCTGGACACTTCTATTATGCTTGTTGACCTGACTTTTAAATTACATTTGCAATAATTAATATGATTTCAGCCACGCAAAGAGAAGTGGTGTTTCAGGGCCCTGACCTAATGTTGTTAAATTCAACTCTTTTGTGAACAGTTTTCTCACAGATCATTACCTCACCACAAAATACGGCTTGTTATCAAGAGCCCAGTGTTATTATGTACAAGACAGCAATGGTGTGGTGATGCCTGGAGGAGTGGGTATTCTCTTAATTTGTGCCCCAGTTTTTTGTAATGAGGCCCGTCCCGCAAGGGATAAATGCCCTGTGTTAATATAAACAGTGACATGTGAGACTACTCGTGTGTATTTACTCTACCCAAAAATGGGCCAGTAGCATTTGCACTTTGTCACTTAACTTCTGTTGCTGAACTTCAGGGAATGAGGATCATCATGAAATTACTTGGTCACTATAGCCTGCTATACGGTGAGTTCAGTGAGGAACATGGCCGTGACGTCGACGTACAATTCAAAGACCACTGCAGCGTCTACTTATATATGTCTCTGGCACACCTGATGGTCTCTAACTAAGCAACATATAGCTACCAGCATTGTACTGTGCTGAAAGATAAACACATATTTAAGTATAGGTAACAGAAAAGCTGATAGTTGACCGAGGCCTTGCCAGGTAACAAGCATATTTAAGATAAATGATGAATATGGTGTTTGGCAAGAATATGGTGAGATTAGTTGATTTATCAGGCGCATGTTCTGTTTTACCAAACAACTGCTTGACATTGGTTGACAACTGTAAACGTTATAGCGCTTTTTATACAGAAAAACTGCAGCTCCCCTGCATTTGTTTGCAGGTCCATCTTGCCCAGTCCAATATGGTGGCGACATTGACGTTCAATCCAAATTCCAGTGAGGCGTTTACACATATATGTCTATGACCCCACCAACAAAGGTGATGTGTAAGTGAGGCAGGCATGGCAGGCATCATGCCTTTGCCATCCTAGGGGAAAAAAATGGCTTGCGGCACCCTGCTGAATGATGAAGTAACTCCGTATACATGCATATAATCTGCACTTCACCACTTCCATAGAGTGAAATGTGGTCGTCTTGAACAATAGAGATCCCTCTGAGGGCCTGAGCTCCCACAGATTACATAGCCCACTCAAAAGCAATCTTCACTTCCTTTGACAATCATTGACTTCTATTAAAGTGCCTGCAGCTCATTATTCAATGATGAGAGACTAGAGTGAAGGAGTTGTCCTCTCTCCTCTCCTCTCTCAAAGGCGAGACATACCTGACCCGTGAATCCCTGCCCGTCCTCCGACTGCAAGAAGCTGTGGTACACCTGGTTGGCTCGGGCGATCACGGTCGCCACGGCGTCCTGGTATCGAGGTGAGACGATGGCGAGGAGGGGGAGAGCAGCCAGGGGCAGGTGGTCCACGCTGCTGGAGACACAGCTCTCGTCATAGCTGTATGGGTTCAGGCTGGAAGTGGAGGAGGAAAATGAAGGCAGGTACAGTTAAGTATGATTGTATGACGATTGTTAAACAAATAATTGCAATTTCATTGTCTTCTATGTTCATTTAGTGCCAGTATCATGTATAAGCCTACTAACCTGCTTTGTAAATAGAAATTAGCTAAAACAGGGCAGATGTGACATAAAAATAACTTAAATATACATAGCCTCTTAGTAAAATAGCTTATGCAAAAAAATTATTGACAGTGACAGCTAAATAACATACTATGGCAAAACAGGCCATGTCCTTGTTATCCACAACCATGTAAAGCAAATTTTAGAAGAATTTACAGAAAATCTGCAAAAAGAAAATGCAAAGTAATTTGCAATGAGATAACTAAAATGGCACCAGTCCAACTTCAAACAGTGGAAAACGATATGGAAACAGAGGTGGAAACATGACAGTTCTGTTAGTTTCACCCAGCTATTTTTATACAGATGAATGGAAACACTTATTAAGCAAAACAGTTTTGATCAGCTCAAATAATTGCCATCTGGTAAACATGTAATAATTGAACCTTTCTAAGTGCAGCATTTTTTTTTTGCTCAGTGCTCTAATAAGAGTTGAGCAACCTTCGTACCAGGCAGAACTTCAGACAACTTACAGCGTTCCTGCTTCCTGTACTGAGATATACTATGTTCCAGGCTCATCTATGTTGAATAGAAAAGCACATTTTGTCATATGTGCAAATCACTAGCTAATTAGCTAGTTAGCAGGCTTGAGGTAGTTTGATGTAGTTTGGCTAGTTAGCGTATCTGTCTGTGTCCCCCAAGTTCCCACTCAGCCCACAGACTTTACATTGTGTTGATGTCACAGATTATTAAATTTCTTTCTTAGGTTCAAGGAAAGTTTAACCAATATAAAACCTCCATGGCTCAAAAATGTATAATAGAAAGAGTCAAAATGGACCTTTTATGCAGTTAGAGGTGTCATGTCAACAGTTTTACAGATGTCATTTTTATGATAATAACTTACAGGTAAAATGCCTTTTTGGGCTGATGAGGAATTTTTCTTGAGTGTCCACAAAGTAAAATTGGTGGCAAGGCTGAGTGGCAATACTCTGTATAGTTCTATTATATGTCTATGGACCTACCTGATCAGATGTAACTACCTAGCTAACAATTGATGTAGATTAGTTAGCCTTTTGCTACAGAGGAAAAAACAAACTAGCGAATCTATATTAACTGTTAGCAAACCAGTTAGCTCACATTTTGCTAACATAAACTACCTTATGATGTGACTATACTGTATAGACTATGTTGCTTTTGCAGGTCCCAAACCAGCATCTTTTACCATCATCAAAATCTGGTTTTCTTTTAAATATAGACAAGCAAGCATAGCATATCTAAGTACAGGAAACAGGAAAAGAGAAAGTTGACCGAGGTTCCTAAAAAGACGGGATTTATTGTGACAGACCTACAGTATGAAGAAACACAAACGATTTATCATAACACAACATAACGTTTGGGAGAGTTTCCTTCCAACTTTGTAAAATGGAAGTCATTAGTTGCAAAGTACCTTCAAAAGAAATGAAGGTTACATTTATTAAATGAAGGTCATGATGTCTGAAATCAAAGATTCTTCAGGTGTTCCTTCCTTCACTTCCCCTTGACTTTCCTACATCCATTAATGTCTCATCCAATCTGCTCATGATGCACTCTATCTGATTTAAGACAATGCTACAGCATGTGTGTGTGTGTGTGTGTGTGTGTGTGTGTGTGTGTGTGTTTGAAGGTGTGTGTGAGCAAACACAAGATAAGGAGAACAAGGATGTTATCTTAAGGAATAAAACACTTGCACATGTAAGAGCACAGTCTGTGGGTCTTTACTGCTGTGTAGATATTAATGGATGTGTGTGCCTGACTGTGTATCACAGTGACGGTGCAGGTGCCGATCAAGCGAGACACTTCATGTAACAGCGTGGGGAGAGAGTAAAAGATGGTGCTGCCCTGCACCCTTTCCTTGAGCAGCACTGTCACCATCCATCAGATGCTCGGATCACAGGGGGAAGCAGCATCGTTACACCAAGGCTGAAATATGTCAGAGACCACGGACACCTCGCTACACAGAAGGGCGCAACCTCTCTGCAGGTATAAAGGCTGACAGGTTTCATGTAGCACTGACATAGAAATAAATATGATGCAACATTTTGGGAAGCGCACAACTGCTCTCCAGGATACCGCTTAGATTACAAAATCAATAATAATTTCATCTCTCTTCAGTCGATTCAATACAAGAATAGATTTGTGACATGTTTAGCCAGGCCTAACATCAAAACTGAAAGCAGGGAGAGAAAAGAACCTTGCTCTGCCTCCCAACAACTTCAAAACTGTTTCATAATTGTCTTATAGTCAACAATTTCCATGAAAAAACACCAAAAATTTGAAATCTGTCTCTCAATGCTGTTAGACTGCAGAGGTGCTTTTCATTATGCAAATTTGTCTCCTCACTTCCTTGCTTCCTTGCATTTTAGCTCCTCAAAGTGAGAATGAGAGAGAGAGAGAGATGCAGGCAAGAGCCACCAAATTACAAATCCTTGGTGCTGCCAAACCATAAACACTGCTTTAAAGTCCAACAGGATCGTTATCTTTGCCAAATGTATTTTAATATCTACAAAATAACACTATAAATGTTTAATGTTCTAGCATTAAAAGCACTTTTCCCAGAAGAGTTCCTTTGGCCTTGTGTTATTGGATACAGTATATTATCATAAATAAAATATAACCCTTTGAACACGTAGACCAATTCACTGACGCACAAACTAAAACCTGTTGTCTTTTCACTTTCTCTCCTCTTTTCCCTTTTCTCTTCCTCCCTGTGTGAGTATGGCGGGACACCTGTGTGTCGGCGTGCATGTGATGTGTCCCATGTCCATGTCTCCATGCTGATCTGGTGTCTCTTTGGTAGAAAACAGGTTTTGACAACATGGGTTTATAGATATTATTCATGCAATTTGCACACAAAATAGGTCTAACCAACCTTAAGACAAAAACAAAAAGTACGGCAGCACTTCACAAGTAGACAAACTGTGTGGGAAAATCTCCATATTTTTATTTATAAATCAATACTACTGATCATCTTTGATGTCTGTCTGTGGGTTTTACCAATAGTTAAACACCGAAAAGTATTAAAAAGAGTTACTAACTGAGCAGCACTCAGTTAGTTTAAAAACACAGCCTTTTTTCATTTCCTGGAAAGTAACAGTTTGAACATACAATGTTTCTGCCCAGCAGCAACACAGCAGTGAGTTAAGATACCCTGCGAAATAAAACAACCAAGAATTTGTTTTATCACAAAACACATGAATCACTCACAGGTATAAGGCTGGCAAAGCAACGGTACCTGAAGTTGTGTTGTTCATGCTTTTCTTGTTAGATTATAAAAAGAGGAATGACACACTGAGTGTGTGTGTGAGGTGGCACACAGGATGTGCAGGTGCCAGACTATAAATGAGCTGACTTCCAGCAACAAACACAATGCCAGCAAGGGCTGCTGCAACACACCAAAACAATGTTTATCACTGTTATCACCACCCTCAGTTTTATAGGTACAACATAACTACTAGCTTATAGCTGCATTATATCACACACAGAGACACAGTAATTCAGGCTCACCATCATGCAGCCTAGTTAGTAAACATGGAAGGACTCTGCTTTTCCTGCAACCCTGTCAATCAAATCATCTGAATCCTTCAAAATCACTTTTTGAGTTTACGATGACTTAAATGCATACATAAACATGAGGGCATCCCAATTGTCTTGAGACGTTGTGTTCCCTCACTTGACATTCATGTCAGCAAAGAGGGCATCGTGGGACATTCATCTTTTTTTATTTCTGAGCAATACAGTCCATCAATGCATATATTTTCTACAGTTATTATTGTTTGCTACTAGAAGGTTGCACCATCTTGAAATGACAGCACCATATTTTTTTGTATGCATGCATAATGACAATAAAACAGAGCTGGACAATTTTGAAAAAAATATCTAATTGCAATTATTCTGACTGATGTTGCGAGTGATATGATTTGTGACATTAGAGGGAATGATTTTTACATCCTTATTCTCATTTTCAATGAAAAACACTGTATGAAACAAACAAAAACAATCAAACAAACATTAAAGCAACTATTTTTGCAGGGATCTGTTTTCTTATGTCTGTGGAACATGATGCATAGGCCAGGACATCTCTGCAGCATAACAATATTTCATTCAAAATGGTAATTTGACATATTTTGCATTTTTTGATAATTGCACTGGGCCATCTTGCGAGTTTCATAAAATTTCAATCAACTGTTCAGCCCTACAATATCTGAATTTAATTAAATCTAAACAGATTCTGGCTGTCTCTCTCTCTCTACTGACCACACATACATTAAATTAATATCAATCTAACTAAATAAGTGCATTTCCCAAACCGTGGTCCTGTTCTTCTTCTAATTGGACGGGCATGATTCATCAGTAACTCCTGTAACACCAAACACAGCTATTGTGCCTCTGGGGGGTCATGAACTTTGTTTAATGAGACTCTAACATTGTGTTGCCATGGTTACTAATAATGATAATACCCCAGGAAAAAAAGAACTCTGTCTGCCAGCATAAGAAAAATGTTTCTTGTGACAACAGGGATGAGAGGAACTTAATGTTCACTGACTGTCCTGTTGTATATTAGTCAGATTAAGCCATTTACTTGATTGCTTACACTGACTGCATCATTGTGTAAAATTCTCATTATATTCTGATTTTCAGGTCCAAAGCACTTTTCATTATCCAGATAGAACTTCTCAAATTTGAGAATTTCTTCTGAAAAAAGCATCCAGCTCCATTATCATTGCTTTTTTTTTTTTTTAATTATAGCCATGACTCTGCACTACAGCCAATTTCTTTTGCAATTACAAAGTACCACGCTGCAGGATTTAGGAAACTGGTTAGAAAAAAAAAGAGACACTAGAAGTGATTGTTTGCTCCGAGCAACACAGTGTTCACCACTCAGCCTGTGGCATCCACAGTGGATAAAGCCACCTCCACAATCCGTACAGCCAACATCAATGCAAACAGTGACAAATCTGTGCTGGAGGACAATTATTTACATCAACACCAGAGTAAATACACTGAAAATCTGATTATAAAATATGCCAAACCTGTCCACAAAATGGTTGTATTGTGTTTTTCTTGTAAAAACCACATTAACAACAAAAAAAAATCACAGACCACCAGCCATACCAGTGACACTGAAGTTGCACTGTGCCATTGATTGCTGCCGACACACACCCCTGCAGTGCCACCTCTCCCAGTGGAGTAAAGTCGAGTTCACAGCAAGTCACCAAAATATCAAGTGAGAGCAGGTGAGAAAAAAGTCTGTGAGGCCAACAAAAATGTCATCTCGCTTGGCCGGAGCAGCCATGTGCCACGAGGTGTCACAAAAACAAAGCCTGCAGCCCTTTGAGGGAGAGTGGGTAATTATTAGTACTGAGCAGAAATGATCCGAGTCAGAAAATCTCTTCCTTTTCCATGTCTATATGCTGTTTGGAAGAATGGTGAATACTGAGCTTGGTTTTGCTCGACTCCTGCATGTGTATGTGATAAAGTAGCATAGATATAGATACCATGTTTGTGATAGGACATGCATCTGTCCGTGTGGCATATTGGAGTGGTCAAGATCTACTAGTACACAATACAATTTGTATTGGGGGATGCAGATTTCACAACAAAATCAACTCTTCTAATTCTGACCCAATTTTCAGAAATTTGGTTTGTAACAAATGTGAGACATTGAACATGATCAAGGTTACTTGTTGGAATTAAATTCAGCTACTGGGGGCAAACTAATCAGCTCTATACCAAAAAATTAACCTTCTGAATAGACATAACTTCCACTGGGACATGTGGGCTCTAACCTCTGAACAGGCAACATCAAGAGTCAATTATTTTGAATTTCAGCTTTTGTGAGTTTCTCCAAAAATTGTATTGTATGTGTTGGTGTCCAAAGGGAATGAATGAAAATAAAAAAAATAAATTATTTCCCATTCACAATATTTATGACATTTGTTTAATGTTAACTGTCCAGCCTGCAGAACTGGAGTTATCATGAATATAACACCTCCTTTATTAATTGTATAGATGTTGTTCTCTCAGTTGGAGCAAAAGAACGAAAGATAGTCTTGTTTGTTTTATTATAAAGTACTGATTTAATTGAAACTAGGGTGCTTTATAACAATATAATAGATGTGCAGTAGATATCTACTTTTTTGGAGAAAGTCACAAAAGCTGAAATGATAAATAATTCACATTGGTGTTGTCTGTTCAGCCTGCATGCCCCAGTGGAAGTTGTGTCTGTCGACTGGTTGCACTGCAGACATTCTGACTTGTCACAGCCAGAAAAACACAGGTGGATTTAATGACAGTAATTACAGCTCAGTTCCATTAAGTGTCCCAGTAACTATGACAGAGAGCCAGCATGCACAACAGAACGGCCTCCACTAAGTGGAATGCAGCAATCATTAATACACCTGTGAGTTTTCTGGTACGACATGACAAAAAGTCTGCTGGGCAACCAGTCCATTCAGAAGGTTAATGTTTTGGCACAGAGCTGATTAGATCGCCCACAGTAACTGAATTAAATTCCAACAAGTGACCGCTATTATGTTCAATCTTTCAGGTTTATGACGAACCAAATTTCATGAAAATCAGTTCAGAATTAAGCAAGTTCCAGACGATTCTGCAGTGAAATGGCATCTCTCAACACACACTGTATCCATTTACTTGACCACAGCTTCCCAGTAATGTTCCTTAATGTGTTCAAATCAAATTTTGGTTAAAGTACGTCACAATGGTAATTTTTCCAGGCCCCTCTAAAAGTCTTTTTCAACGTGACCTGATGTATGTTTCTGCATGATGATGTTGTTACATATAAACACCACAGTTTGAGGGAGGGGAGGGCATCAGTGCTAACTTTTGTCACTGCTTTTTGCTAATGGCAGAGTGGGTGTTTCCATTAACAAAAAAAAGAACACAGATGTAGTTGCTCTTTAATCTCTAGTTCTTATTTTGCATGCCTATTTGAAAACACTTAGTCAGGAAATCAGGCTAAAGCAGTCCAAAAGTCCAAAATGAAACCATCAGCACTGTATTTTCCTGCCTATCAGCTGCTATTCAAGATCCAGCAATTGACTAAAGTGACCTCTCTCTTCAAAATATCTACAAATACAGAAGTAAGTTTGTCTGAGTAGAGATGAACATTTGCCTTTACATAAGATGATATGATGGAACACAGCTGTGCAAGGTATGTAATCGTACTGTAATCAAACACCAATTCTAATCACACGTTACTATGATTACGCCTGCTTCAATTACAAGAATGATTATATTAATATAGGAAGATAATATTGTTTACATGAACTCCGCCTTTGTTTTATTGCCTTAATCACATTATATTTGCTATAATTCAATGAACACGTAAATGTGGAAGGAAACATAACTTCCAGAAAATCAGTTAGTAGGATTTTCGAGGCACAATGACTTTGATGAGTTCACAAAAATGACTCACAAAACTACTCAGCTGCTCTTCACTCAACAAAACTTCCTCTTTGTCACAGCATGTTGCTGCATTCAGCTTGTTATTCTAACATTTTTATGCCAAAATTAACGTGTATATACAGGCTTTTTAAATGTGAGTAAACCCGATACAAAAGGTGGAGTGGGGAGTGACTGGGGAGTGACACACGTTTGCTATTGGTTGAGGCTTTAACTTCACCAGTCAAATTCACCAAAGTTGAACTCCATGTGAAGCAAAGATGGCAATTCACGAAGGTGTGACCATGCCTTAGTAAACAGTAGAAAGCAGCATGGAGGTGAGTAAAAATGTTTTGGTTGTTACCTGTTTGTATCAGTGACAAATTTGGAACTATGTTTGTGCACAGCTTGAAAGGAGGTGAATGAAATTTGTGGCTGAGATGACAGAGAGTCACAAAAGTTACCAATGGAGGTGAGAAGCCTTCATTGCCTCCAAAGGGCTAAAAAAAAATTAGCATGTCATGTTTCCGTCACTCTTCAATCAGAGCCGGATTCGATCAATACCCATGACTACTGCAGTTACTGACCCAGGAGTGAATGCCGATTCTACCCTTTCCCATTGAAAAAACAAAAAACAGATGTAAGTGTTTTGTTGTCCAGTGTAAAGGGGGCTTTAAAATAACATGATGCCTGTCTCTAATGTTTTTGTAATAAAAGCTCTAATTCAAACCCAAAATCTCTCTCTCGTTTTTTTCCTAATGTGCACTAGAAAGCCTCATTTCTGTGCAGGAGTACTGGAGAAAAAAAATAGTTTTTTGTCTCATGTTTAGCTCTCAGTAATTTTGTAGCTTCTAACTGAATCTCTGTGGTTGTTTCTCTCCTGCATCTCCATTTGTTCTTTTACTGTTTCATATTTGATTGCAGCTGTAGGAATCGTGTCATGTTACTGCTAATGAAAACCTAATAAAAGCTTTCAGATAATAAAAAATAAATGGGGAGCCACGCAGCACATGCATGGAGGGAAAGGGGGAACAAGAGTCGCAATGGTAACAAGATTTTAAGAAAAGAAAATTAGCGTCATGTTTACACCTCTGCTGTATAGAGCTGGAGCCGATAAATACCCACGACCACTACAGATTCATTAAACCCTTTTCCTGCTGAAGACAAAAGCTAGATGTCAGTGGGTGTTAGTGGGGTTTTTTGTCTAGTGTAAAAGGGGCTTAAATGTATTTTACTTAATGAAGCGTAGTCTCTCTTCTCCTGTAGCTTCACTCATGACAGCCTCCCACTGGACTAGCTCCTACTAACAAGCAGCAATAAGAGGAGTTACAAACCCCGGATGTCTCTCTGATGTCAATCTGCTAGCAGTAAGCTGCATAGAGATCACCTAAAGCCTCTTGAAATGCTGTTTGCCTCTGCAGTGTTAACTCTGGCACGGTGTGAACCCTGCTCTCGAGGGCAGCTTTTTGAGACTGATTCCACACTCTTAGACGCCTCCATGCAGATTTGTGAGAAAACAGGGAGAAAAAAAAGGGGGAAACCTTTGTGAAATATTCGCTGGAACGGTTACAGCACACAGCCATTATCATAACAGTGTCGCTGCTTCTACAGAGACTGCTGTGTGAAATATTCAGCTCAGAGAAATCAAGCACAGAGGGGGAAACGTATTGCTAGGTCATGATTCAAACCATGACGACTGTTTATCAGGCGTTTGTTTTATCGAGTTTTGGATCTGAAATGAGAAATCTCAAAATCCCAGCTGAGAGCCACTGAGGGTTTGGTCCAAGATTTCTACTCATACACCCTTGATCTTATTAAGAGTCTTGTTCACAGCTGCTTTTCACATGCTGTCCCAAAAACACACACACTTTTTCGCGCCAAACAAAAAAGCTCCAATTAATATTCCAGACACGGCTCCACCTCTGAATGGGTTCACAAGTCGAAGGACAGGAACAGAGGTTTAACACCTGCTGCACTGCTCAACAAATGTCAGATGAGACACTCATTATTTGTGTTGCATAATTATTTGATTATGCAAGCACTTGTTGGTACCATTGCCACCATGCAGCCACTGTTTTACATTCAAAAGAGGGCACATAAATAATTATTGTTTTTTGTTTGTGTGTGTGCATGAGCCAAACTGTTCTCTGGGTTATTTGCTGAGGCAGTCTGAGGGTGTGACGTCCTCGGTGGCTGCAGGTTATTCTCTGTTCAGAATTGATGGTCCTAATTAATTTGAGGCGATCATTAACATCTTTGTCTATACAAACATATGCTTTGGAAAAAAGGCTGCTTCGCCACGCCATCCAACCCCCATCAGCATTTAATGCGATAATTAATCTTAATAATCCAAAGTAATTTCCTCTAAAATGCCTGGTGATCAATATGGTAGTGGTTGTGATAGCAACCGTACACAGTTTTGATGGAGCAGAACTACAGAGCAGTGTATATGCAGTTAGAAGCAGATGGTGCTCCGTAGTCTGTGACTGCAGATCTAAATCCTTAATTAAAGGGATAGTTTGGATTATTTAATGTGCAGTTACATGAAGTTCACCCCTTTAGTTTTGGAGAAGCAGTGAGGAATGCTAGCATGGAGGCTAAGCTGTACTGATGTGGACAGGGGCTCCAACAAAAGGTATTTTAGCCACTTAAAAAACAAAAAAAAATAAAATCAATAACAGTTTAAGCTTTGCCCTATATTTAGATTGTTTTCACCAAAGTTACACAACAAACAAAACAAAAAGGATGGAGGCAGCAACAGACCAGCAACTCCCATGCTCTGCACCGCATTAAATAATACAAACTATCCCTTTAAGAGCATGCGTTAATCCAAAATGTCATCTAACAGGCTACAGAATGATAAACTTTACATCCATCAGTCCACAGAGAGACAGTAGATACTTAAAATATGCTACTTGGGAGGCTCCTCAAAAGAAACAAATGAACCGAGCCCTGAATGGCAGAGGAGCGCGCCTTACGTCGCTATGACTAGTCTGTTCCTGTTATTTCAAGACGTGAGTCATTCGCTCACAGGCAGCAACATTTAGCCCACTCACATTTCTCTGCTCTCATTAGTAAAATGCAAACAATATTGACTAAGGTCACACTGAGGTGTCACTAAAGTGCACGTCTTTGAAGAGTCACTTACATAACTGAAAAAGCTTCATAAAGCCTCATTTGCTGCTTTGTTAGCAGCGAGACATGGCGTCAGATGGGCTGCGAGGTTATCCTTCATCTTTGCACGGAGAGAGCTTCACAGTTTATCGCTCTGCCTGTCATTACCATGTTAATTTCTGCAGAAACACTGTCAGAGACTCACTCAATGACAGCTTAAGGCGAGGTAATTACGATACCATTCTATACTGAGAGATGTACAGAAGTCTTCCTCAAGGTTTCATGGTAATGTGATGATGAAGAGATCCATTAACAACAGCGGGGAGAAGATAAGGCCGGGTGAGCCGATTAAACCTCAAATCAGAGTCATCTCGCACAGCATAACCTTGGGATCGACTCTATTATGTTGCCCCGCCATCCTCTTCCCTCTCGCCATATAGTGTCAAACTGAAAACTCTGAAGTCTGTCACATTCCTGCTTAATTGCTCTCCACGTTTTCCTAATGGCTGGCTTAGCGCCGCACCACATCAGCACCGTACACATGAACGGCAACAGGCCTCTCCAGAGGATTCTTAATTAGGGAGAGGGCCCAGAAACGGCAGCGGCACATCCACCGCCGCCAATGGCCAGAATAATGAGTCTCTTTCTCCGTGAACTGAGGTCACTCGCTGTGCACGTGGACAAGTGGACTTCCTCCTCCTCCTCCTCCTCCGCTTTTCCTGGATAATGAACTGATCCTGCACAAGGACGCTGAATCTACTGAGATCCATTTTATTCTTCTTCTCCTGCTGCTCAGACAAAGTTTTGAATAAAAATGATTCTCTCTTTTTAAACTGTGACGGAGGCGGCGTGTGTGCGCTGCAAGAGCAAATCAATTACAGAGTCTTTTCACTGTCGCTGTTAATTGGACACTGCTACACTCTGTGACATTAGGGTTCCAAAAGGGTTCTTCCTGAGGGGCTGAGGTTCTAGCCAGAACTAATTTCTTCTGAGGAAGCTTATGAAGAAAGGGTTGGTCAAGTGTGCTTTGTAAGGCAAAGGGTTCCATTAAAAAAGAGTTCTTCAAGGATTGTTGAAATCCTTGAAGAACTCTCTCTTCAAGGCTTCTTTGTACCATAATATAAAAGGGATAGAAACCCCTGGGTGGGTTCTAGCTAAATCCATTAGTATATAAAATAGGTGTTGATAGAACCCCCTGAGTGTGTTCTAGATAAGACCCGTGCAATATAAGAAGGTTCTGGGTAGAACCCCCTGTGTGGGTTCTAGTCAGGAAAGACCATTAGAATATAGAAGGGCTCTCAGTAGAAACCCTTAAGTGTGTTCTAGGTAGGACTCTTGGAATATAGAAAGGTTCTTGGTAGAACTCCCCCTGAGTGTGTTCTAGATAAGACCCTCGAAGTATAAAAGGTTATTCATAGAATGTCCTGATTGTGTTCTTGATAAAACCCTTGGAATATAAAAAGATTCTTGATAGAACCCCCTGGGTAGGTTCTAGATAAAAACACTGGAATGTAAAAAGGGTTCTCAATAAAACACCCCTTGATGGGGTCTATTTAGCAACCTTAGAAGGTGAAAAGGTTCTGGGTAGAACTCCCAGAGAGGGTTCTGGGTGGAACCATTACACTATAGAGGGGTTCTCTGTAGGGGTTCTGGGTGGAACCTTTCACAGATGGTTCTATGTATAACCCTTCCTGTTGGGTTCCAAATGAAACCTTCATAAAAACATTTTGCAAGGAACCAAAAAGGGTTCTGGTATGAGGACAAAGCTGAAGAACCCTTTATGGTTCTAGTTAGCACCTTTATTTCTCTGAGTGTGTGGTGCTGTACAGACATTCAGAGCTCTTCTTGTGTGGGATGTATAGGAGCGAGTGTATTTACAGATTACACGTGTGTGTTGTCTTGACACCGAGCTCCCAGCCAGCCAGCGCTGCCACGTACGTTCATTAGCAGGCAGAACGAATAATGAGCACTCAGAGGCCTTCGACACACGAGGCAACAAGGACAATACAGGATGAAAAACATGTTCATTCGCTGTTGGGACACCCAACGGTACATACGGATTTATCAAGCTCTGAGTCAAAAGCGGTGTGTTTATGCGAAAGTTTGTCTTTGAGGCGCTAAGAGATTTTGCCACCTCCACTCCGTGGTGCGATTTTCAGCCAAGCTGTTACCCAGAATGAGAGTAAATTACCCACACAGCAGCAATCCCTTCCCGCGGGGCTGCCTATTCCTCTGATGTTTATGTTGGCATGCAAATAAATGAGGCTCCGCACACCCACAAGTCCAACACTGTCATTAGAGCAAACACTGTTAACTGACAAAAGTGGAGTTGAATAAGTGTTGTTTGTTGCTGTGTGGGCGTGTATGAATTCCTACTGACTGCACATATTGTCAGAGTATGTTTAAGACCTACAGCCATCTGGCCAGTAAGTAAGCTTTGTCTCATTTCATCAGAGAGCTAAAACACTGATTCACGTCTCATTGTTTACAGGGGATTTTAAACAGGCAGTAAATTAGCTGAATGTTGGCCCAACTTTGGTTTTCTGTACTACTAGCTACTGTTAGTGAACACTACTGTTAGTGAACACTGCCATTAGCTACCGTTAGCTAAAACTATCGTTAGCTACTGTTAGTTGTAGTGGAAATTCTGAAGAATGGTTCACTCAGACACTGAAGAAGAGTTCGGGAGTCCCAGATGACTTACACAGGAGTATTTAATGAAGCTCGATCGAGGAGAATTCAGATTAGCAATACACTTTGAATATTGTGACTGCCAACCCAATTCTGAAGGTTACTTCTCGAGTGAAGGTATTTAACTGTCCCCTGACATTCACTGGAATTTGACACGCCACCATGTATGGGCCTGATGTGTCTATCTATGTGTACACAAATTCTATTGGGCATAAGTGCAAAACAAGAAGCTATGCACCTCTTTGCTCTAAATCACTGTATCTGTCGGCCTTGCTCATGTATTGTGCCCTGCTAGAGAATGTGGAGACAGTCTGTCTGCCCGATAAGCCATAACCTTGGGACCTCAGGAGAAAGTATCTGGGGGATGCACTACTCTCCTACTTGTGCAGCTGTGGACTGTAGTTGTGCAGAGTGACCAACTACTAGTATGCCTGTTCAGGTTAGATGACCTATGACTGGACCCTTCATGACTGCATTGTCACCCATATAAAGAGAGACTTAGGGAACAATCTAAGAGCTAGTGAAGCAAATGAGGCAAATTCCACAACATTAGTGAACATTACTGTTAGCTACTGTTAGTGAACATTACTGTAAACTAAAACTATCACTACTGTTAGTGAACATTACTGTTAGTTAAAACTATCATTAACTACTGTTAGTGAACACAACTGTTAGTGATCACTGCCATTAGCTACTGTTAGCTAAAACTATCATTAGCTACTGTTAGTGAACACTACTGTTAGTGATCACTACCATTAGCTACTGTTAGCTAAAACTATCATTAGCTACTGTTAGTGAACACTACTGTTAGTGATCACTGCCATTAGCTACTGTTAGCTAAAACTATCGTTAGCTACTGTTAGCGAACATTACTGTTAGCTAAAACTATCATTAGCTACTGCCAGCTAACACTACTGTAGGCTACAACCACTATAGTCAGGTACAGTACTGTTAGTGAATAGCAATGTAGTTAGTTAGTAGCTACTGCTACAGGAGGAAAAGTCAAAGCTAGGACAGCTTAAGGTTTATCCTAAAGTTAGGAGAGTATTGAGAAGTTGCTTGTACAGGAACATTGACTTAGCAACCATTCATAATGTTCAGGTCCAAAACCCCAATTACCATGGTTACCAAACAGTAAAGACAGAATCTGCGAGTTAGTTTCTGTAATACAGGTCCAGGTGTATAAGTTGGCTGATTTGTGAAATGAAATTGCAGGTCAAAAATGCCAAACTTGAGGTAATTAAGGAAATGTGTCCCCTATATGTAATTTGTCCACCAGAGAGGACGATTTATCAAATGTAAAATGTCCCACTTATGTATTTTTGTCATAATAATTAAAACCAAGATTTCTATTTAAGTTTTGTGTTTAATGATTATCAGCTGATAAATTGTTGTCAGATTTTTTTAAACCTCCGAATACCATTATCAGCATTAGTCTCAAAAGTCCAGTATCTGTCAGGCTTAAATAGAAATATTACATTATTAAGAAGTGTCTTGGGAAAAGAAGATCCTACACATTGTTCTTTCACCATCACAATTTGTTGATCCCTTTGGTCCCTCTGGACCTTCGTCAACACTCTTCATGTGACACTTTACAACGCATCTGCATCTGAAATAGTTGGATGTGCAAATAAATCTTTAAAACGTGTTCAAATGGATTTAATAAAAGAACAAAGGTCTAAATTGTGAGATGAATAAACAACAGGAGAGACACTAATATTTTCCAGCCATGTCAGACACTTCTCTTGGGGGGAGCTTTCAAAGACTCACAAGGAATATACTAAGAAAACTAACTCTTACATAACAAACAAATATATTAACATTAGGTTTTAATAAATTCAACAACACCAAGATTAGCACATGAGGAAGATGCTTCTTGGCACACATCCCGGGTTGACACCTGTTAATTCCCCAGAAAAGCAGCAACTTTACCACATTTGCTTCCAGATTTTTAATTGTCTCATCCTCCACTTTCAGCTCTATTTTTATTCATTAACTAGAGTTTATTCTCATGGCTGTAGCCTTGCTTATTTCTTTTCATACATGCAATTTATTCTCCCACTATATGCAAATGACTGGGTCTGTCAAGCCAAACTTTAACTTGAGGACTGAAGGGAAAAACAAATTAAAATGCATCCTAAGTTGCATTTTGAGGTCATGTTAACATAATCCTGTTAAAAAATAATCCCGTGGAAGAAAAATAAATGCTAATGGACAAATAAAACCTGCAGCAAAATAAACCCTAATATAACAAAGAAATAATGTGGAACCAATTTATTACACAATGCTAAACCGGTTTGTGAATTTTTTGGGGTGCTTTTTGCATTTAAATTGATTCTTTCTCTTTTTATTTGATCATTTTAATTAATCATTCATTGGTCCTTTGTGACATGGCATTTTAAAATGAATTGTTTTCTTTTCAAGCAAAATTACATGCATGCCTGAATGTACATTGTGTGTGTGTGTGTGTGTGTGTGTGTGTGTGTGTGTGTGTGTGTGTGTCCACATGCATATGAGAACAGGCAATGGAGACGCAGCAATAACAGAATCCTGCTCGACTCTCAGGGGAAGTTGTTGTTTTTAATATTTGATCTGTAGATGTGGTGGAAGCTAAGCGGACGTCAAGCTACAGCGCTCAAATCTCTTTGCACTCGTCTTCCCCTCCAGTCAGTACTTCACTGCTGCTAACGTCAATCACCAAACCAGACAGGAGCTTCGGCTCGACTGCCAAACACACTCTCTCTGAGCCACCGTGATCAGCGACAAATCAGACAAAAACATCCGCAGCATGTGGAAAGCAGCCGCTGTCAAACAGAAATCTGGTGACCACTGGGACATGTGGCATTAAATGTGAAATCAAATCATTAGTTACACCTAAGCAGCTCTGTGCACAGGCAGCAGAAGAGCCTAAAAAAGGAGCAAATACTCTTGTATGTCAAGACTATCTGCAGCATTACTTCACAGGGATGATTGCAAGGACTTTTAAAATGGAGATAATACTATATAATTTATCATGAGGGAAGACTGACTTGCTCACTGCTGCTCATCTCCACGACATCCATACTTAATTTCCACTCTGACATTGATAGCACAAATGAAACCTGAATACAAAGTAACAGCAGCTAATTAGACAAACAGATCAGACGTTTCCTCACAGAGCCTGAGGTTGATGAGCAGAAACCGCATAATGTCATTCGGGCATTGTCGTTTTGTCCACTAAGGAGCCGCCTCCAGGACCGAGCTCAGAATTAACAATTAAAACCAACAGCATTTAAAAAGGTTAGGAGTTAAATATTCCACATGGCCACATGCTTGCAGGGGCTGAGAAATGTCATCAGCATGCTAATTAACATCACACTGCCTGCGAAGGGGTCTTTGGTCAATCTATTTCCTCCATTAACCTTCACCACCTCAGCCAAACAGGTATTTATGCATCTGTGCTAATTCTTACAAACATGCAAGAATCCTCAACTGTCTCCTTAAACAGTAAATTCTTGTGTCGTCCGTTCATTAATGCTTTATAGCAATTATGGCTGCCTGTCAAACTCAGGCCTGAATGAAATGACTGAGGGGGCTGCTGAAAATTGCAAGAGGGCGTAAAAAATATAAAATTCATTGATTTAAACATGCAATAGCCTCAGAAAGGCTTAATAACAACATGAGGGCACTGCTTCAAAATCAGAGAATACATTTATTAATCAGAGCACTCACATAAGAACATTTTTTTTTAAATTTATGAATAATTCTCTGTCAAAATCAGCAGGGGGAGGGCGAAGAAACAGCTGTTTTCACCTTGCAGCTGTCTTTCTCTGTCTCTCTCTCAGTGCTCTCCAGTGTTCTGAAACACCAGCTAAGCGATAATCACCTACCTCTGCCAATAATATTTCTGTTCTTGCTATTTTAATACAGTTGCATAAAGCTTAAATAGAGAGGGCCTGTGGTGTCCACACAGGCTGCGTTGCTCTTGCAGGGCGGCTGCTGAATGCCCTGTCTCTCTACACGGAGTTTGCAGGAGAGTTTGGAAGAAAAGAAAAGATCTGTAAACACAAGGCAATCAGTGATTTTCCCCCTCGTTCAGAGAGAGAAGGAGGAAGGAAGAGAGAAAAAGAGGCACTGCCCTTCACCTGACAAATATAAAGAAAATGAAAATGCAGTGAAAGGTGCCATGTTGCTGATTTAATGCCAGTATGACTGTCAATAGATCATTATGTATTTAAATCATGTGTAAATAACCATCCCATCCTGTGCTCATCAGTGCACCAGAACATTTCTGGATTTTGAACAGACATTTCACTGAATGACACAGAGGAAAATGTGATTCAGTCTCAACTTCTCACACACATAATTCACACAACCTGCTGTCCTGGATGTTTTTGAATCTGTCAACTTTGAGGGCCAGAAGAAGGATTCCTGTTGTCACACATTTTTTGTGCTTGATTTGAATATATGTTCATAATTTTGGTTTTAATAAAATATCATTTAACCATGTTGCCTCAAATCTAACAAGTAACTTTTTTCTCATTGTGTTCATGCTGAGATAAAGGATAAATTATTAATAGATATTGACTGAAACTCATCTTTGCACAAAAAATATTATGTATCTCTTTAGATCATGGAGAATTGACCCTTTGCTAAGCCCCACCACAAAACAGCAACTGTCCAATCATAGGTTAGCAACCACACCTAGATTCAAGTTTTCCATTTCTCTACATGTTGAAGCAGTGTGCAGGAGGCTCTGAGAGGAGCGATACTCGGTGTTTCATGAGTCTGGACGGTGGCGTCTTTTTTTTAATCTCTCAAAGACGAGAAACATGTGGTGAATGGATTAAACTCTGTCTTCATCTGCTCTAACATAAGCGGCAAACATTAGCATTTCTGGCTAACTAACGCTAGCTTACTAGCAGCAGTAACAAAGCACTCTGGCTCGTTGTCTCTGGTCTAAACCAGATTAGTTTAGCTCTCATCCCAGCACAAATCAATTAACGCACTATAGATTATCAGAGGCCACTTCAGGTTGTTCTCCTGTCCTTTGATAGGTGAAGGCAGATGTATGATGACATTATCCCTTTCAGAGTGTGACCACATAATGCATTTTCTTCAAAGAAACTCAAACTAAAGGAAAGACACCTGTAGCACACGGCTAACTTTCACAGACACCATTTCAGCGAAAGGAATTAATGGCCTCAAAGGTGTCATGGGGACACTAATAAGGAGTATAAAGTGTCCTGGTGAGGTTTTGGGCGACGATGAGAACACCTTTAATGCTGATTGACATCGACTGTTAAACCCTCTGGAATTATACAGGGGGAGTAAACATCATTTTTTTTCTACAGATATCTCTCTTTGGATGATGTTGGTTGGGAGAGCTCTATAAAATGTTGGTACAAAAAGTGAATGGAGATTTGGTGACTGTGAAGGCCACAGCATATGACTCATATCCTTTTTAACTTCAAACAGTTCAGTGCCTTTCACTAGTTAAGTTGGCTTTTTCCTTTTATTTGTCCCCAGTGTGCATGAGCTAAATTTAAACAGAAGTGCACTAAACCACAACTGGATTACATCCTGATATGATGAGACACTTGAAATGAAGACTGTAAACGGGGGCAAATGAGACACCGCGTGCTGGCAGCAGCACTCACTTGGACACCAGGGAGAAGGCTTCCGCGCACACGGCTGGACATGGCACCAGCTTGATCATCACGTGTTCGCTGGCGGCCTGGAAATGAACCCGTGTCACCTTCTCCAGCACCGAGGCTAGGGTGGCCACATCGGCAGCCTTTGTGCTGGGGTCTCCGGCCGCCGTGTCCAAGATGTTTCCTCCATGCACCACGAGCAGCAGCACGTGCGTCTTACATTTGCTCTGCAAAAAAGGGTTTACACAGGGTTAAAAAACAGGCAGCAAAAAGGAGACACTCAAAGAGAGGAAAGAATAGAAGCAACATTTTGTGAGAGCAGCAGGGCTATGTGGCAAGACAAATTAATAGGCACTTCTATGTGTTTTTGGCCGCTGGTGAATATCAGAAGAACATAAAAAGACACAAATTTTTCTCTAGTTGAAGGACTATGGAAGCCCATATCTCTCAGTAAAATATTATTAAGACTTTTTATTTCATAATTTTGAGGTTTTTATCTCATGGATAGGATTTTTTTTTTTTTTTAGATTATCTTTTGGGCTCTTTGCCTTTACTGAGACAGGACAGCTGAAGATATGACAAGAAAGGGGGCAGAGAGAGAGGAAATGACACGCAGCAAATGGGCCGCAGGCGGGAATCGAACCGGCAGCTGCTGCAGAGAACCAACAGCCTCAGTATACGGTGCGCACACTATACCAACTGATGGATATGATTTTTTTATCTCATAAATTTAACTGTTTTATCAACTATGACTCATAATCTCAATCTCTCATAATTTCAACTTTTGATCTCACAAGTTTGATTGTTAATCTCATAAAGGTGACTGTGTATCTCATAATTATGACCTTTTTATCTCACATTTTTAACTTTTGATTTCATAATTAGGACTTTTTATCTTATAACTGCAACTTTTAAACTTGTCATTTGGACTTTTTATCTGATATCTTAAATTTTTTACCTCATACTTTTAACTTTTTATCTCATAAATGTGACTTACGATGGGGGTATTTTTTTTCTTTTAGTGGCAGAAATGGACCTCCATACTGTGGAAACGTCTTTTGTGTGTGTTATTGTTCCATCCATTTAGATTGAAATTAGCCTTGATGTTGGGAGGACAGCGTGCAATAATGCAAAATAAAAATTCCCTCAAATATATTAAAACTAAAGTAATGAAAATGTCAAGAATAAGATTGAGTATACATTTACAAAAAAACAATAAAGTTAATGAGTTTGAACATTAAATATCTTGTCTTTGTACTGTATTCAATTGAATGTGGGCCAAAGATTTGCAAATCATTATTTTTTCATTTACATTTTCCACAGCATCCCAACTTTTTTTGTGACTGTGTATTTGTACTTTGTTTCTTCCCACCTCTGGTAAATATACTGAAAGGCTGTTCGTAATGATCCTACCTCTATGTCCTCCAGTCCTTCGATGCTGCTCTGAGGGGGACAGCGTGGACCACCCAGCTGGTAGAGACCCTCTGTATTAAATGAGTAAAAGTCAGAAGCAGAAAGGAAGAAAAGAGGAAAGAAAGAGGGTCACTGCAGGAGCCACTTCAACCAATCGCACCAATAACTGAAGCATAAATGGATATTGATCTGTGAATATGGTCAATATTACTAATGCCTCTTCATCTCTCTTCATTGGCTCTATGTACCCTAAGGCTCAAAGGGTCTAAGTATGATTCAGGAGTCAATACTGACAGCAAACAGCAGGAGCGTGGTTGTTTCTCTGCTGTCGCCATCACATGTACTGTAATTGGATTTTGAAAAACAACTGAAGGGATGTGGACTTTTTTTTTTAACCCAACTGTGTTGACTAGAAGCATCTCCCTCTCCCTCTGTGCAGTGCGGTGTAACACGGGAACCTGGCCAAACTCATTACCCTCTCCGGAAGCCTGTGCACGCTGTGTCATCTTTTTCCTGAGCTCTCTCCTGTCTGCCTTTCTATTTTCTCTCGGCGGGCTCAAGGCACGGCTCCTTGCTCAGCTCACTCATTGTTTATCTGGCCTCCTCCTCCTCCTCGTCTGGGACCGACTGTCATGGGAGACTCTCACAGACTCACGCACTGTCATCTCCCTTCTACTCCGTTCCCAGCCCACAGCCTGCCTCCGACTGCCTGCTCGCTTGTCTAGAACAACTCAACACACACAGGGGACTCGGAGCACTGAACTATTTTGGTCACAAAGTAACAGGAAATCAATGGAGGGAGGTTTTCTTTTCTCTGAAGGAGGGAGGCAGGGCAGAAAAGTTCCTCCAAAAAACCTTGTGAAGTATTTTAGAGAGCAAACACACTGCAGGAGAGGGAAAACAATGTTGGATGTGACAGCGAGCGGAAAAACTTGGCCTGGTTTGATATAAAGGTGGTTGTTCCTATTTGTGAGGCCAGATTGAAACGAAGACACATTAGTTTGAACAGTTTTAGTGTTGGAAGACACTGACAGACATATTTGCTATGGGGCTGCAACAATCGGTCATTTAACAGATTAGTTCAGCAGTTCGGGTCTGTAGAGCCGCTGCAAGATGGCCATGGATGAGCAGGGGACAAATACAGAGTGAAATAAAGTAAAAAGAATAGAATTTATGTAGGAAAATAAAGAAACAGGTTTACCGATGTTGTCATCCTGACCTTTACTTCTCTAACAAAACAACGTTAATCTTTTTTTATCAGTTGCTTCTCCAATTACTGTTAATGATTGATAATAATTTTGAAGAGAGACTTGACAGAAAAACTTTGGGACCTGAGTTGATGGACAGAAAATGACTCAGCAACTATTTTGATTTTCAAGCAAAATCTTGCACATATCCTGATTTCTGTTGTTCAGATCTGAGGATTTGCTGCTTTTCTCTGTGTTGCATCCTTGTTAGCTGAATATCTTTGGGCTTTAGACTTTAAACCTTGGATTCTGGGAAATGGTGATGGACATGTTTTACAATTTTCTGCTATTTTGTTATTTTGTAAGTGATTCAGCAGTTGACATATTAATCAATAATGAAAATAATTGTTACATGCAGCCCTAATTTATTCTAAATGATACACGATTTTGCAATTCAGTCTCAAGTTTTCCTTTATTTATCTTAAAAGTAATTGGTTATTTTTTCTTTTGATTATATTTAGTCTAAGGCTGTAACTATTTCTTTTCTTTTTGTTGTTATTTAGTTTGTTGTCTGAGTGATTGTCTGTGGTTGATTTTTGTTTGGTTTTTTTTGTTTTGGTTTTTTTGTTTTTTTTTTGTTATTGTTGTGTTTTATCTTTAGTCTGATGTTGTACTGTTCTGTTCTCCATGTGTGAGTGATTGGGACCCCCAAAAATAGATAATAAAATTTGTACAAATTCTTGGCTGTGATGTCCAGAGTCAAGTCCAAGTCCTAATGCTACTGTATGTGACAGGCCTAACTCTTAAACAACTTATTTTCTTATTTATCTGTCATGGTATTGGGTTTTAATATTATTCTTTCCGGTCTTTGTCTTTTTTTCCCACCTTTTCAGCTTAGTCTCACCTGTCCCCCTCGTCTCTGTACCAGTTATTATACTCATTCTCTCTCCTCCGTCCTCCTGCCTATGACCTGGAAATCTATCTCTGGACGCCGTCCTAAGGATGTCTCAACTCCTAAAATGCACTTGGAGGATAGAGGAGGCTTGCTGGAGGAGCTCTGAGCGAGGATGCGCAGGTGTATCCTTTGCTAAAGCCTTTTCAGTCCCTTTTTTTCATCCATCAAATATACAAGAGGCATGAGCTGGACTCTACAAATGTTTTCCTTTCAAATTTATAAGTTGTATTAGTTATTTAAGATGTTCAAACGTGAGATCAATCTCTCAGTCCTTTCCGTTTATATCATTTCAAATATATCAAATCATATATATGATATACGACATCCGTACATTCTGCATTGTTGTGAAACTGACAGAGATTATAAAATGCAGAGGTAGACTACAACAAAACAACAGACAGATGATGCAGTTGTGTGGCGTGTCATATTTAATTGACGTTGCTTCAACGTGACAGTTCTGAAGTAAGGATGTCTCATTTCGTTAAACGCCCGTTGACTCAGCTCCTCTCTCCTCTCCTTGCCTCCTTCTGTTGCATGTCAGGTGGGAGGGATTAAGATATAAGGAGAAAAGGAAAGAAACTGAGGATGTACAAACTGAGAAATTAGGTATATATGAAATGTATAATCATAATATTGAGACCATCAAGTGATTCTGGACATCTGCTCTGAAACACATAAATAAAAATCTTTTAAAGGTGGACGGTGGGCTCTTTAAGTTGAGACCAATCTTCAAGAAATTGCTATTTGATCATTTGCCACACCAGCAAAATCCCCTGAAATAGTGTTTGTGACTGAAATCCAGACAAATTAAATCATTTTTGGTGAGCTAGAGTCTTAAAGCAGAAACCTGAAATAGGCTTCACAGACTACAATTGCTGGAGCTGATTGAGTGAAATATGATTTGTCTGGTTTGGGGGGACGGGAAAATGTTACAGGTAAAATGTAGTTTAGATTTCTGACGCCCCAGGAAACATGAAATCTATGGATCGTAATTCAGTTATACCTTCATGGTTAAAGGGACAGTTCATCCCAAAATCAAAGAGATGCTCAAAGAGGTTATTTTTTTCCCTCTAGCCTGTGGTGTTATTTATCCATCTAGACTGTTCTGGTGTGAGTTGAGATATCAGCCACAGACATGTCTGCCTTCTTCTGAATATAATAAAGAGTTTCTGATTCGCATTCTGATAACGGAGGAAAACGGCACTCAGCTTGTGGTGCTCCGAGTGCGAAGAAACAAACTTTTTGAAAAATTCAACAGCAGTGTCTCTTCAGAAATCATGACCCAGAACTCAACAAATTCCACAGATCTTGTTGTGAGCAGTTTCATTTATGAACTGTGGAGTAACCGGGTCTCGATTTCTGCGAACAGAAATTGCTTTTGTTATTTTCAAATGTGCATGAACAAGTTTTTGAAGTATCTTTTTTTTTAGACAGAATCCTTTAATTCTTGCTTGATTTTAAGGTGGTACTAAGCTGGTTTGGTGGTCTTTATTTAATGGTCTTTATTTGGCTGTTGAATGTAAGTCCAGGTTCATAACTACACCAAGATTTCTGACTTGATTTGTGGATTTTTGTGTCATGGATTTAAGGTGAGCACTGACTTTTATTTGTTCCTGGGTGCCAAAAACAATTATCTAGAGTAAAGATGTGTGTCATCTTCATAAATTCAGTAGGAGATGTTCTAATGTTCCTTAATCTGAGCACAGCAGTGGAAAGATGACAGTGTCACAGGCAGACGTCTCTACGACCGACATCTGCAAAACTCCCTTTTGGTTCCTGGAAGAACCTTATATAAAGGTTCCATTTAGAACCCATTCAGAGAGTTCCACATAGAAGCCAACAGAAAGGGTTATACCTAGAACCATCTGTGAAAGGTTTCACCCAGAAAAAGAACCCTTCTATGGTGTAATCCATAGAAGGGTTCTCTGTATAACCACCCAGAACCCTCTCTCGAGGTTCTATCCAGAGTCCTTCCACCTCCTAAGGGTGCCAACAAGAACATACCCAAGGGGTTCTACAGAGAACCTTTCTGTATTCCAACAGTTTTATCTAGAACCTACCAAAGGTGTTCTACCAAGAGCCTTTTCATATTCCAAGGGATTATCTAGAACACTCTGAGGGGATTCTATAGGGAACCTTTTTGTATTCCAAAGGTTTTATCTAGAACCCATCCAGGGGGTTCTCTCAAGAACCTTTTTATATTCCAAGAGGTTATCTAGAAAACAGAGAGGGGGCTCTACGGAGAACCTTTTTTATGTTCCACAGGTTTTTTTCGAGTACCTACCACGGGGGCTCTACTGAGAACCTTTTTATCTTCCAAAGGTTTTATCTGGAACACACTCACAGGGTACTGCCAAGAACCTTTTTATATTATGGTATAAAGAACCCTTGAAGAAAGACTTCTTTAAGTATTTCAGCATCCTGTCTGCTAAAAATTGATTGACTTCTGATGAAACGTGTTCTTAATCTTGCAAAGTCTAACACAGAAATCCTTGAGGGTTGCTTTCTTCAAGCACCTCAGGAAGAACTTTCTTGGAATCCTTATTTTTAAGAAAGTAGATGGATACACAACAATACAGACCAGAAGGAAAATATGTATTATTGATTTTGGGGTGATCTGTCCCTTTAAAAAAACATGCACAACTGCACAATTGTTTTCATCCCTGGAAACACGAGGAAAGACAATAACAGTGTATTCAAGCACACACTCAAACACAGCCGATATGAAAGGCCCTGCATCTCACACATAGCATTGTAGTAGAAATGTCCTGGCTGCCAATCTGCAGCAAACAGCTGCGTTCAGCAGATTGTGGCAAAGACAGTCAGAGGAAATAGCAGAGCTTCGCACACCTCATCATTTGTGAGAGCTGCACACATGCTGGGCTGCTCCTGAATTCAAAGATAAGTAAGACATTTGTCTGATATTGGAACAAACTGACAAAATCATCTGTCTCTTGGTGCGGCTCAGTGGTATAAACCAGCTTCCTGCAGTTATGAGGCCAATCTTTTCTCTCCTGCAGCAGATTTGTGCTGCTGGTGCTGCAGGGGGATTCTCACAATCCGTCTACGTTTCTGTTTCTCCTCTCAGAGGTCTGAGTCCTGCCAGTCAATATGTGCTTTATGAAGCTTAGTGGTATTTAGGAGCTCTCCCCCTGTGCTCATCCCCTCTAAACAAATGACCTAACCTGCAAAGCACCCTGTGGAAATTTGACAGTGCCATAGTTCAGCAGCACCACAGCTGTTTCCAGTGGCTTAAGGCCCAGTCAGACTCACACTCGCAGCAGGTACACACAGTGCATCAGTGCATCTGTTATCAAACTGCAGTCTGAGACATTCCCTAACTTATCTACAAGACAGAGGAAGAGAAAATTGACCCCAGAGAGAGGGTTTGAGGATATAAAGGGCTCTACAGAGGAGTCTCCTTGAGCTGAATGAGAAAGGATGAAATATTGATGTATCGATCCCTGTTTGGTCCCTCTTGTGTGTCAGTCTGTCTGTGTAACTATGATTTAAAATGTCATTTCCCCCTAAAACTCAGCTCCTTCTATCTCTGACGTGCAGCGTTTTTGTTTTCTGTTCATCTGTCCCTGAATCTTCCTTCTCTCAGGTCTCAACCACTTCTTCCACCAATACACATTTATCACCTTCGATTGAGCAGACGGGAGAAAAACAAGAGCAGGAGGAAGACAGTCAGAAGAGGCAAAAGAATGCATTCATCAACAGGAAGATTGGTTTCCAGAACACAGATTTATATCCTCCCTTGGAGTATGGAAATGGCTAAATGCCCTCAAAGTTTCCCGCCTGCTGGAGTGTGAATCAACTCATTAGAGAGCTACAGTATCATGGTGAATTATCTGTGTTCCTGGGCAGACGTGCACACACAACAGCAGCGTTGGCTTCTTTCTTGCAAATTATTTTTTTCCCTCCAGATCTTTTGCGCAATTCAACGAGACGTGCTACAGTTTCAGGACACAAAAGAAGAAATTTACAAAGCGGAACAAAGCCTCTGATTATCTTTATGGGAACTGATTACGAACACCTTCTAGTACACAGGTCACGGCAATAATCCATATGAAAGTATGTCGTTATTAAGGCTGCACCTAACAATTCTTTTAAAATAGACTAATCTAAAAACTATTTTTTCATTTATTCTATTTTTTGTTACTCAACTAATCTAACTACTAATTTACCCAAAATAAATAACTTGTCTCATTAATATTTGTTTTGCTCAATCATCATCCTGAAAATGAGACAAATAAAACACATTAGAATGATAATTGTGGCTTATTTTAAAAGAATTGTCAAATTTCCACCCTGTCTAATAAATCCTATCTGTCAGATGCCTGATCAGAAACATACTGCATCTCAAATTCAAAGGGATTGCTCAGTTTCATTACTCAAAGTTATAGCATCCTTTTCCATGAGCTGGAGAATCAGTATGTTTATGTAAAACTTCAGCTGGTAATGACATGGATTTATTTCATCACTGGAGAAATATGCAGTGAATACAATCACTGATGAGTGTATTTTTGCATCAGTGTGGGACAAGGAAAATAACTGAAACAACTTAGAGATGGCATGAACAGTCTGTAATGTTAGTTTAAGCCATTTTCTCACTGGTACATGGGTGATAAAGTAAACAAAAAATATAAAACAGCTAAACATCTGATGACTCATGGTGAAACACTGTGTTAACAACAGTGGGGCTGGAATTGCTTTGAACATGAAGGCAATAGAGAAACGATCAGAAAATCAATCAGAAACACTTTTCATGAGCTGATAATCCCGATCGTGCTTGGGTGCTGACAAAAGTGCTGGCTTGTTGTCGCTGCTATCTTGATAAAGTGCAGTGTTTTCACTTCAAGTGCTCATGTATAGCAGTTATACTGCTGTGATGTGCAATTTGCAGAGCTTGCAGAGCACAACATTGATCAGTCTCTGTGTAAAGTAAATGTCATACGGAGAAATTTTAACTGCAGCTTGTTCTCAGAGGGAATCACGTTTTGACAAGGTGCAGGCATTGCGACATGCCATCACACCTTCTGCTATCGGTGACTTCGACGACGTAGATGCATGGCACCGGTCCTCGTCCTTATGAAGAAACCATGAGTGGTAACCACACTGCAACAGGCTCTTAGTATTATTAAATCTCTATTACAACTACTAGCAGTGGATCAGTGCATCTCTTGGCCTCTTTTTTTCTTTTTTTGGTTTCCACCAACTCCTGAGAGAAATATCTTGATCTCAAGCAACTGGTTGCTCCACTATGTTCACCAGCAAGCTGCTAACTTCGCTGGACAGGTAGTCCACACTGATGTAAACGAGATTGAGTCGAAACAGGTTGAGGTTGTGGGCCGTAAAATCAAAATAAAGACCTTAAAGAGGCTATGATGCTCTGCAGAGCAAGTTTATACGTTATAAAGTCTTTATTTTCTCCCAAACAACTGAAAGATTTTTTTTATATTGTGCTAATAGGGTAAACAACAAGTCATTGGTGTAGATGTAGTTATAAAACAAATTAAATACCAAGTTTCCTGCTCAATGTTTGCTCAATGACTGATAGATAAACAAGACTAAATGTAAATCTGATAAGCAATCAGATTGATGCAAATTCTGTTTTTCACTCCAAAGATCTTGCTATCTTCATTCAGAAATAACTGGTAACTGGCTTCCATGGAAGGAATTTTTATTTTTTCAAGATAGGAGATATTTGACAAAGGTCTGAATAAAACCAAGGACATATTGCATCATGAATATCAAACCACTGGGATATGGAAGAGAATATAATGTAATCTTATGATAAAAATACGAGTGAAGAAGTATTTTTCTATCACAGGTGCAGGGGAAATTCTCTAGAAAGGTGAAGAAGTCATGTATCACTTGTATTTCAAAGTGTGTGCTGTGTGCAACAGGTTCGGGCGCCTGTTTGGAGGAATGCTGTCTCCTGACTAGTTGAACAGCCCCCTCTGACCCCTGGCACAGTTCAGGCATGCTAACACGCTCAGCCATCTGTTCACTGCTGTTGGCATCAGGGTTTGCCATGCTGCCCTGCTGAGAAAAGACCCCAGGAGACGCTACCAGCTCCGCTGCATGACAAACCTGCTGACCCCCCCTCCACCACACACACACACACACACACACACACACACACACACCATAAGGCAGTGCACAAAAGTGACTCAAAGACACATATATATTCTGACACACGCACACACACAGTCTGGCCCAAACAATCCCAGCTGCTCTCCGTCTATACGCTGTGGCTGCTGTACTGCAACAAACACTCCCACACACAACAACACACACATCATCACACACACGTATACAGCCAGCGGAAGTGAGGTAGCAGAGGCTCACTCAGTCCTTATGAGTAAAATGATGCATAAAATGATGTGATACTCACTATCAGCACCTGTCTGCCCAAAAACACTCAATCAAACATCAGAAAAATGTATGTCTATGTATGTCTATTCATATATTCATCAGTAAATGATTGAAAACAGTGGTAGCAATATTATATTATAAAAGGACAGGGAAAAACTAAATGTAAGAATACAAAAACAGAAATATGATAGTTCAACACTGGAGCAGCCAAGGTGATCATTTTAACCATTTTCAAAATTATATGTGCAATAATTTTATTGAATTAAAAAATACAATGCTGGTGGTACCTGACTTTTTCCTAAAAGTGTCTGTATTCTCATTTAAAATGTTTTATGTGTGTGTATACATATATATACACACATTATACACATATACGCTCTGTGCATCATAATAAATTCATACCAGCACCACAAAAGCTCACTAATCAACAAATTACGGCTATCAGAACAAAATTCAAAGTGTAAAAGCATCAGGCATCTATTTCCCCGTTTCACATCTTTATAGTAAACTAACAAGCTTCCTGGCTTCTGTCTGCCTCAACAAACGAGAGAGAGAGTGATTAGGAATGACGAGAGCGGGCGCCATCGGTGAGAAAAAAGCAGTGAACGAGATAAATAAAATGTTATTTTCTAATTTCTCATGGTTACATTCTAAATCACAAATAAACACACCCACAACTCCATACAACACCAGATTTTATAGAGCCGAAGCAAGCCTGTGTGCATCTGTGCATAAAACTCTCTATGGAGTTCTCACAGACAGAGAGCAGAGAGAAGAGACAGATACAGCAAAGAAACTGCTGGTTGCTACATTTTTACAAAGTTCTGACCTCAAAACCTGCGGGCTGTAGTGGCTACAGGCTGCACCCCCACTGTCAAACAGGGTGAAGCCCAGAAGCGTCCAGCTGACAGCAAAATATGAGAAAGTAAGAAAATAAAGGCAGAGGGCGAGAGTGTGTGCACTTACAGACACCACCACACACTTCTAGTTGGTCAAGTGATGATTTAGAGATATGTTTATATGAGTCTGTACATATATATTGTTTTGTTTTTTTGCATATTATTCCTTTAAGTATTTAATATAATCTTGCATCATGTATTTATATTCTAACTTTTGAGCTAAATGCATATGAAAGGTAAAGTATTCACAGTTTTGGTGAAGGAAAATTGGTTAAATCAGTTTTACTTATTCATCCAAAAGTCACTTGTTTGTCTCAAAAGGCTTTACAATATCTTAAACATTTGACCTTAAACCTTTGATTCAAAACCCGAGCAAAGGTGACTTAGCAGAGATGCTTCTGTAAGGTGACAGGTATTCAATCATTGTCTGATATCCAGAGTGGGCAGTAATTATGACTTAATTACCGTCCTCACTGTGGCTGCATGCCATTTCTGCAGCATTTACACACAAACAAAAATACTCGTCAAGGAAAGTGTTAAACATCAGCAGGAGGAACCTATGTGGAGCTGAGAGGTTTGGTGCACATACTGCACGGTTTGTTCCTTTTTGATTTCATACAGCCGTATGAAATGAGTCCTGCTCCCCCTGTGTCTCCCCTCATCTCCTCCCCGCTCATCCCCCTCCTCCCCTCTCCGTCTCTGCAGCTCCAGGCGGCGACAGTGTTGTTTGGGTGTGATTATCTGTTCTCAATGTGCGATCGCACAGCATTTCTTCCTTCATATCCTGTCAGACACGCAAATGCACAAATGCACATGTAAACACACACACACACCTACAGAGAGACGATATACAGACACAAATACACAGACTGACCAACAGAAATACAGACAGACAGTGGAAAGAGCCTCAAACAACAACAGCACGATTTCGGCCGAGGGGCTGTGAAAATAAGAGATAAAGCAGAACGATACCCCTAAAGCTGAGTCTTTAAAGGGATAGTTCAGATTATTTGAAATGGGGTGTATGAGGTTTTTTTTAATCAATAGTCAGTGTATTACCTACAATAGATGGTGGTCTATACACTCCCAGGACTGCTGGCACAGAAGCCAAGCAATGAAGTGCTGTGGACAGGGTCAGCAGCAAAACTTATTTTAGCCACTTAAAAAAGCTCCACTTAAAAAAAAAACCACAATATCAGTTTAAGTTATGCATTATTTTGAATATTGTCACTGCTTCACTTTGCTATCAGACAAACTTTTCCAACAGGAAATTGTGATGAGCATAGAAACGTATTTACCTCTCTAACGGTCAACTCCCATCAACACATTGAAGGTCAGAAGGCTTTCATGCAGAGAAACACATTATTTCTAAAGAATTTTAGATTATCCTTTTTGTGAACAGATTCCAGAAAAAGACAAACAATGTTATGACTCTAAAGCCTGATATATCTAAATGGTCATACATATCAGTAAACTATAGCAGCCAAGGCCAGTCAACCTATATCACGATGTTACTGAAAGAGAAAAATGATTTGTGTATCCATCACATTATTCTGATGTTTCTCCTTGGCCCTTCCACTAAGTTTCATGAAAGTCTGGTCAGTAGTTTTTCCATAACTCTGCTGACAGATTAACAAACAGCACTGAAAACATAACCTCTTTGGTGGAGGTAATGACACGAGGTTAAATAGGAAAAGGACCATCCAAACTGCTAACAGTGTAAAGGTGTGATGTGACTGAGGTTGTGCCCATGGTATGGATAATTTTCACTCTGCTTGAGCTGGTGAAAGAAGTTTGTTGTATTAGCTCCTTTTGCTATTACAATCTTCTTGCACTTACTACATATTACTGTGATTTGTTGCACATCAGATCTTCTGTTGCCAAACCACTTCCACACTATTCAAGTCGCCATTTTTGGAGCCAATGCCTGTAGCAATGTTACTCTCACTTTCAGTCATGCTTGTTGCTGTGTATAACAGCATGACACCATGCCGTCAACAAATCGTAATGTTATAACTAACAATATGGATTTTTTTTTTACCACCAAATATCACTATCTCCAAACCAACCAGTGGTAGATCAGTGACTCCTGTGATTTCTGTGCTTTAAAAGGTCATTTTGAATTCACCAATGTCACATAATAACACTAATCAACACATCAAGGCAAACGGTGGTCCAGCAACTTCTGTGCTCTGCAAGCAAGTTAGGTTAGTTAGGAGAAAGAGACATTTTGTTTCTGTGACAGGAGCTTCCCTACAGAAGTCTGTCTGACAGCAAAGTGTAGAGGTGAAAATACTCTTAATGTAGTGTACTTAAACTGATATTGATTTTTTTTAGGTGGACCTTTTTAAGTGGCTAAAATACATTCTGTTGCTGACCCTGTCCACAGCAGTTCATTACTTGCTGACCAGCATCTACTGAAGCTAACACACTGACTATCAATAATTACCTCATGCAGCCCAACACCAAATAATCAGAACTTTCTCTTTAAGATCAGCTCACCTCTCCCTGTCTTGTTTGCCACATTTTATTGTAATTCTGCAGAGTGATTGCTTTTGTCTTTGCAGCTTTCAAGCCTCTCTTTAAAAAAAAGACACAACATTAATTTAATGTGAATTTAAGTGACAGGGCGACTGTGCCTATGCAAGCGTTGTGTGCTAAATATGACCATGGGGGGAGGCGGTGGGCAGAATACAGATGAGTCTGAGACCTTAAATTTATTTTTTCTGTCACTCTCTCGCAGCGTGTGTTTCTGAATAGATCCACAGGGGTACATGTTGAAGAGAGAACTGCGGCGCTCCATAGAAAAATGGAAAATCATTCTCCCATTCAATAGAATATACTTCTCTGCGGGTCACTTTGTGTGAAGTTACATCCCAACATATATTATATTTCTGGGACAAAATTGGTTCTGGTTGGGTTGTTTCTGGCAGGGCTTATCAATGACTCATCTCCTCCATCTCCAAACTGTCTGACGTAGCCATTTTAACTAATGTTATCCCAGCTTGGCTTGGCAGCACACACCAAGGACGCAGCCAAGTCAGAGTTTGTGTTTATCGTTGAGTCTGTAATCAGTTACGTAACGCTGCTATTTCAGGTTGGACTACATTATACAGTACAGCATCAGTCGGTGAATGAAGTGGAAAAAAGATGGCGATGAAATGAGCACAGCATGAATATACAGATAGGAGTGTTTGCATAGTGAACAGATGGAGCCTGAAAGACGTTGGAGCAGTGACTGATGTTAGACCACAGGATGTCTCTTAGCAGAGATGAAGAAGAAGAGGAGTACAGTGGAAAATAAGGGGCAGTTGTGCTCCAGGCAGTCCTCTTTATCACTGAGGTTTCCATCACTGTTGCCTCCATTGGGAGGTAAAGTGTTTACAGTCGCCCGTGGCTTTGAGGAGGAATGAATGAAGGAAGATAGAGAGGCAGAAATATAAGAACATGATGAGGTGATGCGATGGGAAGGGAGTGAAGGAGCAGAGAGGTCAGGGAGAAATGGATGGTTAGAGGAGCCGAGGGGAACAAAAGAGGGAATGAAGGAATAATGGAGAGCAAAGGGAGAGAGGTTATAAACCCAGAGACGCATTCAAGGAGACGACAAATATATGTGATCAAAGGTAGTGGATGTCACTGCTCAACTGCGGCAGAGACTTCAGAGAGGAGTCCAGCTGCAGCTGTGAGACAAGCACTGTTCTGACCCGCGCAACGCCACAGTCTGATCCACTCTCTTCTTCTTCTACACCTTTTATCCTGCACCATTGACAATAAATCATAAGAAATTAGGTCATTAAGCAAACAGGTAACTGTAGCTGCTGTGGTAATTATTGACTCAGTGGACAGTGTTCAGAGATGACAGTTCAACAGCACAGTGTAACTACAACTGAAACTGAGCAGACAATTTACAGCCCAATCTGCTAACAGAAGACTCTGAAATTGAAATTGCATTCAATGCATTCGCCAACATTCTGTTTCGCATGCATGTGATGTGCCAATCCTTCCCGTTTGACAAATGTCGGGTGATGTAGTAATCAATCAGTTAAAGAGGGAACTGTATCAAAGTTTCATTATACAACCTTGTTGTAAATGATGGATAAATCTCCTTGTATCCTTGTATAAAGAGCAAGAACTGTAGCCTCTCAAACCAGATCTGCAATGTTCCTCTTCTATGTCGAAGTCCTCAGACATTTTCTTCTTTGTTGAAAGTTTGCGAAGTCAACAGTGTGCATAACAAGTCACTATTTCTGAGCAGATCTCTCTCTGTTGTCCAAGTAGCTTCCAGGTAGCATGTAAACACAGATGTGAGGGTATCCTGAGATCTCATATATCTCATGTTGTGCAGCTTGGCCTGTGTACCCGCTTCAGGCATGTGTACACGGATCCAGTCTGAGAGGCTTTAGTTGACATATAGGCTAAAAATATGGTGTAAATGGCATCTTTTTGGGCCAAATTTTAATGTCGTGGCTTACGGACACTTGATTTACACCACATGAGCAGTATGGAGACATTTTGTGGGGGGTTTTGTGTGTGTTTTTTTTTTTACATTTTAAAAGTGGTCACCGTTCACTTTAATTGTGCTGGATTTGGCTGCAACGCTGTTTTCCACTGAAGCTCCAGGAGTGTTTGTGAACTGGAGATCTTCACCCATCCTCACATCAACACAGGGGTGAGTAGATACAGAGTAAAATTTCATTTTTGGGTGAATTATCGCTTTAAGAGCCACATATTTTTCTCAGGAGGTGGTGGAGACCAAAAACAGAGCTAAAATACAGTGTATATTGGACTTACATTCATCATAGGGCAAGAAACAGGATTCCAAATAAACATGAATGTTGCTCCTTGTCTAGGATGTGTAAATAAGCAACTGTTTGGTGACAAGTTTGAACATCAGTTCAAATTTGTCCACAGACCTTTATTGCATCTCCCCCTCCCTCATTTCCTGTCACCCTCCCACTATCACTATCTAATAAAGGAGTGAAATGAACCAGAAAATAATAAATAAAGCATATCTTTGACATTTCTGTACTGCAATCTTAGCTGCTGGTCAGCCTATTAAATGATACAGAGATATCAACACAATGCATTTTAAAACATTACATAACTTCTCTTAATGTTCAGCTGCACCTCCATGACCAGTCTGTTTCTAGATTCCCAAATGACTTCACTGGTTTTGCAGCAGCAGTTATTGATGTTGTTGCTCTGAGGTCTTTTTTTTTTTTGTTGCTACGCCCAGTTTTTGCTCAGCTAAATTTATGCCTTTAATATTCCTGTGCCCCCACGAGTGTAGGATGTAAACAAACAAACAAGGCAGAACCTCAGCAGGCATTTGCACATTTGTATGCAGTGCCATGTTTGGGAGTGCTTCTATTCTGGGCTGGTTTGACTTTGTTGCAACTTGAGAGACAGATAGAGAGAGAGAGAATGTCATTACCGTTACTCAGACAAGTCCGAGCAAAATCCTCTGCAGCTTAAATGCTTACTGGAACCAGCAGTCCCAGTATTTTCTGTCCATCTCACAGGGTCTTAAATGGAACAAGACATCGCAGGGCTGAATTCAGGCCCTGATAATAGGTTTGCTGGAAAACAAATTTATGCGATATTACCAGTGTTTGCACACATGCTTTGCCGTCTGAGTCATGTGGTGTGATTGAAATGGAAAGCACCTGCTGTATGAGACACAGCTTCACATTGATTATATTACTGTGGGAATATCTAATCTTTGCCGCCTTTTCTATTTTGTAAATAAGACTGTCCGGCGTACTCGTAATGTTTTCATACATTATACGAGATAAAGAGAGGTGGTCTCAGTGAGTAATAGTCTGAAGAAACTGAGGGCATATACACATTTAAAGAAAAGATGCTGCATGACTACGTAATAATGTCTCTTACAGACACCATATACATCACACACTCCATATAAGGTAACATATCCCCGGCGCTCTATAGCAGGGTTATTTTTTTTCAATGGGCCCTGAGTGTACTTAACTTTTCGAGCACCACTGATGTGTGCACAGCTAACACCAGACACCCTGTCATTAATGGAGAAATGGCGCACTCAGAAGGACCTAAATTTCTGTTATCTGACTCTGATGCAGGAGCCGAGAGACAGAAACTGACAACAGTGACAGCAGGAAGCGATCAACTACACAATCCTCCTGTCCTATCCAGTCAGCAGCTCTCTTCAGTCACCTCACTGTGTGCTTTGTAATACACAGTATGTGTGATTTTAAATGGTTTGTTTTCATCAATTTATCTTTACTTCAAGTGTGCCTACTTAAAACTGTCAGACATGATATTGAGTCATTTACATTCCTGACTTAAAAGTCCTTTAACCTTGTCTAACCCATAATCCACTTGTGGAGATTTCAGTCACTCTAAGGATTGATGAGTACATGTGCACCTTTTCTGTGAACTGGCAGTTTGTTTGTTTTATTTTGTTCTGTTTTGTCATGTCTATTTGTCTATTTTTCTACTGTGTGAAAAAGGAACAAAATCATAAATAAAATACTTTTTTTTTAAAAAGTCCTTAAACCTGCAGTAACAGATTTCTTGGGTTGTTCAGCAGAAACAAGCTGAAAATGACACCAGCGTTGTTGTGTTCATTGAATGTGCTCATTTTTTTTGGTGAACGGTGAATCTGAACGGATCAGTTTTCAATCAATGATCGTGAGTGACGTTCACTCCTGAGTGCAGTGATGGCACTCACTTCGTCAGCTGTTAAAAACAGAAGTGTGGTTGCTGCAGAGAGAGAAGGGGCGATGCGAGTATGGACAGAAATGTGGAGGTGACATAAAAACTTTTGTTAATCATGTAGCATGAGGCGTATGAACTACACCGAAGACATGAGTTTCTGTTACAGTTTGAAAAAGACAGATAGATCCAAATCAAATTCACTCGTCTCCTCTGTCTCGTCTCCCTCTTTATCTCCTTGAAGTTCTCATGCATTATGGTGCGTTCAATGTCAACTGGAAAGTCGGAATTTTGAATTACCAGTCTGCTGTGGTATAAAACACTCAAACTGTTGCAAATTGTTGTCAAAAACTAAAGACAGCCAAATAATCCTGGTCACTGAATATTTCATTACAGAGACTCCAGTGGTCCTGGTAGGATGATTAATATTTATCATTTAATAAATAATAATAAAGTACTTTTAAACATGTCTGTGCTAATGAAATGTTACTTTGAGCAACAGATGGAGGCCAATTCAAAGACCTCTGTAATTCTGATCTTGTGATATCAGAAATTTCCAAAAACCAGGACAAAACCTACAAGATCAGTTTTATCTGGGATAACAAACAAAGGGATAAAATATCTAGATAATTCTGATTGAGATTAAAGGTTTTGGAATAAAGGGCCCAGGTGATTGTCTTAATCCTGGCATTAGTACATAGGTTCACTGCTGGGATTTCTTCTCTGTAACAAACCTGCATGTGTCAGCCAGGAGGTATCTCCCTGCCAAAGCTCTGCAACAAAACACTATCCAGCGACAAACTCTTATTCTGCAAATATCATAACTTTGGAAAAGAACAAATTTCAAATGTCTAACTGACCGCTAAGGATAATAACAGAAAATACTGTATGTGCGCAGTATATTGAGGTGTAAGACTTTAGTATTATTCCACACTTTGGTTTGTTGGATGAATTCATTGATGGTTTGGGGATTTGCTGACAAAAAAAACTATGAAATATCACCAGACGTATGCTTTAAGACAGACTTGAAAAAATACATTTTCTTTCAACAAATGGCACAGCTATTCATGTTTTGTTCATGAAAAACTGTTATTACATTTATTTAGACAGCAGTGCTGCTGTTAGCCTCGCTCCGGAGCACTACAATAACCGTGACTTGTTACTGCTGCTACAGCAGAGCACTTCACAGGTCATTATTGGTTTTGTGAGTGGTCTGTTGATGGGGTGTGTGGGGGGTGTTAAATATTCACAATGTACCCACTTCTTCGGTTAGCACCACATGACTTAGTACAGCATCCCTGCAGGAGCAGCTTCTTTCGTCTCTGCAGGACCAGACTACTCTCCCACTGAACCGCAGTGATTAAAAGCGTCCACTTCAGTTTGTCAAACCTCAGATTTGACCTTTACGACGAGAGCCGGCCCATTTATCAGTAAACAAAACAAGAAACAAGTGCTAGGCTATCAGGGCAGGGCTGACAGAGGAGCTATAAAACACAATTTCCGTTGAAACCATGTTATTATCATTGATTTTGTTCTATATGATTAAACTGACTCCAATTTAATGCCGCTTAGTTTTTACCCCCTGTTGTATTGGGTAATATAGTAAAGAAGGATTTTATCTTTGGACAATTGAGCAAAAAAATAAATGGTTTCAACAATGTGATTTGAATTTTTATTTCTGCATATGATATGTTGATCAATAACAACAACCCTTAACATTCATACTTAGCTTTGAAACCGTAACTGAGACTAAAAATTTAAATATTTATTCCTGACAACTGTGATTCAAAGTTCTTTTACATGTAGCCCTGTGCCACGGGAGTTCAGCTATTATATTAGTAAGCACTCATCTGAATGAATCCCAGCACTGATTCATGATGTTTGAAGACACAAACTGAATTTTTATTACTGTGCTGTTAAATCTCTGGGCGATACGTTATTCAGTTACAGCGGTTGGATAACCTCACCAGAGACCTTGATAAATGAATCTATTTAAATGACTTTCTCACACAAAGAATACACTGGAAGAATAGTTTTAAAGTCTGTGCTGATGTTGTCTGACTCACTGGATTCAGTCTGTGGCCCCACTGGCTGCTTATTTCAGACACTGTCTATCTGCACTTATGGCATTCACATTTGCGCAAATGCAGGAGTGAGACCGCACTGCTGCTTTGATGGTCAGAGTTTGCCAAAGTTGAACTCCACGCAACAAGTGTGTGCAACTGTCCCCATACAGTTTTCAAAATTCTTGTCACTATAGGAAACAACAACAACAACAACAACCTCTGAGCTAGCGACCTACACACTGAAAATGTTAGTTATCAAGTGAAATACATGGGGCACAGACCCAACACATTATGTAGGTGGAGCAGAGCGGGGGATTCTTTTGCCCGCCACGCTGACTCCACCTTTGCCAGGCTTGAGGAGTAACAGATTACATCTAACAGGATTATTAAATCTGGTCTCAAAAAAGGGAAACTACATTTAGTAAAAGGGGGAATTATTAGCATGACTGCAATTTTAAAATAAAGAACAATATACTACCATGCACAGTGGGCACAAAGTTACCAATTTATTATCATGGTCTCTAGTGAGAAAATTCTTCATCAGGAAAAAATTTCGACATTTTTGTCTTCAAATCAATCAATCACTAAATTGCACACAAAAATGGAAGGAACAGCTGGAAAGTGTGCAGAGGGACCGTTGCTGCATCCTGGGCTTTCCACTACCCAAAACAACTGTGATTGGTTTAAAGAAATACAAACAAGCCAGAGGATTTTTTCCCCCTATAGCAGAATGGTAATGTGTGGAGACAAATCTATTTCAACACTGCTGTGTCAGCGCTGTGGAGATCTGGCAGTGCAAGAGTACCGTTGATGACTGATTTGAAAACCTGCTGAAATATGATATTTCTACTAACAACACTGTTTCACAAATATTTCAGCTGCGCTGTACAGACACAACATCTGTCTGTTTTATTGTTTCAGATGATTTTACTTCATACAAACAAACACAAGACATTCCAGATTTACTGAATAATGAATGGCGCTTATTGTCTGAGAAAGGATCAAGAAAAGTCCTTCAATCTGGGGTTCAGGCAAAGATAAAGAGCAACATTTTGCCATGTTGGTCCTCAGGGCCTGAAAGCAAAAGCATACAGGGAGGACAGACATAAAACTAAGCAGAAAAAAAATCAAAATCAAAGGAAATTCTGTTCATTGAGCACTGAAGAAAAGGTTCATATTTACTTTTTAGGAGCCACATTAAGTCATTTCGTTTTGGGGAATAGACTGGATAAGATGAAAGAGAAAGGGGAAGCTGAGCATCCACACGTATCTGCATTCAACCCATTTCTAGTCTTGTCAGGATGTGCCATGAAATTTGATGGTAGCTTTAAACAGAAATGAAACGTATTGAAACTCTTTTGCTTGCAAATTTATTATCAGTGAGGCTTTGGATGTGAAACAGCAGAGGGCAAACACGGATGTGCACATGTTTCAAGCTCAGTGCTCTTCCTCAGGCATCGCCAAGGACGGAGACAGAGAAATGAGCTGGAAATGCATCACATATCTGCATGTTGGATCTCAGCCACCATTATGTTCATCTTCTGCGCACAACAGTATGTGGTTCTGTTTATTTGTGCTCATCTAAAGCATCAATAATTAAGTGCTCACAAGTCCTTTTTCCACTATTTGATGTGAAACCCTCGTATGCGACATTAATGATAAGGTGGAATCAGTGTAGTTTTTTGATCCTTTCTACCACCTAGTGGTCAAAAATGACTTAAAGGGACAGTTTGAATTATTTGATGTGGGGTTGTATGAGGTACTAGCTGCTGGTCAGCATGCCCCCAGTTTTAAGAAGCAGCAGGAGTACCAGCATAGGAAGCTAAGTAATGTACTGCAGTGGGTCAACAGCAAAACGGGTTTTAGAAACTTAATGAAGGTCCACGTCAAAAATAAAAACTCAACATCAGTTTAATTTAATTCTAACTAGTTTCACCTCTTTACTTTGCTGTCAGAAAGTCTTTTCTGGGAAACCAACGTTATTGCTCCAAAGAAACCAGACTCCTGTGTTCTGCAAGGTACAATTACTGATTTTCCCCATGGAGTTTGGTAGGGTTGGAAAGTGATATGTGCCTTGTATTCCCTGACAGAAAAGGCTATCTAATGGCAAAGTAAAGCTGTGCAAATACTGCAAATGTGAACTGATGTTCAGCTTCCATGCTGACAATCCTCTCTGCTTCTCCAAACTAGGGGTGTGCTGACTGAACGACCCCTTTAAATAGAAGCTACAGTCCATCTACAGACGAGCCATCATCATCATCATTCAGTGGAAGACTCATTCCAGATCATTTGAACCCTCATTCTGGACGTGTGAGCGAGCAAAATGCACAGTGCCTTGTGCTTGTGTGTCTGTGTGTGTATTAGAGTCATTATTCATGTGTGCATGTGTGTGTGTGGATACCATGCGACTGGTCCTCCATGTGTCCCAGAGTCTCAATCTGCTCCACCAGGTCATTTGAGTTCCACTGACTCATACCCAGCAGAATGGCACTCTTCCCCTCCATAACATCTGCTGGGACACACATACACACACAAGTACACACATACACAAAGAGGAGTAAGACAGTGAAGCAAAGATGAAAAATACATATTAGAAATTAAAGTCTGTTTATCTTGAATAAATAAAACTTGTATATTCATGTAAAGTTAATGAGAAAAATTTAGTTGTTATCTCAAAATTCCTAGATGATTTTTTTTTCAGTGTAGCACCCAACAAACAGTTCTGATGTGATTTTTTTCCCATTTCATTTAAATTCAGCTTAGCAAACAGTAAATGCTGCTTATGCCAGCTTGAATGGACTGGATGGACGGCTTAATATGCAGCAAGTAAATAAAACTGCCACATGACAACATGCCAACAACATGGCAAACAACAGATATTGGTAAACACACAAACATCTTTCACATGGCTAGTCATGGCTGAAGACAAATGCAATAGTTATTGTGCTGCCTTTGCCAACATTAGCAAGCTGTCCAGAGATTACGATGTAAATTTGGCTTGAATGATTTTTACACAGATTTAATCCACCTAAAAACACTGGCATCACAGTTTAATAAACTGGACTACTAGAACGATTGGGTTACATGAAAAATGTATTCCTGCACAGTTACTAATTACCTAGTTGTGCCTAATCCAAGTATCACAATATGAAAGACCTCTAACATTAGCCATTTGTCTGTGTAGCATGTAATATTAGTCGTCATTCTAATGCTTACTCTTCGTCTGTGTAGCTAGCATTAGCGGTGTATGTGTATAACTTACATTAGTGTTATTTTGTGTAGATAAAGTTAGCAGTTGGTCTGTGTAGCTAACATTAGTGGGGGGGTTTTCTGTGTAACTAGTGTTAGCATTTGGTCTTTGTAGCTAAAGTTAGCGGTTGGTTTGTGTAGGTAATGTTTATGGTTATTCTGTGTAATTTGGTTGGTTTTAAGAGAGCAACATTTAGCTTGTAAAACAGCAGTTGGCAGATGGCAAAGTTAAGCACTTAAAATATTCCCTGTGTAATATAAACTTAAATTAATATTGATTTTTTTAAGATGGACTTTTTTCAAGTGGCTAAAATATCTGTTGATCCTGTCCACGGCAGTAGTTGCAGCAGAAGTTGTTCTGTGTAGCTAACATTAGCAGTTGGTCTGTGGAGCTAACTTAAGATTAAGATAGTGTCATCTGCATACATTAATACCTTAAGTTTAATATAACTATCTATCATGGCATCATCAAGACTAGCTAGTTCACATCCACTTTGTACCAGAAAGTCTTCAAGGTCATTTATAAATAGTGCAAATAATAGTGGGGATAGATTTTTACCCTGTCGAACTCCAGTCAAACTAACAAAAAACTCTGATTTGGCTCCTTTTGCAAAGACACAGGACTTAATGTGTTTACATATATTCACAATAGCCTTAAACAATCTACCATTACCTGATTTCTGCAATTTCAACCAAAGTGCATCTCTCCATACCATATCAAAGGCTTTACTATAATCAACAGAACAGGCTCCTTTTTGTAAAACAAAATAATTCCACAGCATGTTTCAGTACAAATATATGATCAACCCTTGGAATACCCTTTTCAAAATCCTGCCTGTCTATTGATGATGGGCTGTATCCATCACTGATTCCTTTTCTGGTGATTTTCAGGGTGATATTTGTCATTTTATTTTGCTAGTGTAATAGTCTGCAGAATGACAGCCTTTGCTCTGCACCCTGCTTTCATCCAGCGGCACAGTCCACACCCACTCAGCCGACCATGAGTGCTCTCAGCTGGGTGACGAGTGAGAGGAAAACAGCCTACAGAGTCAGGCTCTTTACACTCTTTTCACACAGTGGATTAAAAATTTATTTTGACCAAACCAGAGTTGGTGATTGTTGGAAGAGTGGACAGATTAACAACGACAGTTTTGGTGAGTTTCACACATTTTTCTGTCGAGCTTGAATTAAGTGTGTTTTCCAAGGAGCCAATTAAGGTCGTCTTAGTTCGGTAAAAGAGGGAGGACACGTTGCAACATGCATAACTTAGTGAATTCGCCATCTCCCAGCTGAAACTGGAGAAGACGGGAGGATGTGGGAGGAGGGACGAAGATATCACCAATCGCCGATGGATTCGCTGACGATGATCATTTGGAAGATTTTAACATATCGCCCAACTCTATTGGTCTTACCAGTAAATTAAATGTTGAGACAAAGACAAAGGTGAAACTTCCACCTAATTAATGTATTTTTTCAAGAGGTAATGAATTGGCAACTGTTATATTAGCTGGTTTCACTGTGACCAGAGTGGTGTTGAGAGAATCATTAAGTGTTGTAATGTGTGCACACTGTACATGATAGTAAATCATTCTTTATTTTCAAAACTCTTTTGAAAATTGTAATCCTGCCAATAATACCCATTTTTATAAAACATAATCTGATTGTCTTATTTTTGTAACTATAATGGAATGCGGTTAATTTGTTTGTATCCTCATAATGTAATCCCATAACATGTAATCCTTCACTCCCCAAGCATGACCAGACATTTGACCAGATATTTATCTGTCTTCTCTACTGCATCATCCTCCACCAGAAGCATTATCAAACCTTCAGACACACTGTGCTGGCTGCTGTTTGATTATTAGCTCATAAAGATTCAGTGTTATACATTAAATGTTATGCTGCAAAGTGTGCTGCCTGCACTCCGTTTAAAGGAACCCTGTGGAGTTTCCTTGTCAACAAACACTGTTTGCATTCACTGTTTCATGCAAAAACACAGTGTGTAAGGCAATATAATGAAACCTGCAGTTTTCTTGTCCGTGTATATACACCATCAAACAACAACAATCTACTTCCCTGCCCTTTAGAGGGCACATTGATATATTTATTGGCATTTCATGGAGTAGTGTGAGAACAACGGCCTGTATGTGTGTCCTTGTACATGTGATATTAGAGCATGAGATACAAACAAAACAAGGATGTGTTCATGAAAACATTGCTCCATATTGCCAACAGTCGTCAATAAGTCAACAAGAAATCCTTATGGGAAAACTACAGGTTTATTACAACATCAGCTCTACAATTGCTGATATCTCTGAACATGACAGCAACACTAACAAATCCACCGTTTCAAAGAAATAATGATTGTATATTACTAAATTGCTCTCATAATTATGTTGTGGTGACAATGCAGCTGTAAGTCCTGCCTGGAATATTTTCACAGACCACACTTCTTGGAAACAATACTTTTACAGTACCAGTCAAAAGTTTGTTTTTTATTGTTTTTCTACACTGTAGATTAGTATTAACATGACACACCAGACGGTTTGTTAGACAGAACCATCAGGGAAGTCATCTTTTGAAACTGTTTGAAAACGGGCAAGCACTTTCAAAAAACACTTGGCAGGTGATTGGATGAACCGTCTGTCTCTCACATCTAACACAAGCTAACTTCAACCAATCAGATCAAACGATTGCCGAAGCCGGAGAGTGAAAACATCTCAGTATCAGAACAGTATCTACGCCAACCTCTTCAGGAACCACAGTTGTTTGTTCAAAACAAGTCATTTCCATGGACGCTTCTCACTGTCATCACACTTAAAAACACACCTGTAGCTTCCAGTAGTCCCTCCCAGGACAATGACTGGCTGTACCACTTCTGGTGCAGACACAAATAGATAGCTCGAAACCTGGCAAGATGGATCCTTGCGTGATCGTGTGGTCTCGTGATCTCGCAATTTCAGCCACTTCACCAGGTGAGATTAATACTGGAGTCAATAAAACTATGAAATATGGAAATATGTGGAATTATGTAGAAAGCAAAAAATAGGTAAACGAGACAAAATATCTTTTTACTTTTTAAGAATCAAAAATATTAAAGACTCAAAGGTTTAATAACACTTTTTTACTGTCAATCCATGGTCTTCTCCGACACACCTGTTGACCTACGAAGTGTACAAAAGTTTTTTGTTCTTTGATAATGTACATTCATCAAAGTAGACACCTTATGCTTCCATGACAGCTTTGCACACTGTTGGTATTATCTGAACCATTTCTTAGAAAAGATAAAGAAAAAACACTTTTGACTGGTACTGTAAATATTGCACTGGATTCACACAGAGGTGGTTGAGGTTACTGTTGGGCATACAAAGTGCAGGACTTTGACACCACCATCTGGAGTTCAGACTCCTGTAACAAAAGCACTTTTGTTTAAGCTACAACAAGTGGTTTTTTTTTAAAGACCCCCTCCAGTGAAAATCACATTTTTAACCTTGTAAACAAATAAGCAATGAATATCATGTTTGAGCATTTCTTGCTTTGAAACAGCTGAAATGTAGCTAGTTATCATGATTTACTCGAAAAAACAGAGGAGACGCCAGGTGCAGTTATGAAGGGGTAGGGGTGGTGGGTGGCGGGGGTGGAGAGGGTGGAAACAATTTGCATATTCATGAAACCTTGAATACTAAATGAAGGCAAGGTGTAGTGCTATATGCAAGCCATTTTAACAAGGTATTTTGACTTATTTTGCAAAAAATACATATATCAGACAATTTATTACTTATTGCAAAGCATATATTGTTTAAAACATGATTGGAGGTGGACTTTAATGATGTCCCTTAAAACATGCTGTTGCAATTTAGTCGTATATAAAAGTAATCTCTAGGACACAGAGCTGAACAAATAGACTTTTAAGGGCAAACACGAAGTCAAACAGGTTTTAAACAAAACCTGCAAATTCGCCAAGAAGAGAAAGCAAATGATAATGGTGAAATCAGCACTTGCTTTCAGTTTTATCTTCAGAGAAAGTGTTAGATACAGTAATCCACTGCTTTGTACAACCTGCCTGACCACTTGTGCTTCTTGTCTCGTTGGATCTGTTTTCAGCAATATCTCCACATTCCAATATTTTAGCAATAACTTTGGTGAGTGCAGTTCTACAAAAGCTACGAAAATAAAAATCCAATAAGTAATAAACCATAGTTTTGATTTGAACATGTTTTTTCTAGCCCTCTGCTGCACCCACACAGCCAAATGGAGTGAAACCATTCTTATTATTACATTTAGTTTGGTGATCCTGTCACGACAGCTGCCTCAGTTGTTTTAATGTTTGCCCATACTGCCTCTCTGTCTCTTCTTTCTGCAACATTAAATCCAATACAACTTTATTAATCCATTAAAGCAATTTGATTTTGGGCACGGTAAGGAAACAGACATATGGACAGACATACGATTACCAGGCAGAGCTGTTTGGCACCATGTTAAGCAGATAGTGCAATTGCATTTAAAAAAATAAATAAACAACATAAATAAACATTAAAAAAAATAAATAAATAAGGAAATAGTCCACATGGCACATCGGTATTTAATTATTTCATGTGCCAAGCTCCAGACAGAGAACTGAATTGTCCTTCACTTCCTTGTTCACCAGGCAGATGGCTTCTGCAATGAACAATGCTCTGCGCCGGTTGGTAGGACACCTGGGGAGGCAACGGCGGCATCCGACAGGGAGCATCTATTCCCACTTCCCCAGGCCCCTGCATTTCTATGAAGCTTTGAAATCATTACCATTCAGCAACCCACCTGTCCACCCAGACGCCCTCTGACATTCCCATCAATCCTGTGTCACCTGACTCTCACGTCTTCCTGCAGTCACACCAGTCTGTATGCCAGCCCCTTTTTCCCTGGCCAGATGCCAGATCATTAATGTTGCTTTGTGCCTTTGCTTCCCAGGATCTTAAACCTGGGCCCATGTAACAGAAACTTTTTATCTCAAAGGCACAATATGTAGCCACCGCACGTGCAAAATTGCAATTTGGAACCACAGACTGTATATTAAATAGGCTGTAATCCTGTTTAATATACTATCTATGGTTGAAGCAAGTTGTTTCCCTCCACCCTCTCATCTACAGACAAGGCAGAGAAGCTTTTTTATAACTGTCTGTCAATGTAAAGTTGTTTTCTTCTTCTGAAAACAAAAACCTGCTCTGAAATAACACAGTCTGGATGATGAGTTAAGTGGCTGCCTGTGTCACTGCCTGCCAAACTACATTAACATTTTGCAGTTTACCAGTATAAATATCAAAACCTTCTACAAGTTTATTAATGATTTCTTATGACTCATTTACAGACACTCACTCATTCTGTGAAAACAGATTAGCTAACACTCGCATTAGTGACTATAAGGTAACACTACTGTTAGCTAATGTTAGCAAACATTTCTGTTAGCTAATGTTAGCAAACAATACTGTTAACTACAGTTAGGTAGTTAGCATCTACTACAGATGGACAAGTGAAAGTTAGGACAGCTCAACATTATCCCAAAGTTAGGAGTTTAAGATTTTGGGAAGGTAAGATGCTTTTGTAATACACTGTCTTATCCTATCTTAAGTTCAGACAGGAATACTGATCTAGGAACAGTTCATCTGTAATTATGATTACCATGGTTACCAAACAGTTAAGATAGGATCTGCTAGTTAGGAAGTTTCTGTAATATGGCCTCTGAGCCCAAACCTGATTTCCTACATGCCTGTACCTTTTAGTTGCTCCATTCCTCTCAACTTGTGAATTCTCAGCTACTGTTGTCTGGACTTGCTGCCTTTGGCAACCATTTTACTATAAAAATCAGTGAACTGTTGTCAACTTGTCTGTCTACTTGGCTGCATTTTCCTTGCTGCCTTGTACACACCCTGTGATAGACTTCATGTAATTCCCAGCAGAGATCTGAAATCTGAAACTGAGAGCAGAAGCGATGGCATGCAAGCCCTTTAAAACATTATCACATTATATGATGAACTCTGTTTTAGTGCAGGATATCTGAATGTTTCTCAACCAGAAAAAAAGCCTGGCGTGTGTGGTTCAGCATGACCAAAACGGCTGTCTACTCGTCACAGACTGTCACCCAAGACAGTCTACGACAGGATGAGTCATGCAGGAAGAAAACCCTCTACCTGACAGACTCCTCTCCTCTCCTCTCCTCTCCGCTCTCACACATTCCTGCCTGGCAGCTCTGAGAGACTCTGACGTGGGTCCACACAGCTTGTCCATTTGGATCACACAGCAGCCAGTCTCCCGGTCACAGTTTGTCTTTCGCTATCTCTGCTCTGACTGCCTCCTCACTTTAGTGCCCTCTCTCCCCTCTGGTCATACAATACTGAGCTGAATTAAATGATGCAGCGACACAACACACACTTGCAGATTCAAATATACAGAGACAAGCACAAAGAGCAGCAAGAAAGAGTCTCACAGAGATGCGTACTGGATCTGAACAAAGCGTTGCAGGATGTAAGAAAGCCTGTGTTTGGACAGGAGGAGAATGCAAAGCAGGCTTTATACCAAACCCTGAAAATGCAGGTTACTGAATCACCTCCTACAGGGAGAGCTGAGCAGAGATGCTCGCAGCCAAAACAGAAGCTCCTCTGTGAGCTGAATAAAAAAAGAAGAAGAAAAAAAAAATATCTCACAATCCACAGAAACTAAACGCACAAATAATCAAGAGAATAGAGTCAAGTGATTAAAGCTACCATATCTGCTGCATTCTTAGATATAATGTTTCCAAAAGGGTTCCTCCTGAAGGGCGGAGGGTGCCATTTTAATCCAAAGAACCCTTTTTGGAAGTAAGAGTTCTCAACCATTGCTTTCGTCAAGGTTTTTTTTTTTTTAGAAAGATAATATGAAGAGGTTCTGGGGAGAACCCCTTCATATTAACTTTATAAAAGCGTTTACCCAGAACCAAAATGGGCTCTCCTTTGGGGACAAGCTAAAGCCCTTTATTGTTCTAGTTAGCACATTTATTTCCAAGAGTGTGCTGTTGGATTGAGAGAGCAGCAGAGCCAGATTTGAACACCAGGAGAAAAGAGGAGCAGAAGTGTGAGATGTGCCTGCAGCCGGCAGCCTCCAGGGAGACAAAAGAGATTTAGAAACATCCTTCAACCTGTCAGCTCACAGTGAGTAAGTGTCAGGGTGGAAGATAGACGAATAGATGCCAGGATTGTTAAACGATGACGAAACGGCCTCAATTGACCTCCAGCACTACTTTTTTTTTTTTTTTTCCCGCCAGCAATGCTCAATTTCTTGATCTCATCATCATGCATCAGTTGCAGCTGTGGAATTACCTAAATACTCTTTCTGGTTTTATTTTAGGCCCTTTCAACTTCCGATGACGCACTATGAAAATGAGATTGCTTAGGGGATTATCCTGTACAATGGCATAAACAGAATGAGTCTGTCAGGTAAGTAGGCTACCGAAGATGGATGGCACTGAAACACCACGAGTAGAGCTCATAACCAGACAATATATCTGTAATCGGATACATAGAAGTGAGGGAAAAATTGAATAGAAGGCGTGTTCTTAAACAGTAAATGCTTTAGGGCTTATAATGGCAAAAATATACATGTACTTATACATGTATATTTAAGTATATCGGTATCATTGTTCAAAGGATGTTAGTTGTTCAGTCCATCACTTTGGTCCAAACTGAAATATCTCAACAACAACTCACCACCTGCAGCGACTGGTTTAGAATGAAAAATGTCTCCACTTCAATCGTTCAAATCCACTGCAGGAGATGTTAACTTCTAGCAAGAGGTCTTTTTCTGTAGGTTTTTTTTTTTTTTTCAAATCTAAGCACTGGGCAAATTCCCAAATAGCTTATATTTACATCTCCACGCTTTGATTCCCCATTAAAATTCTGCCATGAAATTTGGTGCACATATTCATTGTCACCAGGGGATGAACCCTAATAGATTTGGTGATCCCTTGACATTTCCTCTGGCACCACCAGAAGATCAAAGTTTTCATTATTTTGGTGTTCCTCCAACCCTGGCACCGCAATGAGGTTCACGTTTGTGGCTTTGAATTAAATTTCTCAACTTTTGAATGGATTTTCATGGAATCTGTTTAGACATTCACTTTGTTGATCCTCTGACTTCTTATCTAGCACCATGAGGGCCGACCCGAATGCTTCAAAGCTTCTAATGTTGCCATGGTAATCAAGGTCCAAATCAGTATTCCAAAGCTGGGGTGTTTTTTTGTTTTGAAGAGATGAAGAAGACTTCTGCAAAGAGGCAAAAGACTGATAAAAACCAAGAAATGGAGCTCCTCGGTGATATTTAATTAGTCTCAAAATGTGTGCACATAAAAGAAGAGGAGTGTGTACATGATCCGACTGCACACAACAGTATCTGTAATTAGAAAAGCGAACCCTGTGCACAAATGTGGTCCCACAAGCACAAGGCTGTGACAAGCGCACACTTGACACTGCCTACCTGTTCACGACTGCTCAACACTCTCTTGCTCATCAAGTTGACTTTAGAGACTTTGGAGGCAGGGATGGAATAGACATTAGCTGATGTCTCCTGTCCTGTCCTCGTTCACGTCTCACACAACAGAGACAGTGTCATTTAAATCTATACAGCTGTGGGTACCAGCTTTGTGTGTCACACATCTCAGCTGCACCTCACAGGTGTAATCGTGACCTGATGCGTTTTTAGGCTTCACGACTTCACTATTTTTTCAACAATATATGCGGAAATTCAAGGTTGATGCCCAATAAAAAGGCACTGAATACATGTATTTATCTACATTTTGTAACCTTGGTGGAGCAGAGTGTACTTCTGAGCCAGGTAGAAGATCACTCTGGTTTGTAATCGAACAGACTCTTGCTTCACATTACCCAGCAGCTGGAGGGCAACACACAGGTAGTTTTTGAACTTTATCTGCAGTGTTTATTCATGGGCAAACTGTACATTTACTGCCACTAAATAACTTCACTACTAAACTTCAAACCTCCTGCTCTGATTGTCAACATCTGTCTGCTCTGAGCAGAGCCACAGACACTCTAAATTTTTCTTTCCTCTCTTTTGCTCATCCAAACCCATTGCATGCACACACACTGCTGTGCTTACATAACAATAATGTACATTGTATTGATGGAAAACAGATCAGGAATATTAACACATTTCGAAGGGAAACTGCACACTGCCCACAAAGTTTGGCTGCTCGTTTGCTGCTGACACTTTTAAATGTCAAGACAAGACGGATCTTGTATAGACAGATGCTTCAGTTTGGCGTGATCACTGTCATCACGGGACCGTGATGCCGAGATGATGTTTGCGGTGTAGCCTAGGGGAAAGCTTCACCGTCAAGGTCAAAGTTCAGGCCAATCCAGGCCAGGCCAAGATTTTAATTTGTCCAGCATTTTCTGTTTTTAACTACACACCTGCCAAATGACATCCCCATCAGTCTCAGTTGTACTTCTTTTCAGTTTTAATTAGCAAGTCATCACTGTCAGGCCGAAACCGTTACTCTTCAGGAAATTTAAAAAAAACTTATTTTAACTAAAACATTCAAATTATTTTTATAGTAGCTCACATATCATGTTAAAATTTGAAAACCACACAATTGTCGTATTGACTTCACGTGGTTCATGCATTGTTTTATGCTGTTTATTTTTTTACTCACTTTTATGCATTTTGACTGTATGTGAACTACAATATCTTGTCTTCTCTCTACACGATTTTGCACAATCACTTTCCCCTACATCTCAGTTCTAGAGCCTGGTCATATGAGACACTTGGCAACACATTTATCTGAAAGTTATAAGTGTAACTCACTTATCAGATTCTCTTTTATAGTGTGCCTCTGCAAGCCACAGCACTTTATGTAAGTATATTTTTATGTACGTGTACATGGCCCATATAATTTCACATAAGTATACTATTTACTTTGTACTGTTAATAAAACTTTAATGCTATCCCTATTTTATATACTTGTAATCTCTTTATATTATCATGAATTCCCATCTGTATTTACTTTATATCCCTCTGGGAGGATCATTAAAGTTTCATCTCTTCTTTTACGTTCCCAAAGATAAGCTAACTGTATACTCTGTGTGTCAGTGTCATGACAATTGTGTGCAGCTGGTTATATGACACAGGTGTTGTGCAAGAACAGCTTCGTTAAAATCACACACTGCAGCAGCCGATGTCACAGATAAACAAACCTTCAACCAGAGAGAAAGAAGTAATCAGTGAACTCACCACCTGCAGCGACTGGTTTAGAATGAAAAATGTCTCCACTTCAATCGTTCAAATCCACTGCAGGAGATGTTAACTTCTAGCAAGAGGTCTTTTTCTGTAGGTTTTTTTTTTTTAAATCTAAGCACTGGGCAAATTCCCAAATAGCTTATATTTACATCTCCACGCTTTGATTCCCCATTAAAATGTTGCATAAATCAATTCCTGTTTAGCCTTCGATGACCTGGATTTTGGACTTTACCACCAAAATGTGAAAGCTGCATAATTCTTGCCAGTTAAAAAAAACAACACTTGTCTAAGAAATGCAAGATCTGGATGGCTGCCAAAATTTAATAAACTGTTATTCAGTACAAGGTCTGCTGGTTCACAACATTAAATCCACCTGCACTCATAACTTGTTTTTTAGATAGCTTACAAAAAATGTACCATGAACGAACATGAAAATACAGAGAAAGAAGCAGAGATACAGAGTAAATACACTGACTGATGAATTTATTATTATTATTATTTTACACGGCACATGCAACAGAAAATAAGAAAACAAGACAAAATGTATCATTCATTTAGTCTTCCTCAGATCTGTCACATAGATGTGAGATTAAGGTGAGTGAAGGCAGGCGAGGGGATCGAGCGGATTACTTCACACCCGCTGATGAACACACTGTCGTTCTCTCGCCAACAGCTCAGACAAACAAAATCAATGTGGAATGAGATGTGTGTAAATGTGCCCGTGTGCTCCAGTGTTTCTATCTTTGCGAGGGCCAGTTTTAGATTTACACCTTGAGACTGATGACATTTTTTGGAAAGTAAGTTTGAACCATTCACGTCTGCAGACTCATGAAGATGAATGGGAGGATGGGCAGTAAAGAAGGGATCATCCAGCCTGCCAACGCTTCCCATCTGCCCAGCAGACTGGCCACTGATGAAAGTATTGCAATATTGATACTGTATATCTGCAGTATTACAAACTGGGTGTCTGTGGTCATAACTTGGAAAAAATGCTGTAGAAAGTCACTACTACGGAAAACTGAACATTTCTAGTGCTGCAGACTCACACAAAAGGCATTTAACTAGTGAAATACGAGTTGAATTGTATTAATTATTATTTATTATTCAAGTACTCACAGGCAATGCGATGTGTTTGTGAGTGAGCTTATCGCTGTCCTCTATTGTTCATCAAAAACAGATCAACAAAAACAAGACAACAGGCATTTAAGGTCATTTGTTGACAGCAGATCAGGTTGAAAATATTCCAGGGACTAATGTAACAAAGTGGAGCAGCCACAGTGGGCTGCAAGCCTCCGCCGAGCTAACAACTCCTTTCACGTTTGCTGTTCAGACTCATGCTGTGTGCAGCATGAAATCAGATCATGGTCGCTCACAGAATCACTTATTATTTCCCGACTTCTTTATTAAAAGTGCAGAAGTTTGTTTTGCTGCCCCCAGAATTCTGTGACCTGCTGTATTAAAGCATATCTGCTGCTTCCACCAGTAAAACCAAATGAACTTAAAGGTGATTAATATTTCCTGCCAAACAGGACTGCATTCTGCAATTATATTTCTAGATTTTCTTTTAGGTTCTTTACTCCTTCTTGACAATAAACTGAACTTTTTGGGTTGTGCACAAAACAAGACATTTGTGAAAGTCATTTTGGGCTTTGGGACACACATTAATTTTATGAAAAATGAAAATATCAAACAATTAAGGATAGTAAGTCCTGCATAAATAGAATTTATTTAATTTGAAAGTCCAGTTCCCTCAGTGTCTGCTTGGAAAACCTCTGGCCCTCGGACAAATGTAATTGATGAATCTTCACCATAAACTCGTATCAGCCGTTTCCAAATTCCTGTGACTTTGTTTCCTTTGTGTTGGAGAGACAAAATGCTAATCAGCCACATGTACAAAATACTGAGAATTAACAAAAAACTAATTAAAATGGAGCTAGATGAGAAAATAAACTCATGGTGCACAAAACCTGCTTCGCCCTTCCATTTGAATGTCATCACTTTTGGTCAATGATGCGAACATTTACTCAACCTCTTAAACGTAGAATAAGTAGGATTTGTCTGAGTTGTTTGTAAACACACCAGAGAGATAGCTGATTGTTGAGTCTTATTACCACGACGTCAAATAATGACAGCAAAATAATGAGAAAATAAGGAAAGGACGGCTGCAGGGTCTCTGCAGATACAGACACCAACACACACTTCTAGTTGGTCATAAGGGATGATTTAGAGGGATTATGTTTGTATGAGTCTATATATTTTTAGGAAAACGTCATGCTTTTAAAGTATAGTTTGACATTTTGAATACTTGCCATGAGTCGGATGAGAAATATCATTTCAATACCGACCAATATTTTTCTCATATCTGTTCAGTCAACATGAAGAGCCTGAAAACAGTTAGCTTAGCATAAACTTAGCTTAGACGGTGAGCTTATCTTAGGATAAACAATGGAGTTTTTGTTCGTTTGTTTGTTTGTTTGCAGATTTTGTACCTTTGGACAGAGGCAGGCTGGCTGTTTCTGCCTGCTTTCAGTCTTTGTGCTAATCTACGGTAACCAGTTGCTGGCTGTAGCTCCATATTTAATGGAAAGACATGAGCAGCATCGATCCACTTGGCAAGAAAGCAAGCACGCATTTTTTTCCCCCAAAATGTCAAATTATTCCTTTAAGTGTGCTAGAATTCAATTTACTATGTAATGATGAGCTTATATAATTGCCCCAGCAGGATTTATGATCTTCTTCCTATCCTAATAAGCTTTATTAACGACTTTTCTCAAAGAGATTTCCATCTGGCAAAACACAGCCACCCCAGTTTCCATCCTCACATAGTGCAGGGTGGAATACAGCAGCATAATAAGCTAGCAGTCTTATAATAGATAGATGTCCTACTTGCATGTAAACATGTTTTACCTCCCATGGCAAATTTATTATGGCATTAAACTGCGGGAGCAGCCAACACCATGAATTTCCTTTCAGGCTCAATCTGTCAATTCGCCTCATTATTTAAATTCATGTCATCAAATAACAAATCTGGATTAACACACAGCAAATTTGTCAACGGCTCACATCAATAAACAATGTGACAATTGAGTTGGCATTCGCCAGAGGAGCCTGTGGGCACGCTCAGTCATGAGGTAAAAAATTAGACTTTTCACGCTCGTGCACAAACCCGTGTAGTTTTACATATCTGAGATGTAAACGGGGGTTGAGTGATGCTGGAGGGCTGTAAGGTGGAGGTGGAGCAGTGGGAGATATCATCAGTACGCTGGGTTGAAGAAGATCGATATGATTTTTCATTTTCATTACCACAGGCAAGTGGAGGGCAAGTAGAATTCATCTGATTTTTTCACATGGAGTGAAAAGAGGAAGTGAAGGCAATCCTGGATAAATACTCCCCACTGCTGCCGCTGCTGCTGCTGCTGCTACCAGTGGCAAAAACAGCCATGAAAGAGCTGGAACACATTACTGAGAGATCCATTAAAAGATATATGTCTATGAGACAACACAGAACAGAACATTCTCGTTGTGCAACCTGTGCATGCTGTTATTAAGTGTTTTGTACAATGGTGATGATGCCTTTTGTACACTATGTCTGCTTCCCACTGTGTGCCGAAGATGAGAATTAACAGCATACAAATACCTAGTTACTTATGTAGAGTTTTCAGATATTTGGACTTTGAGTATTTATTTTTCTGACAACTTTCTTTTAAACACAGATATTTGTACTTTCCCCTTCTTATAAACAGGTTCATTACTTTAGTTTTTATGCATTGGAGGGGAATTATTGATTATTTTTATTCCATCATAGAGCACCACTTTCCCATCATCAAGACTGATTTCAACCTAAATTGATGGGACAACAATAAATAGAAAAGACGATTTCTTGGTGTATCCATCAGTGCATATCACACACAACCATGACAGATGAAAACAACATAAAAGACATAATAACACCGAGAGGGAGACTCCACAGTGGAGAAAAGGTGAGGTTTAGTTAGGTTTGCCCAAACAGCTGGTAGAAATGTCCTTCAGGGGGAAACATTTTTATTTTTATACAGTAGTACATTTCAAAGCTTGTATTTTTTTCACTTTTACCTGAAGTTGAATCAGTACTTCTACTTTTATCACAGCCCTTTTTCTTTACACAAGTACTTCTACAACTGTACCTGAATAAATAACAGGGGTGTGGGCATGCTGGGTAAACTTCCCTCTCTTATTTATGAAATCTCCTGACACAGACCAAAAACTGCAGCCGTCTTTAGCTTCGTTCCAACAGGTAGTTTCTTTAGCAGGTTCCACAAGTTTGCAGTGAGCTGATGGAAAAGCTTCTCTTACTTTGCTTCCCTGACTTGGAATAGTCCACTACATCTTCATAATATAGTCCCCTTGGAAAATATTAAACCCACGTCCTTGTAACTGAGAAATGCTACTGCTTTATTTGATCTGGATTTAGTCTCTTCTTTGTGTATTTGTATTTCCTGTCAAGAGCGGCAATGATTTTACTTTGCGAGGCAGCTACGTTCACAAGGTCACAAAATCACGTGAGAATCCGTCCTGCCAGGTTTCAAATTATCCGTTTGCCCCCCGTCATAGGAGGCTGGCAGCTACAAGTGGTTGTTTTAGGAGGCGATAACCTGAAGAGCGCCTTTTTAAAACAACAAGAATAATCTACCGACAAACTAATCACATACTTCAGGCTGCCATTTTGGCCGGGTCTTCTTAGTATTTCTGTTTTTCAGAAATACAAGAAGCATCTCTTTTCTCTCTGATAGCCTGCACCAAAAATGTATAAATTTGTTCTGTTATCAGGGTTTAATCATCAAGAAATGTTACTTTATGAAGCTTTTCTTGATTATTTTTTGAAATAAAGAACACACAAGGCTAAAGAAATCTAAATATTATCTTCCAATCTCACAGATAACAAATCTTACGCTCATCCTCAGCCCACAACATCAACGTAGAGTTTTCTGCATGAAGCACAGAGTTTCATCTTGTTAAACAAACATTTAAAATTCAGTCTTCAATCCCACTGAGCTTTTTCAGCAAACTGAAGATGAGATGCTGCTATTGGCAAAGTAAAGTCATGATATGTGAGCAAAATACTGAGAAGACCTTGCAATATTAAAGCATCCACAAATTATTCAATAAAAGGTCTTTTTGTGCGGTAGCAACATCAAAGAAAATAAATGCATGGTGCTTTTCGTAATAAGTGGTTGAAAAAAGCCTTTATTCTATTGGCTTGTTCAAAGTAAAACTTCAGATGCTCTGCCACGTTTCTGCATGTGGCTTCTTCACTGAGCACAAAGCTTCAAACCAGTAGGAAAGCATTTTCCGAATGAACGGAATAAAAAATTTAACCTTTTCATAAGACGACTGCTTTGGATTTTGCTTTTCTTCTTTCAGTGTGAGCTTCAATGTCCTCTTATCTCCCGTCTTTCATTTGAACACTCACATTTGAGAGCTTCAGATAAACTGTGGCTTTACCTTCCTCTGTTGGAAAATGAACGTTTTATAGTTGACAGTGGAAATGACGTTCGAGGTGGACGGGTCATGAAGCCCGTCAGTATCTTCAGTTTGATCTTTGTGTGTGTCTGCATGTTGGTGCGAGACTCTCTGCTCCGACAGCGGTCTGTGATACACTCCTGTTTTCATCGACACTGCGGGCCAGCTGGGGGGGCCGTGACAATGTGTGTGTGTGTGTGTGTGTTGGGGGGCTCTGCGCAGATGTCAGAAGGGTTGATCAACAGAGATGACAGCATCAAACCATTCAGCCAACAGCTGTGCTGCCTCCTCACCATGTCACACAAATACCGACTGACACACAACAACATCAGCTGACAGAAACTGAACCTCCGTCTCAGTTCTCATTAGAAACAACACACACACACACACACACACACACACACACACATTGATGAGTTTCATAACTGCCTCCCTGTTCTAGAGGAAGATTTATTTTGTGGATAGGTCACCATCTGATGTCTGTATAATGTTGGCATCTCGGGCTCAGATTTCTATTATTCTTTATGTTCTTTTCTTCATAAGTGAGTTTCATGAGTTTTATTCAGATAAATCATAAATCACAAATTTGCTTCAAAGAGTTTTAGAATCTGTGCAGTTATTCACGAATGCTCTGCAGGTGGTCCTTGAGAGGTAATGAAAAATAAACTGTTTTTAACAGGGGTGTTAGGATTCACTCATGCATCCACTTTAATTTGATACGAGTGCATCGGTTCAGACGGCCTGTATCGGTAAAAAGCTTAACATGAATCAGAAACAAATCGATGCAACACTAGCATATCGATACATCTCATTAGGACGCACATATGTTTCATTTTTGGCATCAGGGAGCTGCCGCTGTGACTTTCCTCCGTTTTCTTTCTCCTCCTGCCTCTGCCTGCACCGCTCTTGCTGGACGCCTGCTGCCGCGCTCACACAAAACAAGCGCTCCCCCTCCCTCTCCTGTGTCTCCTCTGGACACCAACAACACCAGAACGTATCTTGCATATTATTTTTGGTGTGATTAGTCTCACGTGTTGATCAGAGTTGAGATTGAAGGTTTGGGTGGGACCCAGAATATTTTCAGACTTCAAACAGGGGCCGTGGAGTTCTTATATGTGGGAATGGCTGGCATACCTCTGTCTTTATAAGGCTACCTCAAATCAGATGAAGTAAAACAACAAAGAAAAAAAACTTTTTTAGTTTCTTATTTAAATAATAGTTTTGTCAATGTTAACTGCATTTTATTTAGTAAAAGTTTTTGTACAACTCCTCATTTAACATTCAAGAACTCAGTACCTAAACTCAATCGTTGTATCAGCGCTTTATTTAAGGAGGAGTGCATCAGACTGACATGACACTGTCATACCATGACATGACACCTGCCATGTAAATGGGGTTCTTTTTTAATGTTTATGACTCTTGTCTTCTCATTGTCACTTGTCAGTGGACAAGTCCAAATGGTACCAGAGTTGTGGTCAGGGGAATTCATCACAACACAGTTATAAAAGAACAAGAAAGTGTAATAAAACCTAATGACATCTTTATGACACATCCACAATCTATCACTGTAGTTGAGATCAGGGTGGCAGATGTCAAAACCATCCACATAAGACTGAGTTTAATGTAATGTTAAAAGATAAAACCAAACAGTTGTTTTAAGTTTGATGTCAGGCTGTCATCGCAAACACATTGACGGTTTAATATTTAGCTGCAGTTCCTTTACAATCAATGACTACAACTGAAAATGTCTGAAGTTCCTGAGCCACAGACAACAGCAGACACTTGGCAGCTTTCCCGGTGAGGCTCTGCCAGACCTGCACTACATCCATTTTCACTTCTTGCTTATTTCAGAGCCATTTTGCCTTCAGTTTGTTTCTTTAAGAAGTGAAACACAATCAGCTGGTTTGAGGTCTGGAAATAACATTTCAGCAGCCATAAAATAAGTCCTTGGCTGCTTTGGCTTAATGTTTAGGACCCTATTTTGAGAGATGATGCATAAAAAAGAGTGAATAGTCCTATATTACTGACCCAATATGATTGTTAACATCCAGAAACATGCTCAAGGATAACAGCCCTCAACAGCCCTTTTTACAAAAGGGCTCGTACAAACATGCCACATCAGATTCAGCATAAGACTTCTAATTAGCATGACACCCCAATAACAACATATAAGGCTACACTTACTGCCCCATATGTCAGGAACTGTTCATTCATGAAAATGGCCTCTAAGAGTAAAAAGAAGAACTTTGCAAGCTCAGAGTTTTGAAATTCTGATTAAAGAGATCCATAAAGGAAAGTGGAATTAAAGGAGCTTCTAAAAGAGTGCTTTTAATGCTGTGTTACCTGAGGGTCGGACTGTCAGTGAAATAAAGTAGAAATGTCTCAATATGAAAATGGCTTCAAAGAAAAAGAAAAGCACCTCGCCACAGCGAGGTGATCGATGGCTGCAGCGGGAGGAGGGGGTGAAGGGGAAGTTTGCATCGTGAGACAGAGGACAGGATAACTGAAGATGTTCACCTGGACAGTGACGTCATACACCTGCGTATGAAGATATATGCCCAATACACCTTACAGCAGGTAATGATACATCATTAAATGAACAATGAAATGCAGTCAAACAGGATAATGTCGACATAATTATGAAGTGTAATTTATTTTTCAAACTCAAAGTGTCTTTAAACTAACGAAATATACAGTCATTAGTGGAAAACATTGGTTTGGATAACAGCAGACTGACTCAACGACTCCTACACAGGTCTGCTCGCAAATTGTTTTCACATCTTAAAGAAAATTCAAAATACGAGAAAATTGGTGAACACGTTTTCCTGAATCAGTCATACACACTATTTAAGAATACCTCTGTTTGTATTAGTAGTTCTTGCATAAGGCCCAGTGTTTAATTTTAAATCCAATCAGCTGGATTAAAGAGGGAAAAACAACAAAATGGTCAAATTCTTGTGGACTGCACTTGTGAACACAAAGCTTCGTGCTGCAGCAGCACAGCCTTTCATCAGCTTGGAGCAGCTGTAACACCGCCACTGGCCATGTACTGTACACTGAAGTGTCTCAAAAGAGCAACATAAGAAAACATTGGAGTATAGCCATTTCTAGGCATTCAAATTCAAAATCTATTGTCTGCAGGATGAGCCACTTGAGCATCATCTTGTTTTCAAGAGGCACCAGACAAGACTGTACGTTTACAAAATAATATATAGTTGAGAGAGACAGTGCAGGAGCAAGACAAACGGCAAGAAAACACACAAACGGTAACCATAAGAGTCAAGGCTCATCTTTTTAGCAGAAAACAGAGCAAATTCCTGACGGTTTTCATGCATTTTCATGGTTTTTCTGAGTCCACTGGGTTACACAGTGTGGATGAAAGCATCCATCATAACCACATAAATAAAACTCCCCCCAAGCTTACTGTGATGGTTTGAGTGGTAGGCCTATAATATGACAAACACCCTCTCAATCACTCTTCAGTCTCGAGCTTTCACTTTCTCTTTTCTATAAAAAGCTGAAATTACTTCTGGCTAAAGAAAACATATATCCAGTGTGCCTGCCTGGTGGAAATAAAAACTAGCAGACTGGTTATACGCAGCTAAGATTGAGAGTCACAGTCTTGCCGTTAGCGAGCGACTACAGGGAGCCATAATTTCAACAACCCTTTCATGGCCTTGTTCTGGTTTCCCTTTTAAGGGAGGCATCCTTCATACCGAGCATATGTTTATGTTTGGAATAACTCGCTCTGTTGCCTTTTCTGAAGGCCTGAGCTCCACATTCACCCTGACCTCAGACAATAAAGTCACACAGCAACCACAACAACAAAAAAAAACCCATACACACACTCTTCAAAACTCTTTCTTCACAAAATTAAACTAGCTTTATTATATATCATCTTTCAGCGTGGTTCCTTTTATAATAAACCTTCTTTGTTGATTGGAACAGCCATGCTTTCACGGAGCTAGGGAGGATAATGCAATCTTTTTCACAACCCAAGACCTGAAAATTATTGATGTGCTACAAAGTTGAGAGCTACAGTGTTGAGAGATAACAAAATGAGACGTGAAATGGTTCACCTCCACAGAACGAGGCAGCAAATAATAAGTCAATTAGAAAAAAAAAAAGCCTGAAATGAATGAGAACAAAAACTGTAATGATTATGAAACTTGCTGGCACAATAATATATTCACACCAATCTTAAGCTACATTGTAAATCAAATTTTACCACACAAGCTTTGAAAGAATAGTTCATTCTTGCCAAGGGTTAGATGTGTGACCTGTTGGATTCACACTCCAAACAAACATGAGGCAGAATATCACCAGAGTAACTGCTAACTACTGTTAACTGCAGCTGCCGTTAGCTAGTTAACTCAGTTAGCTGTGCAACTAGCAATCCCATTAGCGAACAACAAAAGAAGCTTCTTTGTTGATTGGAACAGCCATGGTTTCAAGCAGCTTGGAAGGATAATGCAAGGGATTTTTTTTTTTACATGTGAAGATTAAAAGGTGCGTTAAAGAATTGGCCACCTGTAGAATTCATATTCCAAACAAATCGGGGGCAGCATATTGCCAGAGTAACCGCTAACTGATAACTGTGGACGCTGTTAGCTAGTCAGTTCGGTCAGCGGTGCAACTAGACTGGGAGCTTGGAGAACCAGTGGAAAAAATCCAAAGTGTAAAAACAACAATTTGAAGTTTTATGTGGCGTTATATCCTAACTAGGTGCAGAGACTTCCTGAAAGGAAGTAAAATGTGTCAATTTTACACTTTAGCAGTTTTGTACAAAGTGACCCTTCACGAAGCCCCACCTTTCTGAGTTACTGTTGCTTTCCATTTTCACACAACTCATATGCAGTGTACAGAGATAATGGTGGCAGATTTAATACATCCAAGCAATCTTTCATCAGATGGTGAAATACAATGAATATATTTATACAAAGATGACAGAAACACTCTAATGACTAACATGGGAAAAGGAAGTGCAGGTATTACATTGAGATGGTTACATAGCTAGCTGGGATGATGATCACCCCAGGAAAAAGTCCTGGGATAAGAAAACCTGGTCTAAGATAATCTGGTTTAGAGCAAAAGCCCACATTCGCCTGAGTGTGAGCCATGAGTTTGGCAAATGTAGTGTTTTCAAACACAAGTTTGGCTGTAGGTAACGTTACTGCAGGTAGTAAGCTAGCCAGACACACTAACAGTTGAAGTTCTATGATTGCCGTAAATGTAAATGAGCATTAGGGTTAGGGTTTTTTTTTGTTTTTTAACCTTTGGACCAAACCAGACTGGCTACTCCCCCCAGCTTCCAGTCTTTTGGCTAAGCTAAGCTAACTGGTTGCATGCTGTAGCTTAATATTTAAAGCTATTACAAGAAACTTTTACATTGTATTGATTCTGGAGGCCTCTGTGGACAAAAGCGGTAGTGTTTTCACTGTCATAAGTACAAAATATAGTGTCAAAAATTAAATTATCTCAACAAAAAATATCTTCTGTTTGGCTAATGTACTACTCGCTGTGTAACTTTGCCTGGAAAATGTAATCAAAGGATTGTGTCATCTGATTTCAAGAAGAATCTGACCTGGTCATAAGAATAACAATACAGAAACTGCCAAAACATCTCACTGATGGTCTTATTCACTTAAATTGAGATTGCTTCACAACAAGTTAAAAACTCCTTGTAGAAAATTTAACATACAAATATGAGTGGAATCAAGTCTCATCTAAAACTCCCAGCAAGAGATTGTTTTTAATATTGTTTTGTTTGTATACATTTTATTGGTTATTTTGTTTTCTCTTTTTTAATGTATTCTATTTAGACCTAGTTTTTAATTCAACTCTATATAATTAATATAGAGCAGAAACTAATACAATATAATAGTTTTTACTTTCTACTTGAAATAAAGAGTATATAGTTTTTATTTCACTCTATTACAGCTTTCAATTGTTCTGTCTTATCGTTGGTTTGTTGTCAAATCCTTTGAAATGCATTAACTTGAATAAAAGATGCTATATAAATAAAGTTTGACTGATTGTTTTAAGAAGGCAAATAAACATTATCCCAAAATGTCAAACTATTCTTTTTATTTTTGAACTAAATAACATGAAATACAACCAAACCGGCAAGAATTTCCTTTATTTTGTTTGCTTTTGCAACCTTTCACCATGACATTTCATTAAAAAAAAGATAAATAAACATCTGTTTCACTGTCCCTTCACACTCAGTAAAGACATTTCATAGCTGAGTGTGGAGTCTCGAGGTGCAGATAGTGTGAAGATGAAGGTATATCTGTTCACGTACAGCACTCACACACACACACACACACACACACGAGTGTTATCTTATCCACTGGTGATTCTTTGACGTTGACAGGCGCCTTGACTTCTTCAGTCTCACCGAATGCATTTCGAGTAATGCTCTGCTCTGTGACAACCGTGATAAGGATAAATATTTCATGCTTTCTAGGAGTGCGTGCAGCAAACGTGCCTTTTTTGGCAAACAGAACATGCGAGGAGGGGAAATGGAGTGAAGGGAAATCAAAATTAAGGGAGGGAGGTGAATGAAAGGCTTAGGCAGGAAGAGTGAGAGAAAAATGAGATAAACAAAAGTAAGAGTAAAGAAAATGGATCAAATTTCCATACACAAAATATGTGTGTGGGTGTATGTGTGCTTTAAACCACAGCATTTCAAATTTCCTTCGTAACACAAGAGGAAATGGAGCTGAGCAGCTTCCGCACTCATTTTTTTCGGCATGTTTTTATATCATATGAAGGAATATTGGACACCAGAGACTCTCAACAGACCCCTGGCTATTGACTGATAAATGTAAAATGAGAACATGTTATAATAATACTGCACACAACACATAATTGATTAGTATCTGTACCATCTCTTGGGGGACAAGCACTTGGAGAGGATAATTGGTGGGATAAGTATTCCACTTGATCGCTGATGAACTCCCTCTGGGACTGTGAAAAGGCGAGTGGTCGAAGAAGTTCTCAAGTGGTTCTATTTCTGGTCAGTCGGACATCTTGAATAAATTTGCAAGGATGTCCAGCAGTAAAGCAGACAGTGAAATTGGTTCAAAACAATTAGGAATCATGACACGATCCATTTGCAACTCTTTTTTCTGGTTTGTTCTGCAATCGAGAGTCGCGTCTGAAGTCAAATTTCACCCAATTCAGTCATAACAACTTATAACACCCGACACCAGAACATACAGCGATGAGCAGAAAATCTTGCAATTCATTCATCGCAGTTGTTCTACATTTCCTCCGCTTTATAAAACAAGAGACTAACAGCCCTTTTCCATCACAGGAATTAACATTCTGTAACCTCGGGCTTTCCACAACCTGAACTTTTAAAGAGCCTTATAAGACTTTCGTACGAGGCTCTTAAACTTTTACTAGAGATTAAACATTTACTCAGTTCTTCAATTAGTCAGCTGACAAAAATAGCCTGCAACTCTTTTGATAATCAATCAATCTTTTATTAAGCCCCTTTGTAATAAAAAAAATTGCCCCAGTTCCAGCCTTTTCATAGTGGCGAATTGCTGCTTTTTCTTTGTTTTACCCCACAGTGACCTGAATATTTTTAGATTTCTATTTATTTCTTAGACAAAACGAGGTCTTTAAAGCTGCTTTCTGACATCTGGTCAGTTTGCATAGGGCAGAGGTAAATTTGATTATTGTTATTTAACACATGTATACCTCGAATGGTTTGCTTTGTTCTATCTATGACATGGGTTTCCGTTTATTCAGTGATGCTGTTTTTAACTTACAACGTAAATGCATTCGTATTGGCTCATTTTCAAACGTAACCTGCAATATTTACAAATGCAATATCTATAACCTTGTTTGTAATTTGCAGATTTGCAGATGTGTATTTACTCATTCACAAATGTTGGGACACATTTGATTGTTATTATACTGAGAGTTTTATTTTTTTCTAACTCTGTTTTAGATATTGTAGTTTCTTTAATAACCCATTGATAATTCTGTCCCTTTTTTTGTTTTTTAAATGTGGGGGAAATGTTAACAGTAGGCAGGACTCGCAGTGTTTGTGACATCCGATAGATTAAATAATTAATCAAGACAATAAACAGCAGATCACACAGCCATATTTCCACCCCTGAGTACTAACTGACTAAACTGTCACTGGGGAGGCTCAGCATATGGCTACACACAGGATGAACTGAACAATTCTCTGCTCACAGAGACAGAAGCAATCATGGCAGGGACATAAAGATGATCACTGTTTTCAGGAAGACATCACTTCTCCCTTTGGAAATGGAAATATGTTTCCCTTCACTTAAGAAAATGTAAAGAGGAACTATAAATAGATATGAAATCCTCTTTACCAGAACAAAGGTAAATAAGACACTGTAAAAGCTTTACATTATTCTGTTATTCTGCAAGCGTGTCAGCATGTTTAGACTGCTAAAAATGTAAATGGTAGTTTCAGCTTTCTGTTTTATAAACCCGCCTGTCACTACCAAAGCATCAAATACAGCAGCTAAGCTCCGGAGGTGCCCCTCAACAATTATGTTTTGGTGTGCTGTGAAAGTCAGGTGACGTGGGATGAAGAGTGAGAAAGTCTACAGGAGGAGGAGGAGGAGGAGGAGGAGGAGGAGGAGGAGGAGGAGGAGGAGGATGTACAAGTCAAACAAACACAGGAGTCTCACCCAAGAGACCAGGGTTCATGTCCTGTCCAAAACCAATAGTTAACACTGATTTCTGGTTAACTTACATTGTGTAATTACGTTACGTTATGTACGTTTACTTTCATAAATTGTGTTATTTTCACTTTGGAGGCCGTGGTTTGTGTCCCGTGTGCAACCAACAGTCAACTTCTTCTTCTTCTTCTTTTTAAAATAAAGTTTGGAATGCAAAATCAGTCAAATAGATTTTTACCGCTTTTTATTGTTCATTTGCCTGTTTTTGGCAAATGAATTACTCTCAAAATATGAGCGTAGGGAAGCGGAGAGAGCATGTGACCCTGTGCACCAAAAAATTACACTTCATGGAAAGTAGAAAGGTGTGTGTGGGGTGGAAGCAGAGAACAGAAAGAAATGGAAATGATCAGCGCACCATATGTTAAAGGGGCACTGAATTATTTACACTATATTATCATATGTGTATTATTAACATGTTATCAATGTTTACTTTTTAAATTTTACAGTTTTTCGTCAATACCAGAATATCTCAACACCCCAGTAAGTTCATTAAAGGGATAATTCAGCCAAAAATGAAAATTCAGTCATCATCTTCACTCTCATGCTGACTGAAGGTTGAGTTTAGTTTTTTAGTTTCACAGGAAAACAGTTTTGAAGAATCTTCCAAACAATGTAAGTGAATGGTGACCAGTTTTCAAACATAAAAAAACAACAGAATAAAAAAAATAAAATGCCTCCATACTGCTCGTCTGGTGTAATCCAATTCCCCTAAAGCCCCAACATGCCAAGTTGACTAAGAAAATTGTTATTTACATCTCTTTTTATCCTGAATCTTCACTGTAGATCCTTAGCTCGAAGCCACATTCACATGCACATGCGTGTGTGTTTGGATTATGCCAGAAAAGCAGTATGGAGGCATTTTATGTTTTTTGGGTTTTTTTCCAGTTGTTTTTTACATTTGAAAACTGGTCACCATTCACTTACATTTGTTTCCCTGTGAAACTCCAGCAGTGTTTTGCAGACTAACAAAATAAACCCAACCCTCAATCAGCACAAGAGCAAGTCGATAATGACTGAAATTTCATTCAATGTCTCTCCCTTTAACTTGCATACTTACTTTAATCCAAACAATCTTTCTGTACTCTTATTTACTAAACCTAAGTTTAGTTTTTATGCCTTTTTATAGTTATTTTGAAAGTCTCCAAGATGTTGTACATTTACTATTGCTAACTAGAGCCACTGACCGAGCTGCAGAATTTGTGACTGAGAATTTGTTGCATAAACCAGAATGTTTTGGATATACACCATTTAAAAGGATGAAAGTGTTGTGCTGTTTGGTAGGCGAGGAAGCATGTTGTTGGACCGACAACACTGTAGTGCTGCTGGTATTGTTATAAGTATTCATGAGTTATTGTGGGTTTATATGCCAAATGAGAATCCTGGGCCCCTGGAAACAAAACTGTCAATGAGCATCAGACCACCGGAGGTTTTTTGGTTTACACCACAGAGAATATTGAGATCCTTTGTTTTGTTTAATTTTTCTATTTTTATCCAACTGCACCATTTGGCCGTAGCTGTAGCATCTGCACGGCTGCCAGACTCTGAGAAATCTTGTTTTTGTTTCTGTCTGGCCTCCTCTCCCCAAATACTACAGAGGATCTCAACATGTTGGATTGTGCAACAAGCGTTCTCCAGGTTCTCTTGTGTTTTTCTCTTGATTGTCCCTAATCGAAACAGATACAAAGGTAAAATAGTGATTACTGTTTTGGCTGCAATTTGCTTAATTGCTCGTTGGCAACCTCTGAAAATATCTGGAACTAAATTACACCACCTGAGCAGCAACAAAATGTAGCTCCAGAAACTTGGAAACGAAAGCAGAACCCACGAAAATGACTATATTTTACATTTCATTTGGTTCCTGTAGCAGAAAAGAGTCACAAGACAGCACACTTGATGGAAAATGGTCTGTTTAAATGCTCATACAGACATTCAGATAATTTCCGAGGCTATTATGGTTGGAGACAGAAAAGCTACGAGGTGAAGACAGGATGAAATGGGAAATAAAATGTAATACTAACCTCTGGCATCAAAGAACTCCTCATCGGAGCTGTCAACTGATTCCTGTGCGATATTCTGCAGGCACCAATGAGTGGCGCTGTGCTTTCGTGCTGATCCTGTGGGTCAGAAAAAGAAAATTAGACTGAAAATCTGTTTTTAGACTGGAGGAATGACAGGCAGGGTCGAGGCATTAATCTCAGAACTCAAGGATAGACAAATCAAGCGTATTTATATATTTTTTCCTTTCGGTTGATCGCTTTAAATAATTCAGAGTGAAAAGCAAAGCGTGAATGCCCCGGGTGGGGATAGATGGCCTTTAGAGTATCACAGCAGGTGAAAAGACCCAAATGGACTTTTCCTTTGAGTGGTGTCATAGCACACAAGTGTCTAAGCAAGGAAGCCAGGCACTGTTATTTCATGACCTCCTGATGCAAGAGCAGGGATGAAAAGGGATTTAAAGCACTCTCCATTTGTTGACAATATTCACTCTCAAGTACCCAGATACAAAACCATAGCAAGCACGAGGGAAGCAAATGATTTCTTGAAAATCACTGAAGCAGAAAGTGGCTGCAACACCGTCAGGTTGAAACTGACGACACACAAACCTGTCTCTGCTCAGACTGGTATTAAAAGTTGGACGATTGGATGAATACATCAGCTATCGGCGACTGACTGAGTCCATCACCAGCTGGGTTTGTCTGGCGATTCCCCTTATTCTATTTTTCTAATTTAACGGTTTGCCTCTGATGAACAAGTGAGACCTGCTGCTCAGGGACAGACTCTCATTTATTCTGCATATTAGAAACCCGCTGAGCCAGAGAAGAAATTGAAGGAAAATAGCCTGCAAAGCAAGAATATTTTCACATCTACCTCAGTGAATTAAGGTTTTATTTCTACAAAATCGGAGTTGGTGATTGCTGGAACAGTAGAAAAATAAACCAAGACAATTTTGGTGAGAATTAAGGCTCATTCATGCTTAACATTAGATACAGATGGAGCCTGTCCGTCCTCTATGTTCATTTCCTCCATATTTGTAGGGCTGGTTCAAAAATGTGTAATACACATAAGATATCTTGGCTTCAATACTGGTTCTTGAACAATACTTTTTACGATACCAGTCCACTTTAACAGGCAATGTAACTGCACAGACTTTTCTTGAAACTCACTGCGTGGTGAAATTAAAGGGGTTTTCCCCTATTCTCCTTTCAGTAAGTCTGTACTATTACGGCAGCTCCCCGAAATCATGAGTAGAATAACATAAATGTAATAATAAATGTGGAAATTCTTCTTTTCGCATTTGGATAATATTAAAGTTCTATGAGATTCAAGATTCATCGTTATTCGTGTTTATTTAGTTTTACTATTTGTTTATTTTATCACTTTACTCATATTTTTAGAATTTTTAATTTCTATTAGATTGAATCTTGCACTTTTTACAATGCATTCATTATTTACAAAGAAATTTTTTTTAATAAATTCAGTAACTATTGTTAACGTTCTATTCTCTGAAAAGTTTTAATATGAAAAACTTTAATTGCACAAATGAAAAAAAATATCCATGAAAGCCAGAGATGCATCAATTTCAATTTTCTTAGCTGATTCTGATTTCCGTTTTTTTTTTTTAAGGGTCTGACCTGCCGATTACGATTTTGGCCGATTACGATTTTCAGTTTTTCTAAGAACTGTAATTGACAGCATTCACAAACATTTTTGCAACTTTTCTGGTAAAAATTAAATGAGACATTCATAATAAGACACTGACTATTACATATTCATTAAATACTATTTAATTTTTCTCCAAAGTCGCTGAAAACCATCCGGTTTCGGTCTCTGGCCGGTCGATCAGTGCATCTCTAATGAAAGCCTGAGACTTGTTAAGTCATACTTAGAATTCATTAATTACAACCTCCTCCAGCGTTGCCATGTTTGTTGTTGTCTGAAACTTTTGACTCCTCTTCTGTGGGGTAACTTCTGACTCTGAACATCCCCTTCTAGTGGATGCATTGCTTAATTTCCAAACAAAAGTAAAGGAAGTTTGCAAACAGTGACATTTGCATCATTTGAAACAGACATATCTATTTTCGAATGGGGACATAAATTATCTTTTGTTTTGTTTTTCTATTGAGTTAGAATACAGTGTGTTTTGCAATGAGTGTACACACACACACTGCATATCACACCGCCATATTTTAACATATCGCCCAATGCTAGTTTGTATTAATAAACTCAATAAAGTAATGATACTCTAGATAAAAAAAAAACAGGAAAAAAACTCAGACCTTGCACAAACCTCATTTCAAGAGCAATTCTAATTAATTCTGTTGGGCTTCAAATTGGGAATGAGTGTAGATGGTGAGGATATTATTAATAAAAAAGGTTTGATCGTTAGTGTTTATTGTGTATCAAGGTAGGATCATTCATTTAGCCTATGCTTTTTTCTGTGTGTGTGTGTGTGTGTTAACATTAAAATCATGATCTGTATGCCTTGATAAATAAAGTGGTTAAATTCAAAGCGGTTTAATTTGAAATAAAGTTATTAAATTCAGCCTTTTTTCGCCTCCAGGTCTTTATTAAATGTAGGTCATTAAAAACTATTAATATCAACTGAAATTAAACATTTCATCGTGATAAAATTTTCAGCTATATCACTCAGCCCTACTTCAGATGCTGTTTATTTAATGGATAATCTAACACCAGGCTGAAAAGCAGCGTTCTGCACAACACCTGCTGCACCTGTAACCACACCTGACAGTGATGTCATGGCGTCCTGAAGTACACCTGAACATCACTGCGAGATAAGTTAAACCACTGGAGGTGCAAAAACAAACAAAACTAAATTTTCAGGTGGTGTTGAGCTATTCTTTAACATAATTTAATATTTCCATGAGCTTCCTGTGCGTTTTCTTCCTCTTTGGGACTTTCAGAAGCCTCGAGTAACTTCTCTTCTTGGCTTTGCAGCACTCTGACGATGCTGCTGTAATGAACCACGTTTCCCTGCTGGCCTGAGGCCAAATCCTGAAGTTTCATTTTCCCACAGTCTGGGTCCATTGCATCCCTCCTGACATGATAGAGAAGACAGAACGTGGCCACAGGCAAGACTCAGGAATATGGTGCAAATTGCTGCATTACACATAAATCATGGGAATTAAGCCGTGTTTAATAAACCAGACCAAATTTACCTGCTTCCACTTGGACACATGATATTTTAAAGAGCCATACACTGTGACTATACACTGTACATCTCTATACAACAGAGAGCAGTTTTGCTTATTACATCATTTGCATACAATTATTTATTCAGTGCTGGAGGAGACGTTTCCCTCCTGGGATAATGAACAGTTTCCACCCATCACTTTTGTAACTGACACAGTATACGCCCAACTCCAGCTCAGTGTATGTGCTGTCATCTCTCCCCAACAATGATGCAATTGGGAATCATTTCCAGAAGAAAATGTCCATTTTCTGTATGTTGGCACTGTAATGACTAAGAGATAAGATACAATAATTCTGTATCAGTGCCACAATGGGGGAATTTGCAGTGTTACAGAAGTAAAAGGGGCTATATAATAGAAAAAAGCATCAACAAAAAGCAAAAAATATATTTTAAAAAAACAGGAACAGTGTAAACAAGAAACAGATCAACAGTTGTTTACTATACAAAAACAGAAACTGTTCCACTGCAGCTGTTTGACTTACAAACCAAACCAAATTTTATTTCTGTTTGTATGTTTTTCACACAGCAAACATGCTGATCAGTCACATCCAAGATGGAGGAAAAGATCTTCATTCTCTAAAAAGCCTCTATGTCATTTTACTGTCAGGACATGAAACTGAAGAATCTTAAAGGAGCAGTGACGTCCTCCCTCTATATTTAATTCTGATGTGTTGTCAAATATTTCTCTCTCTGCTTTGTCCACACTGACTGCACAAAGAAGAAAAAACTGTAACTGCTTCCTAAACACTTTCATCCACACAAGTTTTCTGATGATAAATATGTTTCTGTCACCATGCAGATTTGTGCTTACAGAGACACTGAAACTGTGCAGCTTTTGACAACACTGTCAGCTACTCATCACTTCCTGTTATCATATTAGTCACACTTGAGCCAAAACAGCTGTCTGTTGGTTATAGTGACTGGATACAGTAACTGGCTAACAGTTAGACTGCAGATTAACACTGAAGCTACGTAGCTATATGGAAGAATAAATGTACATTTAAGTCTGGTACTGCAGTAAAATTCTGAGGTACTTGTACTATGTTTGAGGCAAATATTGTACTTTTCACTGCACTACATTTATTTTAAAGGTTTTAGCTACTAGTTACTTTGCTGACAGAACACAAATAGAAAACTTACATCCACATAACCATGTCATTACACCATGAACATGAAGGAGTCTTTATGAATGTTAATGACTGCTGTCACTTGGTCAATTACATTAAAAAAAAAAAAGTTGTCACAACAAAGACATTTTTGTCTTGGTTAATGTCAAGCTGTCATAACAAAGACATTTCGAACAATGTCAACTTGAAATTAAAAATGACATATCTGACAAAAACAGTCATATGAAAACAGTCATAAACATTCATAAAGACTTACCAATTGAAAATGATTAAAATTAGCCCCACCCCTACCAGCTGCAACATTATTGCTGCTTATACATTAATGCATCAGTAATTAGAATCAATAATGTAATAGATATTATTCTGAAATTGTCCATTCTGTGTAATGAGTACTTTTACTTTTAATACTTTTAAGTATATTTTAATTCTAATACTTTTACATTTACTTCTACTTCAGTTTTGAATGCAGATCTTCTTGTAAGAGAGTATTAGAGCTGCACAATAAATCGAAATTTTAGTGAGATCACAATATGGCTTTCTGCAATTTTCAAATCGCAGGAGGTGCAATATTTGTTAAAAGCTTCTTCTTCTTCTCTTACTTCTTCCATATTCTTACAATAAACCTCCCTAAATCTTACACACTGAACTTTTCAGTAAAAGATCTGAGTACTTCTTATGCCACTGTAAATACGGATGAACGTCTCAGTTTAGAGGCATCTTGCAGCGAGCTTGCAGACTTCAAGAGAATCATTACCTCCTGGACATGAATAGTCAACGTGCCTCCCAAGTTATAGGGATAAGCTTAAGTCTTATATTCAACCTTGGACTTAGCAGCAACTCTGCCCGTCAGCAAATTGTTCTCCAGAGGCTCCAGGATCCTTGAACCACTAGAGAGACTCTGACCCCATCATCTTTTCCTGTGAGCACGGATTGTGCATCAACATACATCAGCCCTGCTGCCAACAATAGCATTTCTCCTGCATCTTACACAGTCATCCGCCATAGTGCCAACATCCCTGAGTACTAATGTGTGTCGACTAAACTGCCAGAGGGGGAGCTCAACATATACACAGGACAATTTGGCCAAATTATGCGATTCTCAGCTCACAGCAGAGAGAAGCAATTACTGCACAGCAAAACATAAAGATGATTACTGTTTACAGGAAAATACCACCACTCTCTTTTGATATGTAAATATGTCTAATGCTGCTTAAAGAAAATAGAAACAGGAGATATAAATACATCTGAATCCCCAGAAAACTCCTGACCAAATCGTAGTTAAACCACATTGTGAGAATGGCACATTGTTCTGTTTTGCTGCAAGAGTGTCATTATGTTTAGAGTACTATCAAACAATGGACAGCTGGCATGCTCACAGTACTTCCCCAACTTCTCATTTATGTTTCATATATTAATACACACTGAGCATGAAAAACACAATGAGTTCACACAAACCTCAAAGGTCTCTGGTCCTGCCTTCTCCTGCTGGCTTCTAAATGTGTGACGCTAATTCCTTTTAAAACGAGGACTTTGAAGTGGCTACAATCAAGCACATCAGATACAGTATGTGTGAGCATCATGCTAAAAGACTGACGCTAAACTGCATGTAAAATGTAAAAAATCAGCATCCACTTGCTGGTCCACGTAGAAGACGTGAAAACAAAGAAACAGCGCTGTTCTTATATTGCAGTATAGAGCTAATTAGTCCCAGAACTATGAGGGAAAATGTAAGTTATTTAATGTTAACTCTTTCTGCTTATTTTGCAAACATGGGAAAGCAACACTGGGTTGTTACTCCTGCAGTTAGCCAGACATGCTAATGTTTGAAAACTACATTATGGCAGACAAAAACATATGGTTTCCATAACTGAAAAAGCATACGTCCTGGGTCACATGGAGTGTTGTATACCTGTTGGCTCGCAAACCCATAACCTAAAAAGTCACTTATTAAGCTAATTTTTGCTGTACCTCCAAGATTAAACCAACAGGAGCCCTTGCGCCTAATTCAAACTTCAAACAGAGATGGGGTTTATTGCAATTATTGATTTATGAATATACATTTTTATACAGATTTTTACTCCTTTTACATTTGGCACAGCTGCAACCATGACGGGATTTCCCTGCAGATTATTTTTACCTGACTGTTACTGGAACAACTAAATAGAGCTAAAATATATTAACATTTAGATGGACTAAAATATGTCCAACAACAAAAACCTACTCAGATGGGGGTTCGGTGTCAGCTGGTATCCTCCAGCCTGAACGTGCTTCCAAGGAAGACTATCAATTTCCATGTACATAGGTGTGAGACCAAATACACAAATTACAGGAAAACATGAATAATATACTCTGTATGCCTTCATACTTGCCATGCATTGAATAAATTGATCTCATATTTTATGCATGTAATCAGAGCACAGGTTAAGACGGTCAGAGAGCTCACCGAAGCGCAAACTTCTATGTCCTGCAAAACCAATCCACGGGAAACATCAAGTTCCCTGTGTCACTGCAAATTTCTGCCTGGTGTTCAGCTCTTAATATCTGACCCGTCGCTCTCCTGTGTGCTTTATATTTGCCTGTCTGATGTGAGAGAGCCATCCTGAGGAGGCATATGGATGGGCAGAGGCGTTCCTGCGTGCCACAGTGTCGAGAGCTCAGTGGGCACAGAAAGCACATGCTGAGTGGGAAGAGGACCTGATGGTATGAACAGCACGAGCAAAGACAAGGAACTACTTTAAAAATAAAAACACACTCCCGATTCAGCCGTCCCAGGCCAAACAACTGCCAAACAGCTCTCCCCATCCTGGGATTTGATTTGTTGAGTGCACTGGGGCACAGTTGTCTGTCACCCTATGAGTAATCCAAGTGATTTTAAAGTAGTTTTTTATTCAACGTGTCCACTACTGGCACCGATACCCGTGTGTATTCAATGAATGCTCATGGACTCGGTTTACTCCTGCAGCTGTATATGCACTTTGAATCTCTTAAGGTTTAGGAAATCTAACCAATAGCTGGTGTGGCTGGAGCCTCACACTGGAGCACCTATCATCAAGCGACGTCCTCCCTACTGAGTAATGGAAATGATGGCTGCATTTCCCCTCAGGGCATTACACTACACTGTATCTCCACAGATATGGAGTGAACGCTTGAAAGGACTACAGATTATGATCACAAGAGCAGCAGGAGAGAACATCTGAGCAAACCGTCCTGCTTGTACCTGGAAGACAGGGACAGGGGACAGCAACGTTTAGTCAATAGACAGGATGTCCTTCCTTTTCGCATCTACTGGCCAATCAGTGGAAGTTGTCATGTTGATTCAGGCCGCTGAGGACTACAGAGAGGAGAGAGCTCCTTCATGTATCTCACTCTTTATAAGAACAAAAGCTTATGGTTGTTTCACTTAACAGTTTATTGGAAATCAGTATTACTGTAATTGAACTGCAGTCCCAAGCACATTGTGTGTGACTGATTTACGTGGTGTTTAATCGTTAATAGGCAAAAGTCAATTGACAGTGTTTCTTGTTGTTATCTTCACTCTGTCTTTTTTATGTGAAGCAGTTTGTTGAAGTAATTTGTTTGTTGTAAAGAACTTTGGGCTGCATTTCTTGCACAACAATAAGTAATTATCTCAGAATAATGAGTTAGGGTCAGTGCCAGTGTGCCCCCTTGGCTTTACCACTTGGCACCGCCCCTGTGTTTTGTGTGTGGCAGCGAAAGGTTGTGTCCCGTTTCTTTCTGGGATCGAGGGGGAGTGGACATCTAACCCTCCAAACAGCCCTCCAAAACAAGTGTCTTCAAATGTTTTCAGAAGAGCTGTCATGTAATGGTGTTGTCATTATTTTTTATAACTTTTTTTTTATACTATATACTTATATACTTATACAGTCGCAGCTCCTGATAACGTAATGAGTGGTATTCCATTTCCTAGGTAAAACTTTAAAGTCCTGCTCCTTGTGGCTCCTTTTGAAGGGACGCTCCAAGACAGAAGGCACTCCAAAGCAAGGGGAAGGGCCAAGGGAGAGGAACTGGCATTGGCCCTTACAATATCCTAATTATAAGAAAGAATCTCATAATTGCAAGAAAATATATTGTAGTTATGAGATTAAGATCTTGTAATTATGAGGACATGTATTAATTATAAGAAAGTAAAGGTAGCCTGGTTATCAATCGTCACTAACCAAGGCTACAGAATAAGACGATGGGCAACGATGGTGGTATTGTATTTAAAGTGCTTTTATTTCCCTCTTGGTATAAGACATTATATGAGGATAAATTAGGATACTCAATCAGCACATTGGCATGTCTATTTGGACACTTATTAGCACTTATTTTGTTCTCACTCCTCTACCTGCCGCCCTCTTCAGCCTATCCAGGAAGATGGAGGCAGGTAGAGGAGTGGTTGGGGATTTTCCACAATGATGTTAATGCCACTTAATGTGGGAGGCATTAATATTAGCATGTCAACACTCTGCAGGCATTTTATACCACTGGGATTGCTCAGGTGGAAACCCAGTCCGACCTGCTGGGAGCGGTTTAACCAATATGGGAAGTTTTATGGATATAAATGAATGCATCCTGGCTTGCTGGTGTCAAACCTCATGTATAAGTTTCAGCTGAACTCTACAATACGTTGTGTACATCACTTATCATCCAGAATTTATTAGAATCTCTTTTACAGTCACTATGGAAAGAAAGAATGGCCGCAGTGTCTAGAAACTCTGTCAAGGTACATATGGACATGAGATATTTGAAAACATATGTCAGGGCTAAACATTAATATTTAATGGGGTTTTTTTCCAGAGGGAGCTGCAGGAAGCTGCACGTCTGTGGAGCTGTTACAGACAGTATTCATCAACAAATACAGGCCTGCCAAGAGGCCATGTGAAGAGACTGTTTTTGATGTCCTTTATTTCCACGAGCCTACATCCATAGCTTTAATAGGAATACTGCTGCTGTTAGACAAATATTTTGGTATAACCTATAAAGAACTTATTTATGAAATAAAAGTAATTTATATAAATACGAGATCCAAGAGATACGAATTACGAGATATTTTCTTGTATTTCAGAAAAGATCTCTTCTTCTTTTAAGAATTATGTGAGCCTAATCTCTTGAATATGAGAGCTATTCTTGTATTTACAAGATAATAACTCTTAAGAGATAAAAGATTTTTTTTTTAACTTCCATAATTTAAAGCAACACATAAAATGAAAATTTTGTGTGAATAGGTGAACCAGAGGTGCGATGTTCCGACGGCCCATTATTCAGAAAACCCAACAGTCTGAATTATCGCAAAAACAAATGTTAATTGCTCCTAAGGCCCACTTTTGTCAAACCCAAACCATGATCTTTTACAAAACCCAACCAAGTATTTTTGACCCAATCAAACTGCGACAACATTACATAACATTAACTACATGTTTACTATTGTTACCATGACAACACAGAACTGCTAGGAATTTAGGAATTTCACCAGCTACAATCTCTGATATCATCTGTGACTTTTGACATCTCAGGCAGCACTGCATTAAAAAATGCATTAAAAATCCATATTGTTGTATAAAGAACACTACATGAGGACAAGAACGCTGAAAAAATGTTGTCAGTCAACATAGTTTGTTGCTTCATCTACAAATGCAAATTAAGAATCTACAATGCAAAGTGAAAGCCAAATATCAACAGTGGAAAAGTGTGCTGTGGTCTGTTGAGTCCATATTTCAAACTCTCATCAGAAATCATGGACATCTTGTCCACCGGGCTAAAGACCATCCAGACTGTTACCAGCGCTAACTTCAAAAGCAGCATCTGTGATGGTGTGGGGGATTGTTAGTGCCCAAGGCATCATGGGTAACTGTCACACCAGTGAAGGCCCCATTAATACTGAAAGGTACATACAGGTTTTGGAGCAACATATGCTGCCATCCATGTGTCTTTTTCAGAGACTTCCCTGCTTATTTCTGCAAGACAATGCCAAGACACATTCTGCACATTATGACTTCGTAGTAAAAGAGTTCATGTACTAGTCTGCCCTGACTGCAGTCCAGACCCGTCTCACATTGAAAATGTGTGGTGCATTATGAAGCGCAAAACAGGGACCAAAACTATCGGGCAACCAAAGTAATTTATCAACCAAAAATGGGAAAGAATGCAATTAGCAAACTTTTTGTTTCACACAACATCACAACTTTTTAGTGAGTTGTAAGATATGTACAATTTTATCTCAGGCCAAAGGAAAGAACCACAACAGTTTACAGCTATGCTAGAAGCTGTGCGAGGCCGTACTTCAGCACAGCGGTGCTTCAACTAAAGGCTAATGTTTACTATGTTGAATATGTTAGCATGCTAAGAATTGCTAGTTAGTGCTAAGCAGAAGGTACAGCTGAGACTGGTGGGAATGCCATGTGCATTTGTGTATTGTGTATTTCTTTATACTAACAATAAAAAACTTTTGGACTGCATAAAATTTTTAACCTAATGATGGCACAACAAAGAAGATCAGAGGATCACCAAAATTAGGAGGATTCAAACTTTTGGAACCATGAATGTTTGTACAAAATTTCATGGTAATCCAGTTATGAGATATTTCAGCTTATACTACTGAATACTATACAATATGTTCATATCATATGGACTAAACAGTGTTAATTTTGTCAGACATTTTTAAATATTATCTATATCCTGAATTTGAAAGTCGAGTTATTAGTCATTTTTTCAACCTCACACTTCTTATATTTAATCCACTAAAACATTAGACATTTTAGTCTAATTTTATTCATAAGTGAAGTTGTAAAAATCATTGTGGATATTTTAGTAGTAGTGTGACTGATTTCAAGGAAAAAGAAATGGTAATGAAAAATGGCTCCAACCAATTAAGACAAAGACGGCGTGAGGAAATGACGCATCCAGGCATGACCATGTAGTTCTGTCCTCCTTAAACTTGGTTTTAATCACTTTCAACAACAGACTTTGGCTGACATGAGGCATACATATGTATTTGCCTTTGGTCTTATTATGCGTCAAGTACAGTCTTTTTTTTTTAAGTAAAATTTGTCACAACATACTATTAAAAATGAAGCATGTGGAGTTGAATACATATATTCTCTAGCTTCATATTCTCTCAAAGGGACCATGCTTGGTGGGTACAGACCAGGCTTAAGGAGTAATGGATTACATGCAATGCAATTATGTAATATGGATACAAAGAAAAGGTAACTGTAATCCATTACACTTACAGATAAAAAAAGATATGATCACAGTTTCCAATTCATTATCATGGCCTCTAGTGACAAAACTCAATCAATCAATAAACGATGCACATAAAACACTTAGAGCTGCATCGATTAATCTATTACTGACTGACTATTAAATTAATCTGCATCTATTTTGATAATCAATTAATCATTTTATTAACAAAAATAGTCAAAATTCTCTGATTTCAGCTTCACAAATGAGAATATTTTCTGGTTTCTTGACTCCTCTCTGACAGTAAATGGAATATTTTTGAGTTGTGAACAAAAGAAGAAATTTGAGGATGTTATCTTAAACTTTAAACAACATTTTTCACCCTTTTCTGACATTTCATGAACCAAACAACTAATTGATTAATTGGGAAAATAATCAACTGATTAATTGATGATAAAAAGCCCTAAAACATTATATTAACCTGAACAGTTTCACCATATTTTACATAGGGGTAATCCAAAAGTAATGAAAAGTGATCAAGTTACATTACTTTAACACTGTGATGCATTTTTAACAGGCAATTAGTTACTGTATTAGAATCCACCCCTGGCACAGAACCCAGCAAAAATCACATCATCACTACTTTTTTTTTTCAGCAAAAATGAAATGCTACGATTAAAATTTCTACCAAAACTCTGACTTAATTAGAACTGCAATATCTGTCAAAATAATCCAGATTCATTCATTCCAGATCATTCAGCAGCACTGAAAACAGGTACAATGGAGCTTTCCCTGTCATAACAAGCATTTGTGTTCTTGAAATGATCCCTTTTCAACCCTTATACTGTTTTTTTTTTTTTTTTTTTTAATGACCCAATTTCCAGTTAGCATAACATGTAATGAAAATGTTTTGTGCTGTTGTCAGTGAGAAGTCTGCAATTTATAAATGAGATGTTTGGATGTTCCAGTCCCTCTAACAAATTAGATATGTTTCAATTCACAGAATCACCTACAAAAAACACCAAATTCATCAGTCACTCTGATCAAACTGCTTTTGTCTTTAAAAAAGCTTGTGTTGTGTGCAGCTTATGGCAGCTGACACTGACGTCCAGCACTTCACAGTGACTCTGTTCAAAGAAAATGTGTGTAGGTATCTAAAAGGCTTCACTTCAGAGCAAGACAATACAAAGTTGCTTGTGATTCATCGTCTCATCCTTCTTTCATCTCTTTCTTTCCATTATCCACTTCCAGCAGGGGTCACAAAGAAGACGGCGGCCGTCTGAAATGGAGGCCTGACAGCATTGATTACTGGAGCAGCTCCACTGCAGTCACGGGTTATACCCTCTATATCTGTCACCAGCATAAAGGTATGAATCTCCAGCTTTACTACACACACAGCTGCAGTGTTACACATGTGTGACGAGGCACTGCTGAGATTTTAATTTTTTACAGGACGCTACGGGTCAAATATTTGACTTTTCATACAAGAGCAGGATGGAGGGCCCAGTCTTATGAATTTTCTATGTCGACAACCAGACTTTGAGTAATGTCTCTGAAAATGCTATTTGGTAAAAAAGATGTATTTCAAGCAAAGAGCTTTTTGCCTTACTGGCCTGATGTAGGTCCCTCATTGCCTCAAAACTGCTCTGATCAATATTTTCTTGCCACAGAAGGCAGCTGTTTTCAAAAGCTCTAATAAATCCACTGAATGCGACCTGTTGTGCATCGCAGACATAGTTGGTGAACTTAGTGGAGGTTCTATTAGCTAAAGAACCAGATATTCTCCACAGGAATTGGTGGAGACCAAAACCAGCGGAAAAGTAAGTCAGTCATGAGTTTGTGTGCAAAGTGTTTTGAATCGTTTGATTTGTGCATCTGTTACTTGGATTCTAATAAAAACACACAGGGAATAATTTAGCCATTTAAAGGCACACAGAAGTCAAAATAATGTTCTAATATGTAGGGCGGCCAATATGGCATTGCATTGTGTTCTCTCCACTGGAAGGACGCCTGAGGGGTCAATTTACCACATTCTGTCCACTAGAAGGGAACCCGAGGGCACTTTTGTGTAGTTTGATTGAATATCGGGATACCAGAGAGGGGCGATTGCCCTCCCTCTCCCCGCCTTGGGTCCACCAGTGGCGACGAGTGTGTTGCTAACCAGCTAACATTAGTTGTGCTGATTGCTGATTACTTGATTGCTGACATTATCTTGTGTAGGGTAAGCAGGTTTCCCATTTTATGAGCAGCACAGTATTTTTAACCTTTGTCCTATGTCCCACATATTGAGACCTACATGTTCTACATTTTGATTGGCTGTCTTCATGTGGCTGTGTTTGATTTCAATCAAACTGTGCACACCAAACACAACCCCCAACCCAAGACCCAACAGGGAAAATTCACCACAAAATCACAAGCTTTGCAGATTTAGATTCAATACGATGGAAACTATCACAAAATAAGTTAATGTAGCCACAACAAAGACTGGGAAACTACTACTGTGTGTGACTGGATCAACCAGACGGTAAGGAGCAGGAAAAAAATGTGTACTATCAAAATTGTAGACCACTTCTCTGTGTTGAAGACATGTCCCACATTCTCCCACACAAACATACTCCCACACGTGGTTTTGTCTGGATCTCTTCACCCTACTTGCTACCCACGATTAACATTCTGGCATTTGAATACATTCAGTAATGTGACAGGGCTACTAATTTCAGGAATGAATATGTAAGGGAGTACAATTGTACATGCAGTGATTACATTTGTGGGGTCGGCATGTTCATGGTTTTACCATTTGATGAAGGGTTGATATCAGTTTGTTCTCTCTGCATTCTGTTAACACACAGCTCCGAGACGTGTTAGCTTGGTGCAAAAAAAAGGTGAAAACCCCGAAGCTGTCATTCTTACATGTTGTGTTCTTAGTGTGCTTGCTAAAATCATCAAGTCTACAATCAAGACTCACAAGGTTTAGTTAAGAGAATTGGAGGGTGTGCGAAATCCACAATCTCACTGGGAGGACTTCAGGAACAGGATGTGAGCAGACACTGAGTAAAGTAATTAATAAAGTTAACTTTTTCCCTGAGTAATAAGTCATGAGCATTTGATTAGATTTTTCACTTAACTTGCCCAACACTGCTCTTAATTAGGGATGCAACAGTTCACAAGACCCATGGTTCAGATTGTATCACAGTTTTGAATCACAGATCAGATAATTAAGTCATAGTTAATACTGTCTAATGATAATAAATAATAATAATACTAGCCAATCAACACTGAAGGCTGCAGGCTACTCTGGTTTCGTGACAGCTGTGTGTCCGAGAAAAAGCAGCAGCAGATATCGCCAAAGTTACAATAAACATCACAATCTTATAATCTATTTCTACCACTAAAAAATATCTGAAATCGAGGCCAAACTTCATGCGATGGAGGAGGAAGTGTCGTATCAGTTGTTGCTCCTTCTTTTTCTTAAAAAAACAAAATAAAAAACACAGCGCACATCTGTCTCTTTTCACTGCAACTCTGCATCGGGATTACGGGAGTTGTTACTTTAAAAACTAAATGCAACAGTAAAACCACTCTATGATGATTACATTTAGTGCGTGGATCACATGCGGGCCGAACCGTGGGGGATCACCTGTACGAACCGCGGACCAACTGTAGTCCACTACACCCCTACTCTTAACGTACTGTAAGTCAAGTCAAGTTAATTTATAAAGCACATGAAAAACAACCGAGGCTGAGCAAAGTGCTGTACAATGGAACAAGGAATGTAAGAAATACAAGTGGTAAAAACAAGAGCAGCAGAAATGACATAAAAATGCCACCCCATACACAAGTAGATAAATAGAAGAACAGATAAAATAGAACACAGAAGACTGGTTGATTCCCAAATAGAGGGAGTTACAGTTGTCCAGTCGAGACGAAATTAAGGAATTTGTGACTATCGTGAGGTTATTGAAGGAGAGAAATGGCTTGATTTTGGCAATATTTCAGAGTTGGAAAAAACAGCCCTTCACAACAGAGTTTATCTGTCTGTCAAATTTTAAGATTGAATCAAAAATGAAACCAAGATTCCTGGAATGAGGATGGAGGTTAGGAACCAGGGGCCCCAGGTGGTCAGCTATCCCCCTGGTGGAGTTTGGGGGACCAATTAAGACCACTTCTGTCTTACTGTCATTTAACTGAAAGCTACTTTTATCCATCCATTGTTTGATGTCCTGGAGGCAATCAAGGAGGGACCTAACAGTGTTGTTATTGTTATTACCAGGTTCTAATGGAAGGTATAGCTGTGTATCATCTGCGTAGCAACGGTATGAGATATTGTATTTTTGAAATATGGAACCCAACGGGAGCAAGTAGAGGGCAAATAATATGGGGCCTAAGATGGAACCTTGGGGAACACCCCAGGTGATGGGAGCAGACGAGGAAAATGGTTTTCCAAACCACTGGAGAGCACTACCCCAGATACCAACTCAGTTCTTGAGACGGTTGAGAAGAATAGCATGGTCAACTGTGTCGAAAGCAGAGCTGAGGTCAAGTAAAGTAAGTGAGGCACATTTACCAGAATCAAGGGATATCAGTACGTCATTTGAGACTTTAAGTAGAGCTGATTCAGTGCTACGACTTGCCCTGAAACCTGACTGGAATTTGTCGATAATGTTGTTATTCTCCAGAAAGAATAAGAGCTGAAAATATACAAATATAAATTAATAATAAGTCAATGTTGTATTTATAGTTTGAAGTGCTGCCCCCAAGTGGCCAAAACATTTACTTACTTGCGGGTTTAAGGACAACTGAAATCACATTTAGTCTTATTTGTAGTAAAAAAAAAAAAATGCCAATGTGGTTTTTCAATGTATATATGTTATTTTTTTTTTTTTTTTCAAACTTGCGCTGTAGCTTTGATGGTCAGACTGTGTGTTATTAGCAGGGGTACTGAGGAGTAAGGAACACACCAGCATCTAATCGGACCAAAGCGGCATTTGTAGGAACATTTACATGCTGTTTAATGTGCTGCAGCTGAGCAGCTAATTGAATATCTAGTCTGTAAATTGACGTTAGCAGTGCACTTATTCCCAGTGAACCTTCCCAGGGCAAGATGTGTTCATGTTTATAAGTTTGATAAGAAGGGGACTTTAGCCGCTAATGTCGGTGTTGTTCAAAGTCTGTGGTTCATGTGCAGTGTGGCCGTCTGCTCGGCCTATGACAGAACAGTGATGTCACTGCTTTACGCAAGATATTATTGGCTGTATTGAAATAAAATCTCCATCTACATAGATGAATACCAGAATGGTATTAAGCCTTCCTTTTCTGGCAACTGAAAAATGCTTTGTAGATTTAAATACCTCAAAAATACAAATAAGATTCAAAACAAAAACCATGCCAAGACAGGTTTTAGGAACTAAGCCACATTAACAGAAAAAAGGACACGTGCCTTACTGAGTTAATGAAACTCCCCTGGTCTGGTATTGTGCTCTAAGCAGCTTACAAAGAAAGGAAGCGATTCCTCCAGCAGAGAATCACCTAAGCTCGTTGCACAGAGAAAACCTAGTGGGCTGCATCTTTCACCTTCCAATTGACTCTCCGACAACAGAGGACACCTGGTTTTGCTTCAGGGGTATTTGTCTGGCGGTGTGAATGACTCGTCGATGCTGTAGTTTAGTCGTGTCAAACAAAACAAAGGGAGGGAGGCAGATGCTGCACAGACGCTGTTGGAGGAATCAGACTGTTGTTTTTTAAAGGAATACAGAAATGTTGAGAAACCAGAATTTTCCTTGTTATTGCATTGAATGGGGCTGTATATTATTTTTACTTTTAAGCTTCTATTGAGGTTATCAAATAATGTTTCAAATGTCAGTCGTCATATTTTATGATGTTATCATTTTAAACTCATATAAAAAAGGTGGATGAAAAAATCATTAACAAAGGCAAATCAGAAGAGTCATTAATCATTTTCATAACAGTCATTTGTAACATTTTTTGAAAGGCACTGACAGAAGTCATCAACCAGAAAAAAAAAAATCCTTGAACCACATCCTCTATTTGAATATAGTGATTCATTGGATTAAATGAATAAGTCTTTTTTCATTAAATCGGTTTTCTTTGATGAACATAACTCATCGGCTTTGTCAAGAAATATGTAATTTATGGTGCTTTTAAATTGCTGCTAAACCGCCTCGTTAACGCAGGTGTGTGCTTCCATTTGTTTGTAGCAAATGGAAGAGCGATCAGTAAAAATGTCAGTTTTCAAGTTTAGACACCAACAAATATAGATTGAAACAAAATATTTTATTATTATTAGTATTATTATTATTATTATTATTGTTAGTAGTAGTAGTAGTATATGTCTTTTTTCAAATAATATTATCTTCTGGCCACAGCTCTTGGTTGGACTTATTGCAGATGTTTGGATCACACGTTTGGGGAAACAACACAGCCACCACTTGGATTTAATTCTACAAACAGTATCACACTAATAATATTCGTGTAGCCTCATCTTTACTTGCAACAGTGCACAAATACAGGGTTTAAATAGGATGAACAGACTGCAAAAAAAAAAAACAACACAACTACAATTCCCAACTCACAGTTGGCCAACCGGTCAGGTTGCAGTTTACATCCATGTCTGTCCAGACTCATAATGTCTGTAGTGAAAAACTCTGAAGGTATTTAGTTAAAGAGGACTACAAAATAGAGGATTTCACTGTACATCTGTAGAAACATGGTGTCTTCACTTAGAGGAGTACAGAGGACTGATAGAGAGCTGAACATTATGATGTCACAGTGAAACTGACCTTTGACCTTTTAGATGTAAAACATCATCATTTGATCCTATTGGACATTTGTGTCTAATTTTGTCACAATTAGCGTATGAAGTCTTGAATTATGGCCGAAAACATGTTTTGTGAGGTCACAGTGACCTTGAGTCCAAGTGGAGCAAATTTGAAAATAATTCGCCCAGATGTTCCTCGGATGTTGCATTCATGAGAGTGGGATGGATGTGAGGTCACAGTCACCTTTGACCTCCAGAATCTTTTATTATTTAGAATTCAACATTATAAACAAAACTTCAAACTATCTGGTGCAGCCTTAATTTAAAAATCTCTAGACAGAATTCTACCATATACTTTATTTTAATGGATAAAGGTTGAAGTAAAAGTGGTTTCTCCTGTTTGACATTTTTCCAAAAAGACAGACACAAAGAATGGGTCAGGAATCAAATCATTCAGCTGTATCCGTGGTGATGATTTGCTGCAGATGTATTCACAGACCAAAAACCAAAATCAAGTAATATTCTTCGACACCTTTTTGTTTCTAAGTGAAAGTTTACCGTATAATGAGTGAAAGCAAAGAACATCTCTCATCCTGCATGACTCATGCGTTATGTGATTTTCACAATGGGAGAAAATCTCTCTCTCTCTGACTCAGCTTATTCGACTACAACAAACCCTATAATTTATTAATCTACACGGTATTTTCCGCCGATTCCCAATGTAAATTACATTCTAGATACATAGGATTTTCAATACAGACAAGTTAACCTGTAAGCCCACAATATAAATGAGGAATTTTCGATCAGAAGGCAGCTGTTGGAGACGGATTCAGGACGGTAACTGGGATAGAAGTAAGAAATAGCTCGAGTGCAGCTCCTGAAAGATTTATAATTGAACTCATTCATCTCTCTATCATCCCTATTACACATATATGCCTCAACTACTCTGCCAAAAAATCATCCAAAGAGGATACTATCTAACTGTGGTCTGCATACCTGCCTCCAGGTGTACAGAGAATGAGCTGGAAATGTATCTCAACCCCACTTTTCTGAGTTAAACTACTCCCTGAATTGTTAAATTTCATTAAACATTAAAGATAAAAGCAAAGAAAGAACAGTGAACAAACATAAAAATACAGGTAAGACAAGATAAAGCATATAAAATCCAGTTCGATGTGTGTTTTAAGAGGTTATTTAAAGGACGCCAGTTTTTCAAGACACCTCAGGCCCCCTGTGTGAGCTCAGAGAGGATATTATATACAACAATGACACAGTTCAAAGGTTTAAGAGTATTTAATCTGGTTCTGGGGCCGCTGGCTCTCTTACACTGCCTCTGATCATCTGGGTGTTCATCATGCAGCTGCCTTTAATTGCAGTTGGATTCATCTTGCAGGTGGCTTTCACAGAAGGGCATCATTTCCAATGAATCTCAGAGGATATGTGCACAAGTATTTCCTTTAAAACCGTACTTGTATCTCCAAGTGGCATAAATAGAGTGAAAAGTGGTAATTCCTGCAACAAACTGGATTATAAATCTTCTGGAGTGGAAATATCAAAGTCAAGTACAACTGCCTCAAATATTTACTGAAGCACAGTAGTGTTACTAAAAAAGGACTGGTTGCTTTTATTCAGTCTATTAATTCAGCAAATAATTAGCGCATCTTGAGACATCTGAAGACATCCCATCGCTGCACACAGATCAGATGTTTTCATCTGCCGCCATTTTTGTCTGTTGAATGGTCGTTAAAGTCACATACTTCATACGTCATGATTCATTCACTAGGTATGTTTTGGGGTTTTTTTTTTTTGCATTTTGCTTTCACTGATACACCAACGTTTCCACTTAAGCCAAACATTAATCTCTATAAAAAGACAAGGTTGCCAGGTCTGTACAGAATTGGGCTACTTTTTAAGCGTTGCCATGGGGTGATTTTTTTGCCTTCTGGTTGGGTGGAGCTATCTTATATGCAAATTACATGAACAATATCTATAAACACCAAAGCCATATCTTAAATAATTTATTTATACCTAAATGTACATGTACACAGTCAGACCTGGCACACATCACATGCATGCCCACATGAGCACAAACAAATACAACATGCTTTTGCTTTCCACCTGCTGGTGCTGTCACACAAACCTGGCAACCCTGTGAACAGATATCTTCATATGGATGCAGAATCTGTAAACAAGAGACAACATTTTGGTACTGGAAGTCTTCTGGTTTTGGTCTGTAGTCTGTTTGTAGTCGGAGTAGTTTGGCCAGGCTTTGTTTGTGTAAAGGTAAACAGTCCATGTGTGGAGCAAAAGAGGCAAAAATGCAATCTCCGAATATATTCATAAAACAATCTAGTCATGGCCATTTTCCCTCAACTCCATCCTCACATCTCAAGTCTTGGTCCGTATATCCGTTATCCTTTACCTGGCTAAACCAAACGGTCCAAGACATTACAGGTTGCCCCCAGAGCCTAATCAATAGTTGGTGGGTCCTGAAATGGGCCAAGCATGAAAGCTTTTTAATAGTATTTAGACTTTTTTTGTGAATTTACTGAATTTCCACTCAACAGGTTTTTGCAGGGGTTTTTTTGTGTGTTAGAAATTTATGAGGTTGCAATTAATTAATTCAAATTGTACTTAAATTAAACAAATTTTGTTACTGAAGTTTTATGCAGATGTGATGAACAGCAGTGGAGCACCACTTGATTATTTTACATGTAATTTTACACACTGGAATTCCATGAGTTACAATATATCATAAAATATATATATAGTGATGTTTTCAACATAATCACCCAGCGCTAATTCTGATGGCTGGTCCATTTTCATTTACTTTTACTTTTGTGAGTTCATATCAAACCAAAAAAAAAAAAACAGACTGAAACAAACAGAACCACTGATTCCAGACTAGCAGATTCATTTCTGGCCACAGAAAATCAGCCAGAAAATCCCGTAGAAGGTAGTGATAAAGTGCTCAGGGGTTTGAGCATAATGAGCGAGCCCTCAGCTTTGAGGACCAATAGGAGGAAAATCTCTCCTCATCAGAGACGTAATCTGCTTTAGATCAGTTGCTTCCATCCTAAAGGACTTTCTTCTTGCCAGAGTTTTATCTCTCACTGCCCTCACTCCTCTCCAGCCCAGATGGTCTGTAAACTAAACGAGTGCCAATATCCTCATTTTGTAATTATCAGCATTTAATACCCAAGGTACTCTAAGCAACTGACATCAGCCGAAAGAGCTGCAGGGTCATAAGAGATGAGAACGGCTGCCGTCACACGGAGCAGAAGGGCTCTGTGATGATGTAAACCTCTTCTGAGTGAATAACAGGCAAGTCACAACATTTGAGTGATATCTACACATCAAGAGGGAATTCAATAATGTTTTCCCACTGTGGATGGAAAAGTGGGAGGAAATGAATTATGTTTGCCCGTCATTTTAACATGAAACATGCCCCAGTCGAGATGAAAATCACATGGACCTGACTAGATGTGCCGCTGTACAGAAATCCACTCAGAGAAAAGGAAAAAGACGCTGATTCTGTGTCTGCTGCCGAGTCAGTTTATGCTACAGTGAACATCCTACAGTCCACAAAGGTAAACAATAAAGAAACCTCCGCCTGGTCCTCTGTGAGCTGGACATGGCTATTAATAGCCTGTCCTCTAATTTAATTAAACCTCATTTCAGCACACAGTTAAAATCAATGTCTTCAGCCAATGAGAGACATAGAGGAGATTGATCTCTGCTCAAAAATGTTGAATCAGTCACAGATTCACATTATCCTCCTGGATGATATTTATCTGTACTGCAGCTATGCAGATCAGCGCTTGTATCGACTCTTAATGGACTGCTACACTCCGACCAGGCGATAATCATCATTACTAAGCCTGCACACTCGCCCGTTCTGTCTACGCAACACTGACCACATATAGTGCTGTACGTCCAGCCTGAGGACCACTGCATGTGAGGGGGATACATTATTAAGTCCATGCTCTTGTGATTTTAATTTGGATATTCACTGGCTGAGTGAGGAGACACTCAGCTAATTAAAACTTCCCGTGGAGAAGATCGCCAACTATCAGCTGCATCCTGAATATAATTTTCTTTCATGTTCAACTGTTTAATGGTGAATTTAGAAGGTTGAGGAAACAAGTTAGTTTAAAAACCTGGCATGGATGATTTTGCAATCAATTAAGTAATTTTCATTTTTCCACAAGGACCTGACAACACCAAAAAGCAAAGTAGTAACTTCGCTCCAGTACCAGGCAACAATAACTTAACTCTGACAAAAACATACTGTTCACTGTGATGGATTATCTGCAGTATGTTCAACCAGTTTCACTTTTGATTTTAATAATCAATAGCTGCCTGAAATAAAACACACTACAGTCAGCTTGGGTTGTCTTAAAACTGATCTTTGGCCAATTAGAGTTAGGCTGGCTGAAAATGACCCAGTGAGAGTGTTGAGAGTTTGCTACAAAATGATAGCAATAGTCATATTTACATCAATGCAATTTGAAGTATTGCATTATGGGTATGGCAAAATTTAAATCTGAATTCATTTTGGCTTGAGATAGAACTGAGATGGAGTTAATGCACTCAATGAAATGAATGGATGAATAAACTCTGACAAAGCAAACATTTAACTCACATGACTGAGACTTAACTGTGACCATGACTGGTCCACTCAGAGAGGATGAGGATGAGGAGGAGGAGGAGGAGGAGAAGAAGAAAAAGCTATTTTCAGTGTCTGCATTTACAGTCCCATAAAAGAATTATTACAGCATGCAACTAAAAAAGAAATAATACCCAAGACTCCATTTTTAGGCAGATCATTAAGGTGACTGGTTCTGTTTCCTTTACTGGCAGCAACAACAACAACTGGTTTTGCTTCCAGTTCACAACCTCTGCTTCCTCTACCCTGTTTATAACAGCCATGGGTAACGTCGCCTACACCGCCGACTTCTTATCAAACTTTACTTTGCCAAACCTAGTACATTCGTTCCAAACCACCTTATGGAAACACACCTACCTACACCTCACATTGTCTTTTTGTTTTTTCCTTTTTTGCAATGTTTTAAAAGTCCACTTCAGATTCGCTTGCCAGTTAAATGGAAACACGGCTAATGAACCAAAACTTTTGTAGCCACCACTAGGGTTGTCACAATACTAGAATTTCTCATTTCTATACAATACCTTGAAAACCATCGATATTCTATACCATTGTAGATCCCACAGGGAAAAAAATCTCAATCTCAACTCAACTTTAAAGGGATAAAAATAAGAAGGCCGTAACATGTAAACAGATATAGCAAGTCAGACAAGTGATGTGAAAATGTAGCTGGAGTATTGAAAGCATTTCAAATACTAACACTAGCTTTGACTTTTGTGAATTTGCTTGTCAAAAAAACACCTCGACCACAGTCTCACTGCTGACAGGACTGTGTCCTGATAAAGCTGTCCAATAAAAAGATCGAAAATATTGAAAAATCAAAGTTTCAAAGAGCCCAGAGTGACCGACAGACAGAGTCTTCATAACTGCTTATCTTGTTGAACAAACTATTCAAACCCTAAAAATATTCTCACAAGGCAAAGAAACGTGACAAATTTTCACATTTGAGAGGCTGGAACCACTGAAAACTGAAAAATGATTTATACCAACAACTGATTGACCCAAAATGGTATTAACCTACCTAAAAAAAATTTACTCCCTGCTGGCAGGACACCTTTGTGGATTTTAAACTAAATGTATTTGCAAAGAGTGCAGCGTTTAAGAGCTGAGTAATTGTGCCTACAAAAAGAGCTCCTGCGTAGCCAGAAATCCAAGGGAAAAGGCGAAAAAGAAAAGCGGTGTTTCTGGCTTCCGCTGTGTATTGAGAAAGCAGTGTGACGTCAATACATTTGGCTGTGACAAACAACAAGTTGGGACTGGTGGCCGGCTCCAGGTGAGCCTCAAATAGCAGCGGGCCGGCTGCTGTGTGCATTGTGAGTAGCTGCTCCCGACACAGACCCAGTGTGCTTCCCCATGACAAACAGCTATTAAATTTAAATTAACACTGTTTTGTATGATCAAATAAAATAACAGAGGTCACGGGCTTGAATGCATTATCACACGCCTCTGTAGAATTCAGAGAACATTGTGCTGCTGCTTGCTGAGCCGGCTGTCTGGGGACCATTTGCCAGTGCAACGACACTATACATGGCAAGCTGTTGCAGCATATATGAAGTATTTATCATGTCAGAATCTGAACAATATGACCTGCGTTTAGGGGATCACTCACAGCATCAAACCAAACTCTAACGCTGCTGAAAAATGCTGGTTTGTGTTCACTTCATTCAACTGTGCTGAGGGAGAGGAGGGAGCAGAGAGAAAGAGGCAGAGGCTGTTCATCAGGATCCTTCAGCTCTATTTTTAGCTTGATGCTGAATCGCAGCAAAACAGCAGGTAGGCTACCCATTTATTTTATTTGGACAGGAAATGAAAAAAAAACCTTCAGGCCGATCCAATGTCATCAAATATGAGGAATACAAAATGCAAAATGGTGCTATGCCTCACACTGAGCTCTGGAATAGTTTTGAAGTCTGAGAGGGGACAAGCAGTGGGGGTCAGTTCGACTCCAAGAGACGGGGATGATGAAGATGACCGATGGTGATTAGGAAAGCAAAAGTTCCTAAAGAGATTTGGCAGCAAAATACCTGTCTGGCATCAAGCCGCAGCTCATGCAGTTGGGCGGAGGAGCCTCGAGGATAAAGAAACATGCATGTAACTGAAGAGTTGATGGTTTTAATTCCCATTCCAACGGCTTAAACTGTGGGTCTCATTAAAAGGGGCACCCTCTGCTGTCATGTGGCTCTGTAGTGGCCAATAAAAAGACTGAGGGAAGTTTCAAAGTGTTAATTTCATTGACAAATAACTTTCATGTTTGATTAAAAGAAAAACAGGACCTTTTGTAAAACTTGTAGAGCAACAATCACCACTAAAAACTCAATTAACATGAGGGAACATTTGCAAAAAGATTGAACTTGAGTCACAGAAAAACAAGAGACATCTTGCATATCGCAAATAAAAGATCCAGAGAAGTTAATGGATCAGCTAATTAGAATAGTTAGGAGTTGGTGGAGAGTATTGTTTTTGCAACTGCAATTCTAACATTTTGACTCAAACTAAGCATGTCATGTGATATGTTGTGTTGTAACAATATGATACCTGCCTAAAACATCTTGATACAGATGCTGAAACAATACAAAGGCAAAAATCTAAACCAGGAAAAATAATGGAATAATATACAATACAGCAGTACTGACATGACAGCATAACTGATATATTTTTATACCAACTTTGAGTTGTTTTATTGTCGATTTATTAATATCATTATCGTAAAAATGAACTGAATCTGGGATTTAGCCATCAGTGTCTTCAGTGTTTGTCTTCCCTTGAATATGAACTTTAATATTTCAGTTTGACCACCTATTAAAAACCATAAATATAAACATGTCTAAGATGATAAAATCTCAATCCAGGATTTTTAGCCTGCACACCACAGCAGCGCACTAAATAAGACTGAGCACAAATCACAAAATACACCTCCTTATTAACAGAGATCTCTGCTCTGTATGTACAAAAATGTTGACTACATGCCAAGATAAACATTACCACTACCGATTGCATATAAATTGATCATTACTGGTGTCACTGATCTGCACAGTTGTCTGATCTTAGCAGCTTACAAGTTATGGTGAAGTTAACATTTTAAGTGTGGGCGCTGCATTAACATTAGACATGTTTGTCACACTGGTAAACGAAGCTAAATCCAAATCCTTAACTGCCTTGTCGAACTCAGGTGGTAAAAAGGTTTGCTTGTCACTAAATAAATCACTCGTTTTACTTATGTTTGGGGGCATGTTATCTATTACACTGGCTAACCAGCCTGTCGCTAATTGAATTGCTTGAACAGGTCGGCATGTCTGTTAGTGAGATGCTTTGCCAAATTGGATGTGTTGGCTCCCTCTGTCTGTGTGGAGACCATGATACTTTTCTAGTATCGATATATTGAGCAACACTACTGATATGCTGTTACAGTCAACTGCAGATGAATATTTAATCTTCACAAACCATAACACAGACTGGCTGTCAACTATAGTCGTATTCTCCTTCTCTCCGCCATACTCTCAGTGTAGTTTCCATTAGCAGGTGAATTTTACAGTGAAGCTCAGTTCAATATAATTAAGATTAATTAAGTGCAGAAGACATCTAGTTTGGAGCTGTTTTGAAAGATAAAAAAATATATTTTTACATGCATTCAGGGAATCTAAATGTGTAACCTTATCTACTAAAAAAGGACAGCTTGTTTGCTCTCAAGAGTAGAATAAACGTATTGACCTGTAGGGCTACACTTCACAAGTTTATGTACAAAAATGTATATTTTAACAAAGTGGTACATAAATAATGACTATGTAAACAAACAGCTGTGCCTCTTTCAGAATAAAAGGCATCTTCAGAATCATATGTTTGTATTTATTCACTTTCGTATTTGCATCATGAATGGAGCCGTTTATTAACCCTTTAATTGGTTTATGTTGCATCTGCTGTGGTTCTCGTAACTATTTTCAACTTCGAGTGACGCTAACAATGCTTGTTAAAATAGTACTTTACTCATTTAGCACTAACATTTATGTCTGACCTGTAAAGTTAGGAATTTAAATGTGTAAAATGCAGCTTTTGTTTTTTTCTCAACTACAAAAATACAGCAAAAAACAATGTAACTTAGTAATCTTAGATAAGAAGCAGCTTGTTGTTTTAATAAACACAATGCTGATTTTAACATCTTTTTAAAATCAGTGTGAGTCTCCTAAATTCCCTCTGCTTACACAGCCTGAGTTGAAACTTAGAGTTAATGACAAGTGTTTCTGTGTAACAACAGACTCGTTCTCTCTCTCTCTCTGACAGTGTCCTGCCGAGTGCAAAGCCACCATAATTTATATTTTGTCACATGGTTAATTGCACTCAGACACAAAACAAGGGCAAATTGCACTCTGTTACAAAAATCTTATGGGCCTGTTTGCACTGTAAAATAATTAGCACAGTATGTTTTGTGAATCGGACCTTGAGAAAGCTCAGATAGCAGTTGCAGGTGCTGCTGATTCCTGGTGCTATCAGCGGGTGCAGGCAGAATTTCTTTGATCCCACTGAGTATTGAAAACCAAATTCTGATACCTAAGGATGCACGCAGCATGCATACCAAGATCTAATAATGCTGGCAACTGGCTGATTAGCATCACACCTCATTGAAGCATGCAGGAAAAACACTACGTAGTGTTGTTACACCCTTTGATGGGGATCATTCAGTTGACCAGCTGATTTTCAAAAACTGTTTTGGTTTATAAATCAAGCTATCAGTATAATTTTTTATTAACAATACCCGTCCCTAATTTTAGCATCTGAAGATTTCATTTGCTAATTAGTACTAAAGTTAGACTAAAAGTTGGACCGGATGGTGACACTAGAAGAAAAGTTAAAGGATTACCAGAGTCAGTAGAATTCAACCTCTAGGGACCGTGAATTTTATAGAAAATTTCATGGCAATTCATCTAATATTTGTCCAGACATTTTATTCAAAACTGCAAATATCAATCTCATGTTGACGCTAAAGGAAAAGTCATCAGATCACCAAGCTCATTGGGATTCATCCTCTGGAACCACGAACGTCCATACTAAGTTTTGTACCAATCAGTGAAGGAAATATTGAGAAATCTGACTGTATAAATTAAAATACTGACCTTGTGGTGGCACCAGATTTAAAAGTAAGTTATTAGGATTCATCATTCTCCATTCAGCCAGTGGTTTTTGAGATATTTCAGCACAGACTAGCGCAGCGGACCAACTGACGTCCCCAGAGCCACATGAGAGATCCATTCATATTCTTTTAAATTTGAATCGCACCTGCTTTATTTAGAGGACTGAAGCTTTGCTCAGCACAGTCCTCATAATTCCCAAATCCTTATTACTCTGCTCAAATCATCTTTCAATATTTAGATGATTAAAACTGGAGCTCTCTTCTGTTTTAATTGACAGTGGGTGAATCTGGGCATGAGGCCATGTTTTTTTTTTTCCTGCTAAAAGCTGAAAAAAGGCATTGCAAACTATAAAGCTCAGACAATCTATAAACGCTGTTGTTATACTTCAATAATGAAACACACAGTATATTATCCCGTTTTTTTTTACACTCCAGTGTCCCTATTCTAGATAATAATGCAGATTTTGCTCTCAAGTGAGTCAGAACATAAAACTCAAATTAGAATTAAGAAGTGTGGAATCCCCTGCAGCCCACTTATAATTGAAAATGACAGAGATAAGATCTGCGTACATTAGTGAAAGTCATGAAATTAAAAAGTCTGTTCTGGACATACTGGCAGGACTTTGAATGTTTCTGCGAGAATCGCTCTACTTCACAAGTTAGACTGTGAACTGAGGTCAAGCGATATTTAATGATTGACTGCATGCTTCAGATATGACTGTACCAACAGTAACCTCTCACATACTGCGTGTTGCCATCAATCTGCCAGCAGCCTGCTGGAGCATCGCAGGGTTAACATGATTTTATAGAGCTCGGCTAAAATAATGTAAGGCCCCACACAGTACTTTCCATTAGGGAGTGAATTTTACGGTGAGCCTCAATGCAACATAATTAAGATTAAGTGGAGAAGACATCCAGTTGCAGCTGTTGAGATAAAAAAAAAAAAAAGGTTTTTCCATGCATTCAGGCAGTCTAATTTGTCTTGTGAGACTGTTGACTAAAAAAAGGAATGCTTGCTTGATTTATAGAGTGGAACGAACTTCGTGACCTTAGAGGCTGCAGCATATGTACAGAAATATACATTTAAACACACTGGAACATGAATAACGAACAAACAAACCCAAATAGCTGTGCCTCAGTTTTAAAATTTAAAATAATCTTTAACATCTGATGTTTGCATTCATTCCTTGTCATATTTGCATCATGAATAGGATCATTTATCAACCTTTTTATTGGTTTATGTTGAATTCGCTGTGTTACCAGTCTTTGTTTAGATCCTCTTAAACCTATTTTAAATTCTAGTGACATTGCCGATGCATCTTAAAAGAGCATTCCACCAATTTTAGCACTGCAGTCCTATAATGTTATCATTGTTGGACTTGCAATGAAAAAAAAAAGACGACCTCAAAATCGATGCAGCAGAAGCAGACATTGTCTTTTGTATTCCATGCTTCTTCTGCCTTATCAAAGCAGCTACTCTATATTACCCACAATGCAACTAGACCACCAACAATTCAGTCAGAGATTTTTTTTTGCGTTATGCTTGTGGTGGCTAATGTGGCCTCAAGCTTCAAGCAGAGATGAGGAGCGAGTTACAGAGGTCTGCAGTCAACAAAAGAAAACCTTGGTCGACTGAAATTCTACCTGCTCTTCAACCAATTGATTGGTCAATGGGAAAAAACAGCACCTCATCTCAAGATTAACTAAATCAGCCACAGTTCACTGAGTGACTCTATCTGCCAGCCTAAATGGATGCTAATAAATGTTTGGCATCTGGGCTCAACAATAGTAATGGCCCGTTTCCCCGGGACAAGTAAAATGCCATGTTGAGCAAGAAAATCAAGAAGTAAAAAGGAACTAAACTGCTTTGCTTATCGATTAAAGTAATTTTTCATGCAAAATGTCAGAAAATGCTGTTTTAAGCCTCTCATATGGACATTTCCTGCTTTTCTTTAGTCACTCTGATATTAACCTGAGTGTCTTTGGGTTTTGGACTGACAAAAAACCTATTTTCTGACATTTTATAGACAATCAACTTTATTCTTTTTTTGTTATTTAATACAGCTAATAAAACAATTTGTACAAAGCCACGTAAAAATTTACTTCAGGCAAGTAGATTTCTGACCACCTGCTCGACCAGGCAAGTAAAAAAAAAAACATTAATGTTGAACCCCTGGGCTAAAAAACATTATCAAGCAAATGAATTTGTTCATTTTTCTTCACATGTAGCTACACTGTAAGAAGAAACGTATCAAGTTAAAAAAAAAAAAAGCAAAATGGAAAAACAGTTGCCAGCATCCCACCTACTACTCTCATTATTTAAATGCTTCAAATGACACTTAACGTTCAGCCAGTTTCTCTTTACTGTCCCTCAATATTACAACATCAGTCCAGCATCTCCAGTCTGTGGGAGTAGCCACATTACCTACATCAACCACACAGCATGCATGTTCAACAGCCTGACCTACAAAACAAACACTGAAACAACATAAAACATGGCAAAACTTACAGCTGTAAAGTTTGAAATCACATCACAGACAGCCGGTACTGATCTATCGTCGAGCTTGAACCGTTACTGCCGGTCCTCACTGATAAAGCAGTCCAACAGAGTAAATTCAGAGTAAGTTCATTTACAAAGCAGCCTTCAGCCCAAACCTGCACTGACTCAAGTGAGATCACTTGAGGCAATTTATCAAACTTCGCTCAGCTCCCTCTGGAGCCACAAAAGGCTTTATACCACTTTTTCACACATGTTGTAGTACTCCTCTAAACACACAGTTTTAATGGAGTCCCCCTGAAGTTAAATTCCATATGTTTGTAGGAGCTTGATAAAAGGTGAAAATGACACAGAAAACCAGAATATTTCCACTTTGACTGTAGCGGATATATCGGCGCAGCCATAAAAACATGGCATCTTTGTTTGTTATGACTGTCACTGAAAGCAGCATAAAACAGCTGAACTAGCAGATACAGAAAATACATTTTTTCTAACTTCACGCAACTTAAGGGACGTTTAATGCTACTCCTGACCTCAGCCTGCCACTTTGTTTGAATCAGCTGGTTCTCAGGTAAATGTTTTATTCATATTATTTTAAAGGCTTTTCCACTTTGTGCGTCACTGCAACCTCGAATCAAGTGAGGATGTTAGTTAAAATCCAAGCAAATATCTTAAAGCCTAAACCTCAGTGAATAACATCTCCTCTCTATTGTGACACTTATTGTCACCGCTGAAAGTAATAATGATCCGATATTTTATTGATCCCTGCAGGGAAATTCCCCTTCCATTCTCCGTTCTGCGGAAAAAGGTCAGAGCATACAGCTCACATACAAAACAGAGAGCCTGAAGCTGGAGGAGATTCACTGCTTTGCTCACAGGTTCTTCAGCAGGGCAGATACACGACGACACAACAAAATAAACCTCCCACCCAAGGAAAAGTGTCACTACTGCCAATCCCACCACCCTGCTTCTGCTGGCAACATCAGGATTTTACACCAACTTGACATTCTGTGACATCTGAACTTGTGTTTTACCTCCATCATTAAAAGTAAATATAATATATAATATTTCTCAAATGTAGATTTTTTTTTTTGTGCTGCCATTTAACCCTCATGATGTCCTGGTGTCCAAACGAAAACTTTTTCTGTCATAATATGCTTGTTTTCTCATCAAATGGTCTGAAAATACCTGCTGATGTAGAGTGAGTGCTGCTGTAATGTTAACTGGACATATTTGGTGATGCGTCTGTAACATCAGCACCAGAGGGAAACTATTTCAATCAACAGCTCACACACATGACACCAAAATAAGGAAGCATAATCTGTGTTGTAATTCAGCCCAATAGATACCACTTGTTGAGGAACCGGTGCCATATTACCACTGTCTAAACAACCCTTATCAATATTAGCCTATCACAGCTGTATTAGTCTACATCAGTGTAGGCGTATGTGTTGTCCGATATGATATTTTTAAAGAACATAATGCAGATGAAAAAATATTTTTTTACTGGTTAGCCTTATAGGCTGCATTTTTGATCCTTTTTTTCTGAATTAAGTTTCGTGTATGCATATATTTTACTCTGTTTCTGTTTTTTATTCAGAGTTACTTGTAATTATTAAAAAATATTGGTGAAAGTTTACCGTTTCAGTGCCTTGATATCATTTTTGGACAATAAAGTAAATTATTATCTTGTTATCTTCTTGTTATGTTGTTGATGTTATCTTTGTCATTTGGAGAATCAATGCAGCAAATGTGTGTTTGTGTATATTTTCTGTGTACTTATATTCTGTATAAAGAATGTCAGGCAACATATCGATATTGGATTTTTTTAACTCTCAGTTAATGGTATCGGCATGTGCCCAAAGTCCAGTATCAGTCGGCCCATTAAAAACCATTAAAATCTGTCTAAAAATAAATAAACAAACAAAAAGAGAGATGTGTCTCTCAGCAGTCTGTGCAAAGTCTGAATTAAAAGTATGCTGCTGCATAGAAATACATAATCCAAACAGTAAACAAAACCTAAAGCAGTGTTTTTTTTTAAATAAATGAACCAAAAACAACAATGCAACAGGTGGCAGGTTTGAGCAGCAGAGGAATGTCTTGAATCTGCAACAATAAACCTTTTATGCTTCAGAAATGTCACGACTTCAGAGGCAGCCTGTCAAAACTGTCTCACACTAACACACATCTAATTTAACAATCAAATGAGCTGCATGAAAACCTGCCTGCTATTTTTTTTGCAATGCACAGAAGTTCCTCTGTATTATTCTTTTTTCACCAGTCCTGGTTCATCCTGGCTCTTTAGTGGGATCCTTTTCTTTGTTTTGTTTTTTTGTTTTGTTTTTGTCTTTTTTTCATTTTTGCTTTTAAATCTCTTTTGTACATTTGTCTGGCTTCTTGGGGGATTTTAATTATTTATTTAATTTTAGCATTTTGTGTCTTTTGTCAGAATTTCTGACTGGGATTTTCAGTCACAGTTCTTCCAAGAAGAAAAAAAAAAACTTTTTTCTTTTTTTTTTCTTTTTTTTTTTACTTGAGGTCACATCCTGAATTTCAATGGCTGTTACTAAAAATAGAGTCACCCTTATATTTAGACAGGGTCCCACGCATGCAGTACGGATAACTGTGATGGAGGACACCGGGTGTCCACAGGTCTGCAGGTCACTGACAGATCACGTGTTAATATTTGGTCCCTTTTTTCCCCCCCAACAACATTTGACCTGCAGCGTCACAGAATCTGACGGGTCACACACGTCGGAGCAAAGACACAGACAGGACAGACAAACACAGACAGAAACAGACAGACCGGGCTGGACAGACAGTGTTTGACATGCAGAGGTGCGTTTCGACCGTCCCCTCGCGCATTCCTACAGATTGTCTCCATCCATGCAGCACGAGACGCACGTTTTCTACCTGTTAGCACGAGACCGGATACATGTGGCGTCCCCTCTTACCTTTTCCTCTGGTCTCCTTTGACATAGTGTCCTCTCCCGTGTGTCCCTCTCTGTCCGTCTGTCTCGGTGGAAGACGTCGCGTTGTTGTGCGCAGAGACGTTTTGTCAGTCGGAGAGTTAATTAAACCTCCGTCCTCTCCTCTCCTGCTGCACCTTGACGCCTGCCTGCCTGCCTGCCTGCCACACTGGAGGGTTGAAGCAGCAGCTGCCGTGTCGGTCTCACAAACCAAACCAGGAGAAATAACGTGCAGCTGTGCTCTCATTCACCTGTGTCAACTAGTCCCTCGGAGCGTCGACCCGCCCCTGCCGCCGCAGACATACTTTGTGTAATTTGTTGTATCTGTGCAGACTTGGCTCACATGTCATGCTCAGCTCCGCTCCCTCCTCTGCTCTCCTCTCCTCTCCTCCCCTCTCTCCGCTGCCGCTGCTAACATCAGCCGGAGTTCCTCCGAACAGAGCAGGCTGCCGGTCTGTTTCACTGACTGACTGACTGCAGCTCGACTGCCTCCAGCGGTGCGCGCACGTCCGCGGTGCGGCTGCTGAACTGAAGGGCGTCCGTCCTCCTTCACAACACCGACCACTGACTTTGGAAACGGCTCAAGAAGAGGAAGAAGTGTCCTGGACGAAGAAGAGAAAGCTATTAAGAGGCTTTAATGTGAAAGATCGTTGGCAGCTCTGTGCTGTCATTGGCACGACTCATTTAATTAAATAATTTAATAGATTCTATTGGATTTACCACAGTATGATCATAAGTCTGCACACAGATATCACATGAAAAATACACAGAAGGATATAAAAGTCGTTATAGTGTCATACAAGCCCTTGTATATTCTCCTGCAGGGTGTGGTTGTGAGGAATAAAGATGAAGAACAGGACAGTTAATCTGCACACACAGAATATCAGGTATGAAGCAGATAAAAGTCAGTCTATGTTGTATATTTTTCTCTTTGAAGGGTGTGGTGTCATGGGCACGACTCCTTTAATTAAACAGTTTAATCGGTGTCATTGGATTTATCACAGCAGGATCTCAAGTTTGGACACAAATATTACATAAATTACACAGAATATTAAATATAAAAGGGAAAAAAGGTAATTATGATGTCACAGAAGCCCCTGTATAGGGTGTGGTTATTACAAGAGGATAAAAGGAAGATGAAGAACAGGACAGTAAATCTGCACACAGAGTATCACCTTTAAAGCAGATAAAAAGTCAGGGGATGTTATATATTTTACTCTTTGTAGGGCATGACTCGTTTAATTAAACAGTTTAATTCCATTGGCTTTACTGCAACAGAATCACAAGTCTGTGCACAAATGTGACATGAATTATGCCAAATATTAAATATAAAGCAGATAAAAGTCATTATAATGTCACAGAAGCCTTATGCAGGATGTGGTTGTTATAAGAGGGTATACAGAGGTAGTGGAACAAAGAGGAAGAGCAGGACAGTAAATGTGCACACACATGAATTACACAGAATATCACATTTAAAACAGATAAAAGTCATTATAATGCCACACGAGTAGCCCATGTTGTATATTTTACTCCATGCATGGTGTGTTGTCAGTGGCTTGACTAGTTTAATTATAGTTTGATCAGTTTAATTGGATTTACCCCAGCAGGTTGGGAGGGTTACTTTAAAAATGTATTCTGATACAGTTACTAATTCCCTGTCAATGTAGACAATAACCTAATCCAGGTATCACAATGTTAAAGTAATGTAACTTGATTACACTGTGTTGCTTTTGAATTACCTCAATACCAAATATGATGAAATTGTTTTGCCTAATATAATATTTTATGTTCCGTATTTGTTTTTTTTGTCCAGCTGTTCCGTCTTTTCTTATGTGCAGATGCACAGTTAGATTAATAGCAGTAATTATGAGCATTTAAATGTACTTTGTTATGTAGTTATTCACACTTAATACTCATACTTAAGTTAGCAATTGGTCTGTGTAGCTAAAGTTAGCAATTGTCTGTGTAGTTAATGTTAGCAATTGGTCTGTGCCACTAAAGTTAGCAGTTGGTCTGTGTAGTTAAAGTTAGTGGTTGGTCTGTGTCGCTAAAGTTAGCAGTTGGTCTGTGTAGTTAAAGTTAGTGGTTGGTCTGTGTCGCTAAAGTTAGCAGTTGGTCTGTGTAGCTAATGTTAGCAATTGGTCTGTGTTGCTAAAGTTAGCAATTGCTCTGTGTAGCTAAAGGTAGAGGTTGTCCGTGTAGCTAAAGTTAGCAGTTGTTAGCAGCAGCCATATATACGTTGTGGATATTGCATCTACCAGGCCAAACATAATATTAGATTTAAAGCAAATAAAAGTAATTTTAATGTCACAATAGTAGCACCTGTTGTATATTTTTAAATATATTTTTGCATATTTGCAGTATAAAACAGGACAAAGAGAAGATGAGGATGAAGAGCAGAAGGACAATAAATCACAGCAGCCTGTGAGGATGAAGGGGTTAAAGCTACCACTGCCTCTGTCAACCATCCATCACTGCAGCAGCAGGTGCCACCTCGGTCACGTAGGGGCAGTCACCCTGACAGAAGAGAAAATCTTTGGGGCTTTGACGAGAAGTGCCTCCAAATAAACCCGACCCCATCAAAATAAAACCCCTCTACACAAGCATGAAGACTGATTTCTTTTTGCTTTCTAGGGATGAAATAAATAAATGAAGCATATGAATCATGTTCCATCAACTTTAAATCCTTTCAATCCAGTTGTGAGATTTGATCTAATCTGACAGATGCCTTATCTAATGGGTGCCACTAATTCATTTTTAAGCCTATCTTGACCTGCACTACTGCAGTACGAGATCTAAATAGTGTTTATCGCTGTTTCTCCTGTGTGACTGACCACACATGAGGTCAGTCTGTCCCAGAAGGATGGTCTGGTCACCGTGTCATTTGGCAGCAGACTCCACACAAATGAATATTGATAGAGGAAAACGCCTGTGGCCGAACCATCGCTCCGGAATCTGAGAGCCAGACACACTACATCACCAAACTCTACTAGGAATACATGCTGCCAATTTCCTATTTACCATGAAAGCCAGTGACAATACATATCTGGCTCAGACCACTGAGCCGAGATCACACTAAGAAAAACTAATAGGAAAAAGGCTCGAGGACAGGAAGTCAACAAGACAGATAGCGATGATTACACCAAATGGCTGCACTGCTTGGCTCCAAGTGAGAAAACGCTAATTGAATTAAGTCAATTTGTCTCGTAAGAAGACTTCTCTCCATACTACTGAGGACGTAACTCAACCTAACACATTAGTGGCCAAATTCAACAGAAACCTCCCAACTTGCAAATCTTATCTCAACTGTTTGTCAACAATGGTAATCGGAGTTAGGACATGATTTAGAAAAAAAAGCCACTACAGATGAACAGTTCCTAAGTCAATGTGCCTCATACAAGAACTACTCATACAAACATTCATTTTTAAGTGGTTCGTACATGTGATTTTAGAGAACTTGTTACATTCACCAGTTTTCTTGTATTTTGATTTTTTTTTCAGGTACGAACACAGATAACGATTGGTTCAGACCTGTCGTTAACCTGACATGCCAGATTGTTACGCCGAACGATCTGGGAAGCCAGCCATAGAAACAGTTTGGAAAAGGGCAGGCACTTAAAAAAAAAACAAAAACAAACTTGGTAGGTCATCTGTCCATCTGTCACGTCTAACATAGGCTACTTTCAACCAATCAGATCAACTCACCCTAACCAAAGCTGGCCGGAAGAAGACAGATAAAATCTTTTCCGTCAATAAAAGCCTTCAGTTTTGTTCTTTGCTCTTCTTTCAATGAAGAAATATTTTCCAGTTCTGATAAAACTGATGCTAACGCAGTATTTACGCCAACCTCTTCGGGAGCTGCCATTGTTTGTGCAAGATCAGTCACTTCCATGGACGCTTCTTACTGTCGTCACACCTAAAACCATGGCCGTAGCTGCCTGTAGTCCCTCCAAGGATGCTGACTGTATATTGTTGTGGGGACAGGGGTGAGTCTCACAGAGAAGAGCGCCATGTGCAAACAGTGGAGCGGAAAGTTTGCTGTGAACTCCGACTTTGAATGTGATGCACTGTCACACTGTTTTGGTGATGATTAAAAGAAGAGAAAGAAAGAGAGGCTGTAGCCCACTTATTACCCACATAACAGAAGAACTGCTAAACACCAACAACCAAGAAAAGAGGGTTACAACAGTTACCTGAAGTTACAAGTGTCTGATGAATTTGATGATGATGCATGTTCATATGAGTCCTTCGTAGAAAAAAAAAGTAAATGAAATTTAAGATAAGAAAATGGTTTGCAAGATGGAAAATTAAACTACCCTCACTTTTCAGCCTGTAGCTGTAGCTATCTTAAGTGTTCACTAACAGTAGTGAATGGTAGAGTTACCTAAGAGTAGCTGACTAACTTAACTAACATATTTTATCCATATGACTACTCTTTTATTGCTTTTGTACAGTGGATGGTGGATATGGTGGAGACTGTGTTTGCTATCTTAGCCCATGGTCTTTCTTTTATCTCCCAAACTGTAGTAAATTTCCCAAGAAGAACATGTTTGGATTTCTCTACAGATGTTACCAAAACCTCTAACTCATCTGCCTTCATTTTTTTTGTATGTTTCAACGTGTTTCAGGATGTTTCAATGGTAAAAAACAACAGTTAAAAAGTGTTTTAGGTCAGTGAGATGAGAAAAGTGGTGTCAGTTGCTCTGAAACAGACAGAAAAGTTGATAAAATAGGATGAAGTAAGATAAGATAGGATTCCTAAAGTTAGGTTTTGCTTGTGTAAAACTAAATCTTACATTCTGTCTCTGTAATATGGCCCCTGGGCCCATATTTAGCAAGTACAGCTAACACTACAATTAGCTACTGTTAGCTAATACAGGTGAAATGTAAAATGAACAGTGACAGTAATGGTGAATGTAATTTTTATCCATAAATCTGGTCCTTACACATAGGACCTGTAAGTAATATGGTCCCAGAAGAGACTGATTTTATCTGTCACACACTAACATCCAAGAGGGAAAAAAAACAAACAAACAAAATAACCCACATTTTGTGATGATTTAGAGTGCAAAATGCTGAGCAGCGTAAATTCATGGTAACCTTAAACTTTGATAAAACAGAGTAGAGGCACACAGGAGCTCAGTGTTGTAGAAAGATGTTTATGGTGGTAGATTACCACTGTGAGACTTGTTGAAAATAAAGCCAAGACCTGTTTTAGCAACATAAGGCTTTCTGGGAGCCATTAAAGATTCACAATACTTGGCAGTCAGCAAACCTGAATTTATCACCTAAGGTGCAGATTTTTGTTGTTTCCTGAGAAAACGATTCAGCAACCATGTGGGTGGAAAAGCACAGTCAACAACTTCCTTGGTACCAAACAAAAAGCTCTATGATTTCTGCTCTTTAAAAATAATGATGATGTATACTAAAATATTCTTCTGCCTATGTGTCACAGCGACTCTTACACAAGGTGAGACAGACGGAGACTTCTTTACATTCAATGATCGTTGAGTGACAACTGCTCAGCTGTGTCACACAGACATTATATGCTCCTATATAGAACAAATTTCATTTAGTACTGTGACCCCTTTGTCCCTGCTATCAAATTGTACATTTTTATGTAGATAATGAGAGGTAAGGTTGGTCTGCTGCTCATGCACAATGTATTCAGTGAAGCGTCTCATCAGGATGGTGAGCTCTGACCTGTCTGGCACATTGTCTTCAGGGAATCCTTTGCACTGCCCTGCACATTTGCACCTATGACTTATGAATTCCTTTTACATTTATTCATAATTCTTTATCTTGATTTGTTATACTCTACATTTCAATATTTTCCACTCGTCTTTTATGAGTACACGTCAAATAAATTTATGTTCTGCCTGGCCTCACGAGGCCCTTTTCACCACATTGGCTTTTGTTCTTGTACTGGTTACGTTCAAGAGTCTTGGAACTTTGGTGCCGTTTGGTGAACCAGCCAGTGTTGAGCAGAAGCTGTGAACCAACTTTTCGGGTGCCAAACCAGTTTAATTTTGGAGGAATCTCCGAACAGTTCAAAATTAGGTGTGGGAACCGAAACAGGCCACTTTGGTGTCAAAGACGCAACAGTGAACACGAGGCCAATTTGGCAAATGGGAATAAAGATTTACAGACCAGGACTCTGATTTCGGCAACGACAAAGACACAGCAGGGACAGGAGAGGCGTTAGGAAAAGGTCGCACATCATCAGTGTTATTTCTTTAAAAATGTTATTTCTTTAAGTTCTGTTGATAATTTAAGTTAATTTTTTGGATGTTTTAGGGGAGATTCAAACCAGCCTCATTTGGTCCAGTTGACTTGAACCCCCCCTTCGTGCGGCTCATTTGGGTTGGTTTAAACAGCAGACTCGAACGCTGGTGTGGACCAAGCAACCGCTCTCCTGTCCACCTCAAGGGGTGGGTCTCCGACAGCTATCAACTGAACCAATCACAGAAGAGTACCGTTGTATCGGTCATTTTCATTGATTTAAAAACATTTTCTCCTCTGTTTTGGCGACTGGTGAACTAATATCGCATTTGCTACCAAAATGTGGACTGGCAAGGGACAAACACCTGTCAAATGCCTGCATTATTAAATTATTTAAGCCCACGGCGCTCCATGATGAATGATATCCAGGAAGAAACTGAGCTGTTTGTGGTCTTTTTACCTCCTGACTGTACGACTGATAATTGAACACTTCCACGACATTACTTGTGTTTACGATTTCTGGACTGTTTGAGTTTGGTGTTTGTGAACACAAACTGGTCCAGCTGGAAAAAACAAAACAATGAATCGCACTCACACTGGTTCAATTCAGGAACCGGACCTTTACGTGTGAACCCAACCTTACACTTCAATTCTTATACATTGCACCTTAAATTATATTTAAACTACAATTAGAGGGAAATACTGTACCTTTTACTCCACTGTATCTATTTATTTGACATCTGTTGTTAGTGATTACTTTGCAGATCAAGATTTGATGTATAAAACATTATTAGATCCTAAATATGCTTTTTACCATTTAACTCACTTCACTTCTAATAGAGTACTTCTACACTGCTATTTCTAGAAATGATATGAACACTTTTTTCAATCCTTTGATTAAACATGATTAAAGACTATTTTATGTAATCTTCTTTGATTCCGTCTCTTTGAGATAAAATGATCAAGAAGTGGCTGATTGTTCCGCTTTGATCGCTCATCATTAAATAAACAACCGAGGCTCAGCAGACTGCAGTTGTTTATGAGCTCACTGTTCACTGTGGTGATTGCTGAAAAGCAGAAAGTTGAGAGAGCTGGTGAGCGATCTGTTGCTGAAGGAAAAAGGTCACTCAGCTCCTCCTGCTGTTATTCTGTATCTCACACTGTAATAAAAAAATGAAGAAAAACTGAGTTTTCCTATATAACTCTGTTGATTCAGCTCGGCTTCAGACTCACATGTGCTTTGGGGTTGGCAGATAATCTTTTCAGTCTCATAATCTATCTGTGTGAGTTTAGCTGGCTCTCTGCGGGGCCTCTGCTTCTTTGCTTGTTTCGCACAATAACTTCGTAACTAGCAGCTGCCACTGAGACCATTAATTATCCCAACAAAGCAAAAAAAAAGCTGTGACTGAATTAATGATGCAAACAGTGAAAAGACTTACAGCAGTCACAGGTGTTTTATGAGATCTCAGACAACCTGCAATGGGAAACGCTGCGTACGCAATCCCAACATTTGCATGACAGATCGCTCAGCGAAGACCAGCATCTCAGCAGAAATCGTCCCCTCGACACTTCTCCTCCAGCAGAATATCCCTCGGGAACAGCAAACGTGAATAATAAGCCATAAAAGATTTGATATCCATCTGGTTTTAGTGCAGAGAGTCAGCTGGAAATGTTTCGAAAGCGACACAAATGTCACAAAGCGGCCCTGATGTACCTGTACGGCAGAGTGGCCCCTCAAAGCTCCATGAATATATTGCAGTCATATTGTGTCCTCTCCAGTTCTGAAATTAGCTCAGATAATGAGTCAGCGCTGGCTCCTGGCAAGGTCGAACCTCTCTGACCAGTACAGATTATAATAATAATGTGCAAAACACGGCTAATTCTGTTTGTGAATGTTCATGCTTTGAATCAATAATGGCAACGACTCTTCATTTTGGCATTTCTGCAATGTTCACTGGGCACTAAGAAATGCATATTTTACAGGAGCAGAATGTAGCAACCCTGCCTGCAAAACTGAGTACTGCAGTCAACATAGAGAGCTGGAGCCATGGATCATCACAAATGACCAAAAAGTAACAAATCCTCACATCTAAGAAGCTGGAACCAGCAAGAGTTGGACATTTTAGCTGAAAAAAATGTCTGAAACAATTGTCAAAATAGTTGGCGACTATTTTCTTTCGACTGACTAATCAGTTACAGCCCCTAGTTGCTCTAATAAATTATAATAGAGGCCAACTGCAGCTTGATTTTAAAGGAGCCATTTGTACGACCCTAGCATTCAAAAATGAGTACTGCAGTGCAAACAGTGAGTTGGAGCCATATAATGTATATTTAATAGGTTAAAATCCTGTCTAATATACAGCCTAAGGTTAAAGTAACTTATTTCTCCTTGCCCCCTCCTGCCCAGACTAGAAACAGGATCAGGCGGGCTGTAGGAACAGTGCAGCAGTGTAAGACCTGTGCAACATTGTAAATTGGCGATAACAAGCAAGGATGAGTCTTACACTGTAAGCTTTATAACTGTTTATAACTGTCAGTTGTCTGTCAATGTAAAGATAAGCCTGTTATCCTGAAAACAAAATCCCTCTGCTCTGAAAATACACACTCTGGAGCTTGAGTTCAGCAACTGCCTGCCTTACTGCCTGTCAAACTCCATTAACATTTAGCTTAGTTTATAATAAATATCTACTTCTACAAGATTGTTGATTAATGATTTCTCATCACTATAAACAGACACCAACTCATGTGGCGCATTTTTCAGCATTAATTTGACCTCTAATTAACATGAAATGGGCAAACAATAACATGTTAATCTCTGATGACATATCATGGTTGTTTTATGCTTTATACCAATAAACACATCACAGATTTTTCCTTTACAGGTAAAGCTCGCCTGAAAATCAAAAATACACGTTTCCCCTGCCCTGTAGTGCTGTTTATCCAGTTGGATCAAACAGGACATGATTCCTGGAAAGAGACACTGCTGTTGAGTTGCTGAATGCAACGAAAAGGCAGACATCTCTGCGGTCGATATGTCCACAACTCTGCGACTCACACTAAAAACATCTAGATGGATAAATAGCTCTACATGAGAGAGGAAAAATACGTATTTTTGCCCCTTTAAGTAACAAAGCAGGGAACTTATTTCACTGTGCTCTGGCTTGCTGACAACCCAGTCAAACGCTAAGTGGTGCCTGCTGAGGTGGCAGAAATGGAAATACATTTGGCTTTGTCTTTAAAATGTCTATTTCCAGACACGTTTGAAGTTTCTGAACCATAACAATGAAGAATAATTAGAAATTAGCTCTTGAAAATTAACAGAATCATTTCATGTCTCCCTCTGCCCAATGTCAGAACAACCTCAGCTCTTTATGTTGGTGTAAAGACAGCAACACTCCCCTCGCTTTCAAGCTTTGAGCCCACTGATTTCTATTTGTCCTCGATCGAAACAGAAGAGACGTGCACCGAGTTCGAGCCTGTGAAAGCCTGCACGTATTCAGACGCCCACGCAGAAACCCAGCCTGAGAGAAAATAGGGGCAGCAGCTGATTCAACGTGAGCTAATTCATTCAGTCACTGTATGTCCCCTGTCAGATGCTGGTCCCCACAGGCCAGCATGACATCTGGATGTGTCCCCTCTGCTCTGACTGCGTGGCTTTCATGTCGCTCTCAAGAGACTCGGACAGTTTCTCGGTGTGCCAAATCCGTCCTGTTTATTTTGCATTCAGAGTGACACTTTACACCATTATTATGCAGGATTCAGCGGGGCAGAGGCAACAGTATAGCAACTAGTTGGCATATTTGATTTGGCTCTGTTGGAAAAAATAAACAAAAATTGAATAAAAGCACTAAAAAGATCATAATAAAGTAGTCTTAAATCAATTTAATTTAAAATAAAGCCTTTTGCTGCCTTTATTCAGCCATTCAAGCAAACAGAGATAGATCTAGATTAAACACATGATGCCCTTGGCTTCCTACATCATTTTGTTGGAGACCATATGCAATTAATTTATTTCCATATTCCAACGTGAAAATAGAAAGTGTGAGTAATCCTCAGGGAGATTTAAACCAAATGCAAAGGGAGGGCGGTAATCTTATAATCCTCTGTAATGTCGTAATGGTCTCTCCAAGCTTATCTAAACTAAACTAACTTTCCCAGAGGAATTCAATCACAGATACTCATGGACCATTATGTGTCTAACGTTCTCTGTGCAACTCAACAATCTCATCTGCTGCAGCTTCATTAAAAAATATCTACAGTCGCAATTAAATAAATTAATATTGTCACATCAAAGCAGCAATCTATAAACACTTCTTAATGTGCAGATGTTTGACCAATAAAATAAGCACATGCACTTGAAATATTCACCTGTGAAACTACAGGAAAATATCAAATAATCTTAGTCCTTGATCCCAGAGTCTTGATATTTCATAAAAAACACAAAGCAGATTTTGCACCAAAATAAATACGTCTTATTTGTAAGAAACTGCTATATCCTTGATGATGTGAAAATCCTATTGGCTGGCCAAAGCCGAAGCCAGAGGTGACTGGATCGGCTGAAGGAACTCTGAGGTGTAGACGGCCTCAGCGTACTCCTCCACGACATCCTGAAACTCTGCTGCCACGTCGGCCAGAGCCTCCGACAGCAACTCGTCTGCCAGACTGAAAGACGAGAAAAAACAGAGAGCAAGTTATTCTTCTCAGCTCTGTTATGCCTTTTGTATCTTATTTGACAGATGAGTTTCAGAGACCTTCACAAGAATATGATCAATATTTTATTTAGAAAAAAACCTGTTGTATGCAACCTGAGACATGTATTCTGCCCTCTAGTGGATTATCAGTGCACTGCAGGCAGCAGCACTTGGAGACTCACATAAATCTTTGCTGATTTTGAAAAAGTTATAATATATATATCATATTGTTACTAATATTTCAATATGAACATTTACTGTATTGAAACAACTTAGAGTTACTTAGTATTTCGTACCTTATTTTATAGTAAAATCATGTTGAAAATGTTGTGAAATATGATACAGCAGGTGTCTTTATCTGTGAATCCCTGTCATTATTCTATTGAATTTGAAATACTATGTATGTAAATTGTGTATGTATTAGGCCTACTATAATCACAAATACACTTTATATAAACTAATTGAAGATTGAAATGTCATCTTAAGGGGCGACCCTATAGCTCGGTTGGTGGAGCGTGCAGACCATGTGCTGAGGCTGTCGGTCCTCTGCAGCAGCTGCTGGTTCGATTCCCGCCTGCGGCCCATTTGCTGCGTGTCGTCCCCTCTTTCCTGTCATATCTTCAGCTGTCCTATCTCAATAAAGGCAAAAAGCCCCAAAAGATCTTTTAAAAAAGAAGAAATTTCATCTTAAGATAAATTTAGGATGAAAATTCAGATATTTACATGAGTGTTTTTATATATGCAACCTGCTCTCGTTATAATAACTTGGATGTTGCAAACATTTGTTAGCAACTGAATACTTGCTAATAATTGTAGTTTTAATTGATTTTCACTCCAAAAGGATCTCCAAACCCTTGGTTATCATAATCTGTATGTCATATTGACTTCAGTTTATATTTACCAGGCTTTGGTGTTTGAAATAAAGATGGTTGTGTTTTTTTGTTTTCCTTCTTTTAAAGAAAAGAGCCAAAGGAACAGGAATGTGGCAAATTTTCCAAAAGCAATTAATAATATTTGTTTTTGTTTCTTAAAACAAAAATGTACCAAATATAATACAAAGAAAATCTACATGTAAATGTTATCTAGTAGATCTCGGCCTGAGTATGTATGTACAAAATTACAACAGAGTGAAAAGAATGTAATTTCCCCTCTGGGATTAATAAAGTATGCCTTCAACTTCTAAAACCATAAACAATCTAGTTAGAGTGATTGTTATATTATTCTGTATTGTTTTTAATTGTTCTTGCCAATATTTTTGAGGCTAGACATTAAAAAAAAAAAAAAAAAAAAAAAGAGGTCAAGGTACTTAGACAAAATAAGATATGCACATTGCCTGAAAAAGTGATATCTGAGAAAAACTAAAAAATCATCAGCCTTGTGTCATTATCTTCAAAATTGCAGAAGCTGTGATTAAAGCAGGTTTTTTCTTCACCATTGTGTTTACTGACGTTCAGACAGGACATCAAAAACTGTGAAATTTGCACCTTGATTTGATAAAATGAGGGAAAATAAGTGAAAAGGCTGCTGAGCTGGGTGCAGCATCCAGCTAAGTTTCAGTGTTTTGATCATAATCTAGGTCAACGCACACAGCAACTGCAGCAGGGACATATAGGGACAAGTGACAGCGGTTTATCACTCCTCGAGAGTGACTGTGTGTTGCTGAACTACCTATAGAAGAGTCAGCATAAGAATACTTTGCTCTCAGCACTGCATACAGAGTCAAAAATGTACCTTTATGGATGGGATCAGCCATTAGGAAATATCAATAACAGAAATATCCTAAAAGCCACGAAAAAACAACTGGATGACTCTTCATATTCTGCATATTTAACGCTCCAAATATAATGAAAGCTGACTGTGTAGAAAAGGAATTTAAGAACTTCAAATGGGGTTTAAAGTTTGTGTGTTTTCTGTTTTGTGCTGAAGTTCAAATGAGTTTTTGCTATTTTGCAATCAATCTGTTAGCCGACAGAATGAATGAGATCCTCAGGGGGTTTGGGCTCCGCGGCGACGCTCGGCTGCTCATTACCATCTCATCACACAGACAGGTCTCTGCACCATGGCAGAGCAGCAGGGGGTGTACACGCCTATATGCATGTGTTCTCTCTCCAAAAACACTGAGATAATTGGGTGGCCTCTCTTCACACAATACCCCAAATTTTACTCCAAATTCAGAGGAACTGCAGATCCATCTTTTGTAAACTTCCCTTCACTGATGTGGGACTGATAATGAGCCTGCGACACAGGCTATCAAATCAGTTTTCAGCTCTGAATTTAAGCAAAAACAATTTCTTTAACTCTTGATAGTCCTGCAGAAATCTGTGATGCACAGTGAGAAAAAAGGGTGATTTAAAAAATGTATCTTTTAGAAGTTTGTACCTGGTGAATCAAACACATGAATTCAACATGTCCACACAGATGAGAGGGAGTCTTTTGCATTCTGCATTGCAGCAAATTAAGAATTCTGTTAAACATGCAAATTTGAGAGTGGGAGAGAAGAACAACGGTGAACACAAGAGACACAGTATGCAAACCATAACCTCAGCATGATCCTCTCAGAGCGAGCACTTCAGGCTGCACATAATGTCCATCAAAACACAGAGCAGGAAGGACAAATTGTGTTTCTGTGAGCGTGGGATACAGCTAATTTGTTGTTGAAATATTTTTATATAACCTCGAAGAAAAAGAAAGATGACTGAAAGCACTATTACCACTGCTTGACCACAGATTCTGTCAACCACGCAAGAATTAAAGGGGTAATTCCGATTATTTATCCGTTTATAACTTACAGTAGATAGTGGTCGACATGCCCCCAGTTTGGAGAAGCAGAGAGAAGCATTAGCATGGAAGCTCGTCAAATCGATCAAACTCCATCGGTGAAAACGGGAGTTGGGAGTTGCTTACGTACTGCCTTGATTGATAACTTTGTTTGTATTACTGTGTGACATAGGTGTTATAAAAGGTTAGGTCGGAGTCCCAGACATCACACAATAACACAAACAAACTTACAGTTTGAGGCAGCGGTAGAACAGCAACTCGTGTGAATCTGGTTTCCTGGCATGAACATTTGAAATTTGACTAGGTAAGGCTAATAGGTAGATAACGCTGTGGTCCCATTGTGTTTTCTAGCTAATAAGTGTCAGTTATGGGTCATATGTTTGAAAAAAACAAACAAACAAATTAAAAAAACAAAACAAAGTATTAGTTTGTCACCTTGTTGGAAACAAAGCATCATTTTTTCTGTGTGACAACCCCCAGTTCCTCCACTTTAGATTCAAAATCTTCTGTATTTTTTGAGGTCTCAAGGTTGGCAAGGTCGACCACCATCTATTGTATTGTGTACACTGACTATCAGTAAGTACCACGTACAGCCACACAACAAATAATCCAAACTATCCCTTTAAGATGTGAGGATACCTTTACTTGTTAGTCTTTTACCTGTCTGCAACAGCCCAGGGGTTGAAGCTGCCAACGGCCTCGTGAGCCACAACACGCAGGTAGGCCTCGAAGTCTTCGCGGTAGCGCCGGATGTTTGTCAGCGTGCTGCTGGGCACGGAGATAACAGTACCCCTGCTCCGCTCCACCGGGCCTGGGAACACGTTGCTATGTTGGGGCTGCTGTTCATCTTGGGACGCCTCCTCTGTCAGGCTGTTCTCAGAGAGGATACTGTGGAAAAACACAAGAGGATGCTCAGTGTGGCGAGGCAAACAGGGAGATTTCCATCACACCTTTTCAATAACTCGACCGTTCTCACTGTGTGAACTGGGTGAAAGGCTTCAGAGAGCTGTAGAGACCGCGCAAGCTCATTTATTGACGAGGAATGGAGTGCGGCGCTGCTGTGATTGACCAGAAACACTTTGTTGTGGCCGATATGAGGCAGAGGATGATGAATTTAGGAGAGGTGTCAGAGCGCAGGCCTGCTCCCTCGCCTGCCCCTTGCTTCAGAGCGAGCAGGGGCTCAGCTGGGCATTGCCGTGGTCTGGCTTTATAATCCTCTCTGCTTGGACAAATCAGCCTGGCTCCTGCGACGGCGCGCTCGGTGCTATATTTAGTGTTGCGGCAGCTCCCAAAGCAAAGTGCCTCTCTATTGTGCTCCCCAGCCTCAGCTGAACTTGTTTCTGTTTTGACTGCGGGGGCTGCACACCGTGGGGCGACCATAAATATCAAAGTGCCAGCACAGTTAACTCTGCTTCCAGTCCGAAATGGGTCGATTTGCTGTCTGATGGGCGTCTGAGGGCTGATGTGGTGAAAAAAAGCAACAAAACAGCAGCCTGGAAATTCATCTCCTATTTATGAAGTCAGAACAGCACCAACACTTTTTGTGCCATATTCAAACACGAACATGAACCAGGCTGCTTTTCCTGTCAACACGCACCATTCTGACATTTGGCAAGACTGATGTTCCATCTGTGAAAAGGTGTGAATTATAATAAATAAATATATTAGAATGACAAAAATGTTACGATGAAGTGTACGTGGTACATTCTCACTCTGTTCTGCCTGTCAAACACGTCCAGGGACAAAACAGATAGCTGGAAGAATAAATCTCGTTTCTGTGCGGTTACAAAAACTGACTGTCAAATCTGCTAATATGTAGTAGAAATATTTTTATATGACCTCAAAGACACAAAAAGATTTGACTGAATCTGATTATTAGCGCTACAGATTGCGTCAACCAGAGGAGAATAAAGAAGTTAAAGGTGCTGTATATGACATTTAGTTCCTCTGGAGCTCGCAGCAGACCATCATCATCTCCAACCAAAACAAATGCATGCTTCATTTAATGGTAAAAAAAAAAAGTGTCATCTGAACACACACTGCTCACAGAACTCAGATCAAAGCAGCACTGACAAAGTATGAATCAAGATTATGTTACTTCTAGGCAGAAGTGATCAAAGATGGTGCAGGATTATGTTACTACATTGTCTTTTTCTCACCTGTGTTGGAAGAAACATATTTTACTGCAGCATTTAACTGTAATACAAGAACTATTTTATCCAGACGGTTGCCATTTTGACTTTGACTTCCAACAGTTGCCTGAAACTCTGATGAAATTGTAAAGCTAAGCAGAATTAATCAAACATGTAAGATTATGTTACTACACTGCTTACTTAAAATGTTTCTAGTGTAATGTTTAGCTGTGATACAAGATACATTGTGACTGGGTGGATGCCTTTAGCTGTGTCCTTGTATACAGAGCAATGCAACAGCACAGCTGCAACAGGAGCGCAGGTGACGCTCTGATGGTCGCTTGTTTGAGTCTGTCAGTGGCAAAAACAGATCATTGTTAGTGTCTAACAATATTACGGAGAGGATCATGGCAGTGAGAGACCTTTTTTTCAAGAGTAGGATAAGTTTTGTTTAACCAGAAACAGCTCGCCAAAGTAACTGGAATCCACTTGCAAAACATCATCATCATCAACTTCATTCAAACTCGACAAACAAAAATAAAACTCTCCAAAATAACATCTCGGTTCATCTTTCCAGTGTTCCAATCATCAACTCTGGTTTTGTCAAAATAAATCCCTTTATTTTTTACCTATTGGACCAAACCACAAAGGAGATTACAATGCCTCATGTCAGTACTGCATGCCTGAGTTGTCGATTGAAATAGTTTCCTTCTGGTGCAGCCATTACAGACACGTCACGGGTTAACATTATGGCAACACTTAGATTTTCCAGCGGGTGACCTACTGTTCGCCAGCAGCTACCTTATCTATAGTTAAAATGCTGAGCTAAATAGTCTAAAGCGTGCCTGCATTTCACTTGAAAGGACTCCAACACAGGGCGGGATATGCAACACATGTAAAAACACAATGCATGTAAAGAGCAGAAGCATCTGGTGCACGCCTGATCTACTCGCAAGCACAAAGATGCACTGTGTTTGACTGCTCATGTGACCCCATGCCACTTAAACTAACTTAACTCTTCTTTAATGTTGTCAACCATCATTTTGGTTAGGCACCTTTATCATTTTAACAGCACTGTTTTAGCACCGGAATGTGACATAACCCAAACAACACCCAGCCCTATTACCATGAAGCCCTACAAAGCTGTATGAGAGCCTAAAAGACTAGGAACGACTGTATATGACATCTATAGTGAATATTTCATTAAATCTGTGCTCATGAGGGTGTGTGTATTTGTGTGTGTTTCTGCGTGGGCCGTGATTGACAGGTGTGGACAAATTAGATGGCTGAATCACTGAAAAAACATCCTCTACCCATCGCTTTCTCCCACCTACAACTTGGCCTGCGCAAGACACACACAAATAACAAAACAGATGAAAAGCACTGGCAGGAGATCACCTCAAGTTAGCCCTCTCATTTCTTGACAAAAGCTCGAGCTGTGCATCGGCTAGGAAAGCGGAGGAACCTGGCAGAGGACGGCGCCATGTGTGATGTGTCAAAAGGGATGCGGGCTGCGCTGACGCAGAGTTGGACAAAGACAAATGTGGCTCAGAGATCGGAGGGGGTGATACAAGGCAGCGAGACCCACAGAGGCCCTGGTGAGCTTTTGAGAACAGCAGTGCGGTGAGAAACAGATGGAGGATGAAAAGTGTGGAGGAAAATGTACAGATTATTGCGATGCCGGCGGCTGGAGCCATCACAACCGCAAAATCTACTGAGCGGCCATTACTTGGCCCGTGAGGTGAACTGTGGCTGTAAACAAAGAGGCAGGAGGGAGGGAGCGAGAGATAAAACAAAAACACATGAAAGGTTCAGAATATTGCTGAGTGGTGCTTTCATCTTTCCATTGATTTGTTTGACCTGCTGATGGAGCTGCGGTGGGTCAGTCAGCATTAGCCAAGACAGGCCACAATCAGGGTCTGAGTCTGGGCTCCTCGCCATGGATACATAAATCTTATCTGCAGCTCTGCTGATGTTTTCAAAGATCAAATCTCACACTCCATTGTCTCAGCGGTCGTTTGATATGCACTCACACAAGCACAGAGGCAGCAACGCTAAAGAATAAAAGATGTTTTGGAAATACATAATAGAAGTGCTAAAATACTGGTGTAGTGTAAACAACCACTTAAATACAAATGTTGAAGAAGACATCTCCAACGACAGACCCTGCTGTTGGAAGTCATGACTCAAAATTAAGCAGTAGCAGTATGGAGTAGTACATAAATAAATATACAATTTGAGTGCTGTCAGGACCTAGCTAGTAAGAGGGAGGGGAATTTTTCACTTTCATCTACTCTCTATTAATTAACAGAACCTTGTATTGTGTGCTAGCTAGATAAAAAGTTAACAAAATGTCATATTGTTTGCCAGCTAGCTTAAAACTGAACACAAGTTTACACTGTTTGCTAGCTAGTTAAAGAGTAAACAAAATGTTGCATTGTTTGCTAGCTAGCTAAAAAGTTAGCCTAGTTAGTTTATTCATAATGACTTGACAGAGAAGCTCTAAGTTCTCCTCTGAAAAAACACTTGTTGGCCGGAGTAATGGCGCAGTTTTTTGAAATGTGATGTTTAAATATGCAAATGAGCCATAATCTAATTAAGTATGCACTAATTTTCAGCAATTTCCAGAGCAGAGGCCTGAATATTGGATGAAGCCAGACTCAACAGTGTTTCATTTGGTTGACACATTGGAGTCGAGGATTTTTAAAGAAGGAACTTTGGATCTCTCTCTTTATTGTTGCAAAATCTGCTGAGAGTCTTCTAAAAAATTGCATCCCCTTCCATCAGTCCTCTCCTTCCTCAGCTCGGTGCCTCTATAGCAGCAGCTAAATCAAAGAAAATCAGGAAAGCCGCAACCAATAACAGCCTGCCAGTGTCCACATTAGTCATCAAACAATACAATCAAAGAGGCCTCCAGCGATTTTTTTTAAGCTACGTCACTGTCATCATTGTTTTTCCTTGGTGTTTGTAAATGTGTTTATGTGGCACATGATTGCATGCAGGATTCTTGTTTTCCTGCTGATGGCAGCGAATGATGTGTCTCTATGGGCTGAGAAATGTGGTTTATCAACAACCAATCAGGGCTGAGACAGCACACATGATGAGATCTTCACACATTTTGCCATTCCAAAGCCCCAAAATGAAACCTCTCCATTCTGCTGCACAGACCACTGACAGAGTTTTAACACAAAGCAGCACTCACACAAAACCAAACTGCATTTTTAGGCTGTTTTCCTCCGTAAAACTGATCTAGGAGCTCTTTTAGTCAGCTGTTCGTTTACTGTATAAGCAACATGAAAGCTTAATTTTATCAATAATTCTCTGTTCTGTCTAATCCATGTTTTCCTCTCACCTAAAGCCCAGTGTTTACTATCAGCTGATCACTGTACAAAAGTATTAATTATCCAAACTGTTGGCAGGTTTACAAATACTGAACTGAAGCTGGCTGGAGCTTTAAATATCCACCAGAACTAAAGTGTTTATTAAAATAATATTTTTCATTATCTGGAGAATTACTTCCTTTAATGAGGTCAGTGTGTTGAGCGGGTATTCTCGGGAATCAAAGTGAGGCATTATCATTTTTTGGACACTGATGCCGCTCGTTTCCTCAGGCTACAGATGGAAACTAGCTGTCAAATGTCATTTCACAATTATCTGAACTGTGAAACTCAGAGCCTATTAGTTCACGATAAAGACCTACCCATTCTGACATGTCCTACATGAGGGATATATGCTGACATTAAAGGGATAGTTCGGATTATTTGAAGTGGGGTTGTATGAGGTGTTTATCGATTGTCAGTCTATTACCAACAGTCGACATGCCCCCAGTTTGGAGAGGCAGGGTGGATAGGGATGGGCAGTATATTGATCTTATATCTCTCATGTGATATGAGACGAGATATTGGATACCGTTATATCGTGATATGGTATAAGTGTTGTCTTTTCCTGTTTATAAAGGCTGCATTAAAGTAAAGTGATGTAATTTTCTGATCTTACCAAACTGTTCTGACTGTTATATTGATATTGATTACAGATCAAAAAATCTTATTGTGTTAATATTACAATAGTGTTGCAATACTATTAAACACTGATAGAAACCATGAAACTTCCCCAGCTGATTACTTATTTAAGACAAGTTTTTTGTATGACGAGTTTTTTGAAATGTGATGTTTAAATATGCAAATGAGCTATAATCTAATTAAGTATGCACTAATTTTCAGCAATTTCCAGAGCAGAAGCCTGAATATTGGATGAAGCCAGACTCAACACTGTTTCATTTGGTTGACACACTGGAGTCGAGGATTTTTAAAGAAGGAACTTTGGATCTCTCTCTTTATTGTTGCAATATCTATTAACACTGATACAGGTATTTGGTCAAAAATATTGTGATTAGGGCCACAACTAATGATCATTTTCATTGTGCATTAATCTGTTGATTATTTTCTTGATTAACTGATTGGTTGTTTGGTCAATAAAAAATAGCAAAAATGATGATCACTGTTTCCCAAAGGCCAAGATGATAGATGACATCCTCAACTGTCTTATTTTGTCACAACCATAAATATATATATATAACCATAGACAGTTTATTGTTATAGAGGAGTACAGAAGCCTTTCTTCTTAAAAAAAACCCCCTCAAATTAATCAATAGTTGACAACTAATCAATTAAGTGATTAATTGTTGCAGCTCTAACTGTAATGTTTGAATTTGTTCCTTTTGCCAAGCTCTATTGTAAACTGCTGAGTAGTTTAATCCACAGCAATGCATCATAATCTATACCAGTGGCTCCCAAACTTTTTTCCTGAGAGCATCCCCCCTACTTGTATCCAAGCAAAAGCTAAGCGATGTACTACTGTGGACAGGTTCAGCAGAAAAACATCATTTACATCAAATAAACCAAAGCATCCCTTCAAACAGCTGAATTCAACACACAGAACACAACTAGTTTGGGTTAGGCTGGTTTTAAGTGTTAATCTGTTTTTGGTTTGCTGTGTTTTATGCGTTTTTGTTTTGGTGTTACTGATGCAACAGGTTGCAGGCTTCTGTAATCAAAACCTCTCCTCCCTTCATCTCCTCCACTACGTGTTAAAATGGGTCATTTTTGTCTGCAATACTGCAGCGCAGGTAGCTGACTCATCTCCCTACAGCTCAGGTCAGTTTACGAAAGCAACTTCTTGGCCCCTGAAGACAGCTCTATAAAACAATGTGCCTAATAAGCACAGCTTCTCTTTCTATCTCGCACCAAACGGCTCCCCGCCTCCTGTTTTATTACTTCTTAGGGGACTGAACACTGTGGAAAAAGAGCTGTTTGTCTGTCCACACCAAGATTTTGCTCACACCTCGTAGAGCATAAGAAAATAAAACTCCATCGTCAAGCAAACATCATGCATCTGTCTGCTTATAGGGTTCACTAACAGCGACAAGTGTTACATTATGGGCAGCATCCTTCTCAGTTAGTCAGATATATTTGTGCCGGAAAAGAAGACCTCCCATTGCCACTTGGTTGTTAAATTAGATTTTTTTTTCCAGATAAAAGTGCTTACTTGTCCACGCAGCCTGCACAGCAACTACTGAACTGGTTGGGTCTTCATTCAGAGCGGGGAAGAGGTGACTAATGTGGAGAATGTATTAGAATCAAATCAATGGTAATTATTTTTTTCAAATGATAAGAAGTGCAACTGCTGCCAGTCGAGCAATCGTGGAGCCACAAAACAGGATGCAGACACGTTTCATATACAGAACCGCCGCCATCAATACAAACAAAGCTGAGCTGTCATGTCGAGCGGGACATTTTTAGCAATCTAATGTGTTTCATTGTTGCACTGGAAATGTTGAGCAACATCATCTAATGGAAAAGAGACCGTGTGACGCCATGATGAGTGAGTCAGCAACAAAGCTCTCCACGCTGCTGACTTTCCGTCTGTCTCCATGAATAATCACTAAGAGACTATGTTGATCAGTGTACCGACACAAACTGACAGCCATTACTCCAACTACAGGCAAGAAACCTCACAAATGTTCCCATTAAAAAACATCAGCGAACAGAGAGATTTTTATAGAGAATACAGATCAACCAACTCAAAACAGACTGGTGCTGAATCCCCAAGCTGATTCGTTAATTAAAAGGAGACACTACACATAAACAAGATAGATTTAAGGAATAGATATTACCATGAAACTTCCCTAATGATTACTTATATGAGGACATTTTTTTTGGTATTACTAGCTTTTTGAAATTTGATGTTTAAGTATGCAAATGAGCTATGATCTAATTAACTTTGCACTAATTTGCATCAATTCCAGAAGAGAAGCCTGAATATTGGATGAAGCCATGAAGCCAGGTGTTTGGAAATCTCTTTTATCGTGTCATAAATCAGAAAACACTGTCAACAGCCATATTTTCACCACTGGCATTTAAAATGTTAAATAAGTCATGCCACAAATGACATATTACCAACCCCCACAGTAAAAGTTTCAGTGTATTTAAGTGCTACTGAAGTGGAGATTTCTGGCTCAGAGTATAAGAAAAAAAACTGTCTGTATTTAAAGATATATGTTGTAAAATTCCATACATTTTGAAAGACTCTACAGGGGAATAGGGTTAAAAAAAAAAATCATAACTAATAAATATCAAAAAGAAGCTTACTTACATTCACATTTTTATATTACGGTTTTTTTAATTTTATGTTTTAATATACAGTGCATTATATAAATTAATTAACTATGCACTAATTTACAAACATTTACAGAACAAAAGTTTGCATATTTGATAAAGCAAACTTTATCACACTCTTGTGTCATTTTGCTGACAGAGTCACAGGTTTTAAATAAATAAATAAATCAGAAAACACAATCCACGGCTGTAATTTCACAACATATTTTGGAAAAAAATGTTAAATAAATCAGGCTATGAATAATATATGAACAAACCCCTTGGTAAAAATCTTCAAAATATAGATAGGAATAACACTAAAAAGTTTAGTGTATGCAAGTGCTACTGAAGCGGATTATGAGAAAACATTTTGCAAGACACCAGAGGTGGTAATAGGGGGAAAAAAATCCCTAAAAGATATCTTGATGAAACTTCCCCAGATGATTGTTTATTCTTTGTATTACCATTTTTATGAAATTGTGTATGTTTATGTTTTACACCATCTAATTACTGATGGGTTAATTTGCATACATTTCTAGAACAGATGTCTTGGTATTAGATAAAGCCATGGTTCAAAACTCGTTTTTAAAACCTTTGATTTTAATAGATCCAAAAAACAAATTAGAGAAAAATTGGTATATCTCTACTAATCACTCCATAAATCAGAAAATATTGTTAACACCCATAAAAAAATAATTTTCTCATTTTGAGAAAATGGCCTCTATAGATATGTACTGCAAAATGACTTTTATTCATTTATACATTATATAAGAACAGAGTACAATTTTTTACATATCATCCGCCACTTATAAAAAACAAACTAGTGCTGAATCGCTGAGCTGATCAAGTATTTTATTTTATCTATATATACTTTTTTATTTATTTTTGTATTACAGGTTTTCTGAAATGTATTTTTAAATATGCAGAAGAGGCATTATCTAATGCAAACCTTTGGTGAATGTAGCATAAATCGATAAACGCAAATAAAGTAAAATAAGCACCTAAATGTGTATTTTTGATGTTTTCTACTCTACATCTCAAAATTGACCAGTGCATGAAAAATCAATGTTTTTGGCTGTAGTGTCTCACCTTAATCATATGTTTTAATTTGAAACATCCTGTTTTGTAATTCTATGCTTCAGCACATATACTTTCCCCTTCATTAAACACATGTACATTATTTGAAACTGGATGACTATGTGTCTTGTGATAAATACTCTCTGCGATAAACTCTCTACTTTTTCATAACTTGCCACCTTGTTCTCTATATTTGCGATGGCTTTAGATCAGTTTGCAGAGATTAGTTTTCACTTTGACATCAGAGCATTTTTTTCTATCGATTGCTGTCAAAAAATCCTAATTACATGCGCTGTGATTCAACATGTTGAGAAATAAAACATGAAAACGTCCAGCGGGGTGCCAATACTTTTTCTAGGCGCTGTAATTTGGACAGAGGATAAAAGAGATGCAGGCAGGTCTGTCTGTGTTTCGTGCCACAGGGATTCACAGAGATTCAGAACAAATGAGCTGGCAGTTCTCAAATGACTTTGTCCTTATTAAGAAGCTGCGAGGCTGAATACCTCTGAAGCCAGAATAAGTCACGGAAAAACATAACACCTCTTCAAAAAGACTAGACACTAAATACTTCCAAACACCGGTTTGCCAAAAAAATAGAGCTATTACTTGATGCGTAAAGAATAGTATAGGATGAGTCACAGTGGATCTCAGGGCTAAGTTTCTGTTGAAGGAACTGAACCTGAGGCCTTCCAAGTCTGACTTTAATTTTCTAATGGTGCAGCTCAAATTTGTTAGGAGCAGCGTCCTGCTGACTCGTCTGTGTCAACAACTTCTGGTCCTTCCAGTCTCTGTTCTCTTCCTTCCAAGTTCCTCATTAGTTTAAACAGAACAGCAGCTGCAGCCAAAGCCCTGGGCAGTGGAGGGACTCTCTGTGGAGCCTGCTGCTACAGTCAGGAATAGACTCAGCCCTGGGTACGGTAGCCACCAAGTGAGTTTGTGGGATGAGTAAGGTCTCCCGGTGGGAGAGTCATTATGGGGCAACAACATGTCATGTGGAAAAAAAAAAACTTGCTGAAAAACATGAGCCACTTCATTTTTCATCCACTCTGGAGGCCTGATCATAACAATCACGAATGATGTCCTGTTAGTCTTAATTTAGAAAGACAACGACAAGAACTTGATATTTTTCCTCATAAAAAGTTTCCTAAACTTCCCAAGTAATCAAAAGTTCATTATTTCCATATTTATATAATGTCCCCTTCGACTGCGTGGGGACGTCCACATTCCCAGGCGACATTACTCTCTGTCAGAGGCTGTAGCTGGCTCAGGTTTGGAGCAAGGGTGAAAACACTGGTAGCTGCAACAATTAGTCAATTAATCAATTAGTTGTCAACTATTAAATTAATCACCATTTTGATAATTGATATTTTCTTTTCTTTTCTTTTTTTTCTAAAAAAAATATCCAAATTCTCTGATTTCAGCTGCTTAAATGTGAATATCTTCTGATTTCTTGTAACCTCTCTGACAGTAAATTGAATATATTTGAGCGGGGGACAAAACAAGATATTTAGGGACGTCACTTTGGGCTTTGGAAAACACTGACCAACATTTTACTGACATTTTATAGGCAAAACAACTTATCAATCAATCAAGAAAATCCATGACAGATTAATCGATCGTTAGTTGCAGCTCTCATTACCGGTATCATATGAAACTAAGGAATTCCAACCAACCATGTCAGATTGTCGGGTTGGCGGCTAATAATGGTCCAATTAAGCTAAATTTTTGCAAGGGAAACCCTAGAGTGGCCACTTTCAAAGATGTTCCTTCACTTCTCACCTCAAGGTATCTGAATGCAAATGGGTTCTGTTGGTACCCAACAGTCTCCCCTTTACAGACCTGCTCACTTCATGCTAATCCCAGGCACTTTTCGGGTTCCTATAACTTTACCAAAGTCAAATTCAAGCACTTTTCACTAATTCTTAAAACTTCTTCAGCCTTTTACAGCTGTAGTAAATTACATATACACTAAATATAAGCATTTAACTTCTTCATCACATTAGGTCAGATATTATTGAACTGTCAACAACCAAAATTGTGTTTAATGATAGCATTCAACAGTAGATCTGGCATCCTTTATAACCTGCCTGTGCCAACATCACACTTCTTTTATTTCTTTATCTGAAAGCTTAACTATTCAGTCGGGTACTGATTTATTATGAAAGTAATGTAATTGCAATTTCAAGCAGTTTCAAGCACTTTGGCCAAAACCCAACCATTTTTTGGAGGAAGGATTTCCAGCACCTGAATTAACCCTGAGTTTTGGGCAAAAACCACGTAGCCGTTTCTCATCCTTCCTATTCTATTTTAATATCTTGGCATACTAAGGGTCCTAAAATTATAACTGCATAAATTCAGTATGACTGGAAAGCCTCAAGTCTTGTGGATTCAGTGTGTATTAATGTGTAATGATTTTAGTCCCCACAATAGCCGTTTCACTGTAGTGAAACCACTGTTTTGAAACTTGACCTATTAGTATAAATCGACCTGTAGTGACTGGAGACATGGAGCATTCGAAGGGCCGATGCTTTCCTCGGTCTGTTGTTAATAAGGGGTCTGTGGGCAATTTCAAAAACAGACAAGCTCACCATCCAATCTCCAATGCAGTTCTTAGCGAAATCTCCAAAAGGTTTTCGACATCAGATAACAGCACGTTTTTTTTCTATGGTGTTCCTCTAGGTCTTGGTGTCTCAATGTGGTATTTTCAAGGAATTTTGGACCACTTTTGTCAATTTTCAATTGATACAAATGGTTAAATAGTACATCAAATCTGTGTAATAAATGGTATGAAACCAAAAAACTTGCTGCAACAACTTTTGAGACACAATAGATCATAATGGGAATGGCCATCATACACTTCAATCATAATGTTCTAAGCTCTTATGCACTCTGAACATTTAACTATGAATGGGCACCCAAAGAAACACATCTCAAATTAATTTTCAGGTTCTCAGCTTTCTAATGTTGTACACCACTGTTGATCCTGCTATCTCCCCCTAAAGACCCCTGCCCCTCCCAAAAAAGACAAGAATAGATCTATGGTAGGGAGGGAAGGAGTGGAAAAGGTTAAACGGGGGGTAATGCCATATTATAATCATCAATATTGTGCAAGAGCCATGATTACTCATAATGGGGCTCAGGCCTGTAATTTTAGCTCAAACAACTTGAAAAGGAAGTTAAATAGGTCAAACCCTGATGCTGCACTCAAGTTAATATTCTGAGAACACGCCAAAATTTCCCTTCTGCTTCTGTCAGATAAATAAAACAGGGAGGAGGGAGAGCCATCAGCAAAAGATGAAGATAAGTAGAAATTATTTTAGTGCAAAGTGAGGGCAAAGGACACAGCAGCTCACCCAGTCTCCACAGGTTTCTCTAGGACAATGTCAGCCGCAGCGCTCGGCCTCAGCACCGGCCTTGTGAGCCTAATTGGCTGAGGAGAGGCTGGCCTGGAGCCCGGAGCACGGCACTGGAGTCCTGGGAAAACAGAGAGGAAGGGCAGGAGGGGGTGTTGGTAGGGACGGGGTGGAGCAGGGGACAGACAGATATGAGAAGAACAGAGAGTCAGAATGGCAAGTATTCAATTTCTCTTCACAGTTGTAGCTCTGTCTCCACCTACAGGACACATCAGGGAAACCATTTCTCAGCTGCAGAGGATAAACAGGTTTAGTTTGTTTTACCTGCGCCTCCTGGTCGATCCCAGTAAAGAGGGTCTGAGTAGGTGATAGAAGCAAACCGTCTCCTCACCTCCTCCTGATCTCTCTGCTCAGACACAGACAGAGAACAGAGTGTCTAAATGTTTCAGCTAGTTCAAGGTATAATGTGCAAGATTTTCCTGAAAACAATCAATAGTCTTATATAAACATAATCCCTTTCATTCATCACTAATGACCCACTAGAAGTCTGTGGTGGGGGCTCTATCTGCAGAGATCCACCCTCTGCCTATATTTTCTTTTTTCTCATTATTTTACTGTGGTCAGGACGTCTTACCAACCCAAAACACTGGTATCTGATGTCCGGGAAATGAGACTCAAGAATCAGCTATCTTTTTGTTGCATTTACGATCAGCTTGGATAAATTCTACTGATTCTACTATTTAAGATGTTTAAATGTCACCAACTAATTTAATTTAAGGCCAATTTTGCAATAATACAACACAAAAATGTGAAAATATAGGCACAGTCTACTGTGTAAATACACACACTGAGTTTTAAAATTAACTTTAAAAAGTTATTATTGAGATAATTTACTTTTCTTCTTCTGAGTTTTAGAAAGCCCCCCAAAAAAACTGAATTTCAAAAATTGGTCTAAGTCAGCTGTGAGCCTTATCATTATTTGGTTGCTTGAAAAATAAATGGTTGTAACTAAAAATAAGAAACTATTAATCACTTTCACTTGAATGAATGAATGACTAAAAGTTTATCTGAAGAAGAAATGTACATTATCTTAACAAAACATTATTAATTGGTAAAACTATTTCAAAACCTAAAGCTCCTACAAGTTATAAAACAGTCTCAATTTAATACTGATGCCCCAATATGACCTACCTAAGCAAACAAGACCATTTGCAGGAGGATCGTCTGATTCTATATGGTTATTCTTCATGGATGCCATCAGGTTGGATTCTCCATGAAATCAGATTAAATTAATCTGTTTACATTTTCCCAGGCAAAGTTACAGTGAGTAGTATGTTAGCCAGTCAAAAAGCAGGAGGAGATTTTTATTCAGATAATTTTATTTTTGACGTTATATTTTGTGATTATTATGGTGGAAACACTGCTGCTTTTGTCCACAGTGGCATCCAAAATCAACAAAATAGAAGTCCCTTATAACAGCTTTAAGCATTTGAGTTCTTGTTTTTACAGTGTATTGTCAGTTCAAAATTATAAGTTAGGCAAAATAAAAAGTTTTTGGTTCAAATATATTTTTTTAATAAAAATGTAAAACACTGTTAACAGGATAATAGAGGCATTCAAATCCATTTCTTGTGCTTGGAGTGAATTTTTAGACCATTTAAGACCACCATTACAGCATTCAAATAAATAATTATAATAATAAATAGATAAGTAAACCCTCCCAAACAGAAAAGACTATTTAATACATTTTAGGCCTCTTAAAAGTAAATATGAATTCAAGACATTATAATTATTTTTAAGGACCTGTAGCTAGCCTGAAGAAACACGTTTTATAAACACACTGTCCACCTGCCAATACTGATCCGCATCAAACAGGCTGAATGTCATGATCAATTCAAGACTAGACGCTGCCTCGGTAAACAACACCAGACCGAAGCTGTCACAACAGCTCGCTATAAATAACAACCCGATCGCTGGTGACCTTTTCGGCTTCTGTGCTGACCTTCTGTTGGAGGGCCCTTTTCTGTAGATCAGTTCTCACCTGTATCTCCTCCATACGAAGCAGCATGCTCTCCAGGGTGGGAGCCTGCAGCCTACACTCAGCCATGCCCTCCAACTCTCTGTCCATCTCAGCCGCCCACGCTGCCCGTGCAGTGTCCTCCAACAGATCTTCCAGCAGGGCCTCACTCAGCTGCTCGGCACTTTCTGCTGCCTGTGAAGGACAACGTCCACAAAGAAGACAGAAAATATAAGAATACTGGGCTGAAAGTGATAGTCCAGATTATTTGAAGAGGGGTTGTATGTAGGGCATTAAATAACAACTATTATCATTATCGATTAATCTGACGATCATTTTACAACTATTTAGCCTATAAAATGTCAAAAAAGTGTGAACAATGCTCATCACAATTTCCAAAAATCCAAAGTGCCGTCTTCAAATCACTTCTTTTTGTCCAATCAAGAGTTCTAAACCCAAAAACTATTCATTTACTGTCATCAATGACAAAGAAAAGCAGCAAATTCTCAGGCATAAGAAGCTCAAACCAGCAAATATTTGACATTTTTGCCTGAAAAATGACAAAATTGATTATTAAAACAGTTGGCAACTAATCTTCCTTTAATCAATAATTGATTAATTGATCGTTGCAGCTCTAGATATGAGGTACTTATTAATAGCCAGTGTGTTAGATAGCTGTCAGCATGCCCTAGTTTGGCAACAAAATGTATTTCAGCCAGTTAAAAAAGATCTATCTACAAAAACATCTCAAATATATCAGTGTAAGCATACAATTTATTTAGAATCTTTTCGCTGCTTTCCCTCGCCATCAGACAGCTTCCTCTGATGGGAAACAGCTGTTATATCTAATATCACTCTCTCCAGACCAACTAAACTCCAGAGGAAGAAACACATTTTACTGAGTTGCTGATCTACCGCTGCCTTGATCTGTTAGTAATGATTTGTGTTATTGTGTAACTTCTGTATTTTAAAAGATTAGTTGGGAATTAATAAGGTCACACAATAACAGAAACAAATAACCAATTGAGGCAGTGGTAGATCAGCAACTCCCATGTTCTGCAAGTAAAAAATCCAGATTTTGCCTATGGAGTTTGGTTGGATTCTCATCGGAAAAGGCTGTCTGATGGCAGGGTGAAACAGTGAAAATATTTTAAATATAGCACACACTAAAACTGAAACTTTTAAAGGGGCTAAAATACATTCTGCCATCTCTGTCCATTTACTGTAGTAAGTGGAATTAATTTTATGGCAATATAGTGACTATGGATAAGTACCTCATACAACCCCACTTCAAATAATTCAAACTATCCTTTTCATTGTACAACTGTTCAGTTACTGTCCTTCAATCGTGGCCATGACCACCAAATTTTAAACTTAATTCAATAGCAAGGCCGATTCTCCTCTCCCCTGTGAATTACTGGAAACAGAAGCACAGCTCACCCTCTCTGCAGCCTGCTCAGACAGCCGATTCCTCAGTGACGAGCTCATCCTATTCCTGGACTCACCAACCTGCTGAGGTACACAGACAAAAACAAAGTCAGTCCAACATTTACTCCCTCTCTTAGTCGATAAAAACAAAACACATACTTGAAAAGTCGCAATTTATTTCACTGTGGAAACAGACGGGGAATAATACATATTTGATGTTTTATTTGAACAAATAAGATGTATTGATTGTTTCCCTCTTCTAAAGGAGATACATAAAAGGATTCTGACACTCCTCGGGCAACAGATAGTTTTCCTACCTGTGCTTCATCCAGCAGGGGCTGAATTCTCTCTCTGGCCTTCTGCTCGGCTCTCTCAGCCCACTGAGTTGGTGAGACAACTTCAGACCTGTAAACCAAAACACACCCACACTGCAAGCTGTCACAGGAGAAACTCTGTGGCTGAACAGCTTTGACTTTAACTGAGACTGAATGTAATACTTTATTCCACGTTAGCATTACTAAAATCTGATTAAGAAATGTGTCGAGTGGGTCAAACTTAAGGCCACTTTGGATTCTGCATGAAAAACCTGCTTAACTCAAACCCAAATTTTTTAAATAATAATACTTTGAATTAAGTGAGTGAAGTTACTCATACTCTTTCTGTTCTTCCTATTAACAATAATTAATCTGAACACGTTCCAATTAGTTTTCAAGCCTGATGGGATTCTACACAAAACTGAAGCATCTGTTAGGCTTTGTCTTTGCCTAAATACTCACATTTACTGCATTTAAATAAGGTCAAAACTGTCAATCTACCACCTCTCTGCATAGGAACAAGCCTTGTGAACACTGAAGTGAATCTGTTCTGGTTTCTTTCACTGCAGAAGGCAAAAAACTAATTTGTGAAGCCTGACACGCGGCTTATTACGACCTTGCTGAGATCTGTTCGGGGCGTAATAACTAGAAAGAGATTAATTTGATGAATGTGACATGAGCATCACATGCAAGATATAATCTGTGACTTGAAGGGGTCTATTGTGCAACAACTGTCACCTGTTAACAATTGACAGGTTTTGTGCAAAACCTAAGAAAAGGTGAAATATTCTTTCAGAATTTCATCTGCCGAGTTTTACAAAAGGTGGCAGCCTTTTCTCTCATATGTAAATAATTTTATCTCTCTGGATTCCAATTAATCCTCAAAGCATCCCATCTTTGAAGTAAGATCCCTTTTTATTGTACCTCGCTCTCTATTTTATTTTATAATATTTGCTATGTGTGTTTTATTACTTTATTTTGCATTTAATTTGTTATATTTGTTTGATTTGTTTGTCTCTTTGTGAGAATTTGGGGGGTGGTGGGGTGTTTTATTTCTCTGTTTTAACACCAAAAAAGGCAGAAAAATATGGTGGACAGTTTTGTACTTTGTATTTGACAAATGTATGATTCTGGTTTCCAATAAAAACAAAATATGGAAAAAATCTGGGTCTCACATTAAATGTCTATAAATATTGTTTAGAGGTCTGCAAACATTAGGCCATTATACAGCATTTTCCTGTCCTCCATGCTGATGGAGTGGCCTTCCTTGGGACTTTGTTTTGATGGGTTTAGTACCTTTTATTTATTTTTTAACAGCAGACCTTTTACACAGCAAATGCTTTAAGTTGTCATAGTGAGAAATACCCAGCTTGCTGGTATTCTATTCAAGTGTCCTAGTGGGCAACCACATAAAATAGTAGAGCCCTGGAGTTCGCCAAATAAAACAGAGTGCAGCTGTTGTTAAATAAATCCTACCAGTGTTTTTCAGGCCTAATGATCAGGGCTATTAGTTACGTCTTGGTCTCCTTTTCTCCTTTTTTACTGCAACCGTGTTGATATGACATATAACACGAGTAGAAAAGAATCTTAACCAGTACTACTGTTAACGCCTGTGTTTACACTATTATTTCATGTTAAAATTGCTGCAGAGAAAATGGTCTATAGAAGCATGAAGAACAAACCTACACAAGTTCTGTAATGCAATTAAAGCTTTATGTACCAAATGTTGACCTACAATATGCACGGCTCGCACTGGCCTTCCAGAGTTAAACTGTGAAATGAGGAAATGTGAGGTGATCTATAGGAACATGTGTTCTGTCTGGTGCCAAGCGGATGTTGCTACAGTCACAACCTGTCTTATTTTCTGTTCTATTGTTTGTAGGTAATTATGTCCATGTGGTAATTCCCAGTGTAACTGTTCATTTATTGGAGCAGCCTGGTGCATTAAGCTGTATGGCAGATTACTGTGTGGTTTACTGCTGTGGCCAGTGGTATTACTAGTGGGAAGCTCTTTAATAGTAAAATTCATGTACTTTTCAATAGGGCAGCACAATATGATATGAAATGTCTTCTGAGAACTGAAACAAAACCCCAGCGATTAATCAAGTATTTAAGGATTCTGATATACATACTCATGCAGGCGCAAAAAAAAAAAAAAAAAAAGAAGAAGAAAAAATAGCACAAAACAAAACAGTGACACACTTGTAGAAAATCATGTCCACAGCGGTACTGAAAGTCTAAAACTCCACAGGGAACCTTTAAGCTAAATTGAATTTATCTTATTATGGGAACTCTTTCATTTCACAGTCAACTGCTTAAATTGCCTGCTATTTTTCTCTGTATTCTGCTAGTTTGCTGTCATCATGTTGATAAAGGTTGCAATTTAGGTAAAAATGGGATCAATAAAGCAAGTTTTTGGGCTGGATCAAAGTCCAACAACTGATAAAACATTATCAGCCTCACCTTGAATCCCCTGTATAACTGTAATTATATTTCTACTGTACCTTAATCTCTGAACGCGCTCTGTCTCTTCTTTACTCAGCTGATTGAGCTCTTTCAGTCTCTGCATCGTCATCTTATCCAGCCAGGCTTTCCTGCACAAAGCCAGTAATAATCAAATGAAGCAAAATGCAAGCTCAGTTAAGCATTTCACATATACAACGTATAATCCTCATCTCTAAAATCAGGCTGCTAGCCTCTGATTAATGGCAAGGCACAATCGTAGTAATTAAGATTTGATTAAACAGACATATGTGGAGCACTCAATCAATGAGGTGCTTATACGCACTGAAAACAGGCGCGCTATTAATAACTCATAAAGAGGAATGGCCTCAATCTAGCAGGCACCTAGATTAATTTATTGGAAGAAATTAACTTTGAATTAGAATCAAAGTATTGCCTGTGGCTCTCAGCAAGTGGGGTCTGCCACCGAGGTTAGAAATAACTCACTGAAGGCAGAGGAAGGACTCATTAACATTCCTTTCCACTAGATTTCATCCATTTTGCTTTTTTGTCCCTTATTTGCAAGGACACACGCAATCTGATGCACGTACGAATACAAGGGTCTTTTTTTTTTTTTTTACCTTAATGCTTCGTCCTGAGCTTGCTCCTTCTGTTCTGAGCTCAAGGCCGGCTGCTCTGCTCCCAAACCACCGGCCGCCCTCTCCCTCGGAGGGCTGGTTGGGGGCTTCACAGGAGAGAAGAGACATCGAGGCTCGGGTCTCCTCCTCTGAGGCGATCTGCTGAGGTAACAGCAGAGAAATGAAAGAACAATAAGTAAGACATGGTGGGGGAGTGGAGCAGGAGCAATACAGAAATTAAGAAGCATGGGAAAGTGAAGAAGAGGAGCCATTTTCAATGTCATATTTTTCAGTAACATAAGCAGATTATAACACATTATAAACATGTTTCCGGACACTGATGTCATAGAAAGTGTTCCTCATTTTTTAATATATAAATATAATATTCCTGAGGTGTTGGTAATGCTGGTAATTCCTTCTTATCTTATTAACTTGGCATGAATGACAGCTGAACATTTAGTATGCCCTGAATGATATGATGAGTGTTTTTTATTTTTCTGCAGTCCTGTACCATTATATGTTCTATTAATATTGTGGGGATACTAATTTGGCAAAGCCTACAATCATCCAGTGAAAGGAAGCTATTAGTCAAGCAGTTAATTATACTATTTTTCTGCTCACATCCACCTCCTGGCTGAAAAATGAACTTATTAGACAAGTCTCTCCTGGCACTGCTTACATAGATTGTGTTTCGTTTCTATTTTTAACTTTACTGTGTCAACAGCACATTAATTCATAATGCATTAATGAGCAGATTCATCCTGAATGTAAACTGTTACCTTGAGAGCTTCAGACATTACAGCAGTAAAACCCGAGTTATGTAATGGTGTTAATCATCCAGAGTGGACTGGGAGTGACTGAGAGCAAAAACACTGGTGAACCATAACAGGTTATGGTTTTTAAAAAATCTAATGTGTCATCATCGGTTGTGCCGAGAGATAAAAGGCTCACCGCTGTGGAGGAGGAGAGTGAGGGGATGTAGGTATCCAGGGCACAGAGCGCTGCTCTTTTTGAGGCAGCTGGTTCACTCGGAGCTGAGAGGAGACTGTAGGTTGCTGGAAACCTGCGTCTTGTATCTGATTACGCTGTAACAAAAACAATAACATATGTGTTTACTTTACCTACATGATGAACACACTGTTTAAATCTTTGCAGGGAAGTTATACACAGTGGATTTTAATAAAACCCAAATCCCACAGCTTCTAATAAAAAATATAATACAACAAATCACACCTATTATGAATTCTGTGTGACAGTAGCGCTGTTTCTCTTGTCTATATGTACTAAATATGGAGAGGCAGCATTCAGTTTTTAAGCACCACATATTGGGAACAAAAACAAAACAGAAAACTGCAGGTCTGCTGCAACTCTCAGTTCTTTTAAATCAAGGCTGAATACTGTTCTGTTTGCTTCTGCCTTTCATAAAACCAAATCTAAGGTTTTTTCTAGGGTTCTTAAACAGTAACTTTTACTTTCCTGTCTTATTTTTTTATTTTCCATTTAAGTATTTTAATTGTGAAAAAATGTCCTTTTATATTGCCTTATGGTCCTTTTACATTATTTCTTGATGCCTTTTATGTTTTATGTAAAGCACTTTGAATTGCTTTGTTGTTGAAATATGCTCTACAAGTAAACTGTCCTTGCCCTACTTATGTAATGCAGGCTCTGTTTGTATCTGCATATTTTCAATGCTTTTATCATTGATTGTATTTTCAGCGTTTTCATTCTAAACATCTGTGCTTTCAACTATTGCCTGCTCAGGTGCTACAGAGTAAAATGAGCCTTTCTGACCGTAGCTTATTGTCAGAAATAAATGGTTTTAACAAGTTAAATTCTGAACACAATTTAAGTGAAGCCACTTCACATGCATACTGGCAAAATGTGTTAATTAATTTCTTAATATTAATTAATATTAATTAATCCCTAAAGCCAAGTCGCGTATTCTAAAGCTTTTTGTCCTTTCCACACTTGAAGGGGGCACGTTAAGCTAGTTGGGTGGGCTCTGATGAATTCTGACCAGGCTGCATAGTTTTCATTAGAGGTTGTTGGTTCCATGATGGTTTTACTTTGTAGTTGCGACAGCATGATCAATACAGATTTTTCCCCAAAACACATTTTAAAGCAAGACGGGTTAATGCAACTTAAAGTTTAAGGCTCTACCTAACAATTGTTCTCATTGGCACTTAATCTGTCAATAATTTTCTTGATTCATCCATTAGTTGTTTGGTCAATAAAATGGTAAAAAATGTTGATCAGTGTTTCCTAAAGCCCAAGATGACGACCTCAAATGTCTTGTTTTGTCCACAACCCAAACATATTCAGTTTACTGTCATAGAGGAGTAAAGAACTCAGAAAATATTCACAATTAAGAAGTGTAAATCAGAGATTGTGGAGTTTTTTTCTTTAAAAAATTCAAAATCAATTAAGACTGGTGAAGTGGGTAGGAGATGACCCTCCCTCTGTTCTTATATGGAAATCTCTGATATCCGAGGTTATGACTCTTGAAAAATTGGGACATTACATCAATGGGAGAATTCATACTTTTCAGCAGAAATGGAAGAGACCATTGGAACATCTTGGAGTTAAATACAATTTGGAACTGAACTAACTGGACACATGCTTGAAATGGGACATTACAGAAATCTGACTCGAGTATGGGTTTCACTAGACTGATTTTCATATTGTTTGAGTTTGAGTGCTGTGCTATATCCCTTTTCATTTATGGACCACTCATGTTAAATTGGTAACTTGTGAAAATTGTAATTTTGTAATTTGATTTTTTGTATACCTTTGGAAAGTTGAATAAAAGGTTATAAAAAAATCTATTAAGACCTGTCAAAATTTAAGACATTTCAAGAAAACTCAGATTTTTGGATTTTAGCCTTTTAAGCACCCACAGAAACCCTGTATTAATATGCACTGCCCCCCTCAAGTAAAGTAATAAACTAATCATTAAATTCAGTATTCAACTTTGTAGAAGTCAAGCCACCACCTTGATTATAATGTCAGCCTTGCTCCTCTCAGAGTGCAGAGCCCCTCCTTTCCTGCGTGTGGGGTTTGTCTGCGGTCGTGTCTGCAGCTCTCTCAGCTCCCTCTGTTGGACGAGGCTCTCCAGACCGGCCCTGAGCACCTCTCTTCTGTTCAAGGGCTGCTGAGAAGTGGATTTGGGCTTCTGTGAGACCGCTCTCCTCCCTGCTGAATCACATGAAAAATGAAACCTCTGACTTGTTTTGATTCTACAAAAAACTTAATAATATCTACAGTAATAGCAAACAATATCTTTCTTCATCACTATTTAACTCAAGTAATTCAGTTTGGGACCTGGTGGACTGAGGCATCACACACTAACATGACACCATCAATTACACGATTAGCTAGCACTCTTGACAACCAGCTGGGTCCCTCCTGACTGCTGGATAAGTGCTGCAGAGATTTAAGTTGGTTTCCAGGGAGATCTAGAAACGGCTAAAGCTCGCTGTAGGTGTTTATGTCATCTCTTCCACAGGATGCCTCTAAGCACAACAGGAGCCAGCAGGAGATAACTGCTCATAACACTCAGCAGCAGGGGGCCGCAGGTCAGAGTTCTGCACTACACTTCCTGTTTTTTCTGTCACTTCTTTACGGCTCCTTATCAATTTTCAGCCTGGTGCAGCCATTTAAGCACAGTGGGAGACGCAAACACAACCAGACAAAAGCCCTTAGGTGAGTTCCAGATACACGGGAGACTAAACGGTGTGGGCTTCATCAAAAGGCAGGCGTACAATTTACTCTCCATGCAGTCTTTAGAGGCTTTATCAGCAAGGAGGCCATTAAGTGAGAAATTATGAAGGAAAACTGTGTTTATATTAGATTCATGCGGGTGGAAACTGTATTAATAAATACAGTTGCTCCAGGTAGAAAATTATTCAGAAAGCACAAACGCTAACTGAAGGAAAGTAAAGAGGTTTAAAAGATGCTAACTATTCCTGGCAGAAGAAACACTCACCATGGACGCCTCTTTTGGGATTTGCAGGTTTGCGAGGTCCTCGAACAGATGAGGTTCTGGGACCCTTGGGTGCACTCATAGGTGACATGCTGCGATGAGGAGACTTCCTGCGTGGAGGAGGACATGCTTGGGCCTGCATCTTTTCAAGCATCTCTTGTTTACTGAGGGCAGAGTCTAAAGTCTGAGAGGAGCAGAATGACAAGATATTAAAATTTTGGATTATTCAAAAAAACCTAAACAATGCCTCCATAAAATAAGATGCAAATGAAGACAAATAACATAAAACATCAATTAACCACATAAAGCATACCCATATATGTGTGTGTGTGCGTGTGTACATGTATGTCACAATAATTACTTAAAGGGATAGTTCTAATTATTTGAACTGTGGTTGCATAAGATTCATATCCACGTCAGTGTATTAGATGCAGTTGATGCCAGTCAGCACACCCGCAGTTAGGAGAAGCAAAGAAGAGCACCAGCAAGGAAGCTAAGCAATGTACTGCTGTGGACAGGGTCAGTAATAAAACATATGGTAGCCTTTAAAAAAAAAAAAAAAAAAAAAAAACTCAATATCAGCTGAAGTGTACATTATATTTACAATATGTTCACCACGTTACCTTGCTGTCAGACAGCCTTTTCTGATGGGAAATCACTATTACATATCGCTCTGTCCAAACTGTATAGGTAAAATCTGTAATTTTACCTTGAAGTACACAGGAGTTGCTGATCTACCACCGCCACCGCCGTTTGTTTGTGTTACTGTGTGACTTTGTTGTTTTCAAAGGTTAGTTTGGATTCACCAAAATCACACAATAACACCAACAAACAGATCGAGGCAGCAGGAGACCATTAACTCCTGTGCTCTGTGAGGTAAAATTACTTATTTGGCAAATGGAGTTTGGTTGGTTTGGGTGTAGTGCATAAGAAATTTTGCCTACTGTTATATTGTCCTGCATACAAATGTTCATATCTACTGTGCTGGAATAGAGCCAAAACAATACCAAATACAAAACAAAAACAAATTATTATCCAAAAACTGATCAGACTTCATGCTGCTCACCTCTAGTTTCTGCAGGATGTTGAGGGCCGTCTCAGGCACAGCTGAACCCTGTTCTACTTCAACCTTCGCTGAACACAGAGAGAGCTGGCGGATCAACTGACCCAGCTCCTTGTAATAAGGGGGGATCTTGACATGAGACAGATCTGAAAGCTGGTGGATAACAACCTGTAAGGCCCTGAGCGCCCCGCGATGGGCAGCTGCAAGCCTGTTCACTGCCATGGACTGAAAGAAAAATAGAGAGCAAGTAAGTTTAACATTGAGTAAAACAGATATCTAGATAATTTTTGCTTAGCAGTATAGCCAGCAAAACTTTATGAAAATTCCTTTAAGCAAAATTATATTAACATGATGAATTACTGAATGTCATACAAACAAAGAAAAATAATGAAAGTTTGGTCTTCGACCACTCATTGGTGTCTGGATACATGTTTGGCATGCAGAGCATTTATTTTCCGAGAGACAGTCGGCCCCAAAACATATTTGTTCTTATTGTTTTCAATGCTTTATCATTATCAACAAATAAATGAATGGACTCAGCTCTACATCTAAATCTGTGTAAATCTGTGACCACGCTGAAGACATACCTTTTTGATGTCACACATTTTCTGGCTTCGTAATTTCTCTATATCTTCTTGTATCTCTTTTACCTTTAAAATAGCAAGTTAGTAGATCAGTGTTTATGGTTACAGAGCAAGTCAGTGAACATTTAATATTTTAAATTATATGCAGTATTGTGTAATACCTGTTGTTGGAGAACATAGATCATACGTGATGAGCGTGCTGCCTGTTTCTGTCTGCGGCTTTCCAATTTGTTTTGCTCTTCGGGCTCCAGTGGCTCCTCTATTGTGTCTCCTGTTGTTTAAATCATGTTATTCATTATTATTTATTAGTCTGCTCATCGTGGTGGGTATTTTTACAAGCTATGCTGTACCTGTAAACATATAATCAACAGTAAAACAGAGGCCCTATGTAACAAGCTGTTTTTGTGAGTTACCTCTGTTAGCCAGTTCTTCCACTTTCTGAATATACACTTCCAGCTCATTCTCCAGTTTGTGGATCTCCTGGCTTAAAGGAGCTTTTTTGCCACCTTCTGGTGGCCTTAGGCCAGGGTCTCTGGTCGGAGGTGACTGTCCAGTCCGAGGCACGGGAGAAATGTGATGCTTCTGGGATGTGACCGACAATTTGGCTCCAGGTCGGACCACTTTCTCTTTTGGACTAGAGGTCTTCAACTTTGTCTCACTCGGAGGGGCTGCAAGCTCCTATACAGATAGAGAAAAAGACTTCCTTCAGCCATTGACTGAACAAAACAGGAACAAGTTAACTACTAATTATAAACTTTTTACCATTAATTGACATCAGTTACCTGAAGCAGCTCTGCATCACTTGTTTCAATAAGGGAGGCGTCCTGAGAGGGTTTAGAAGACTTTGTCAGCGATTGAAGGCGCCTTCGTCTCAGATCTCTTTTGGCGAGCTGAACTGCAACCCGCAGTCTCTCCTCAGACAGCATGGTGAAGCTGATGGAGCTTTGTGCACTATCCACATTCTGATGCTCCTCTGCCAGGGGCAACAGCCTCTCGATCACAATGGGGGCTGGCGGGTGTACGTGGGTCGCACGGTTGCTGGCACTTGCAGGGATGGCTTCATTGAACAATAGCTATGGTGTATAAAATACAAATAAATTTTCCATGTAATACAAACAGCCATTCTCAGTAAAGCTCTTCAAACCACTTTCTCAACAGGAATTTCTGACAATCATTTAATTTGTATTCAGCTGCCAGTTTGTTTGGTACAATGATCTAAATTCAATAAATCATATATGTTTTTAAAGTTTTTAGTTTGAACTGTTTTATAGAGGTGTTGATTCAATGTTATGAGCACTCAGGGCTGGTACCATTTGATCCTATTCTGTTTTGTCTTCGTGGCTCAATGTGTTAAATTAACACTGTTTCGCACACTGCCAATATTCTAGGGCTGCAACTTACTATTATTTTCATTGTCGACTAATCTGTTTATTATTTTCTGTTTAATCAATTAGTTGTTAAAGAATCTGTACATAATTGGGGATTGATTTAATAGCTGTCAACTAATCGATTAATCGTTGCAGCCCTAAAATATTTGTACATTCATCCAATATTTTGTACATTCCTGCATAAACTTATATGGCTCATCCTTTTATTTAAATGACATATTGTTTTTCTAATATATTTCTTGTCATATGTTATATTCATTTTATGCTGTTTTGTTAACTTGCAGTACTTGCTCACATCTTTAAGCATATTTTCTCCATCTATGTTGTTATGTACCAATATACTGCAGCAAATTCCTTATATGTGAAAACTTGCTTGGCAATAAAACTGATGCAAATTGTTGGCTGGTTTATTAACAGCAGAGTGTGCAAGGTTGTCTGTAACAAAAAAAAACTACAGTAAAAATCCCAACTGAGGCGCATATTCTGATTTTGCTGTTTACATTTCCAAAGAATGTTCCTAAAACTAGAATAATACCAGCGTATCCCAGATGTTTTGTTTTCACGAGTTATCTTGAATAAATGTTCAGTTCAATAAAGGAGACTTCTTCCACTGTTGTTTACCTTAGTTTGAGACATCCCAGTAGTTAGTAAATCGCTGCGGTTGTGAACATTTCGGCGTGAACCTGAAACAACCCAGTCTTTTCCTTGACTTTGTTCGGCAGAAATCGCGGGAGAATTCTGCAAGACGTGCGCAGTCATTGCAGCAAAAAATATCAGCCAAGTTCAAGACAGCACTTAGACTAGTAGCTATATGACACTATATAAAACTTAAGACAGTTAGCATTAGCAAGCTAACTGCGCTTTTGAACTGAAGTTTGCTAACATCAAGTTAATCCCAAACATTATCCATTCGGCCATTTTCCGCTGCGTTTGTGACGGCTTTTTCAGTTTAGACGGCTACCATACATTAGCTATGCGCACACCGTGGCTAACTGGAGGTTAATTAAATGAAAGCACATGGTTAATGTTTTAAATTCTACTCCGAGTTCATTTTCAACAGTTTGAACCGCCGCCATGACAACAACAGAACGCCGCCAGACGGAAGTAGTATTAGCCAAATACGGATCGTCAAAGAAGTCAAACATCAACGCAAACGCATTTCAAATGACATGATATCACAATACAGAATAAAATTACTTCAATAATATTTGTTTCTTAATATACAGAAAGTATGCAAAGACGTAAGTCAAATAATTTAACTGCATTTGGCAGAGGGGATTTTATTCATTATTCCTTTATATGGATCATCGCATTACTTACTCACAAGTCTTCCTGGGTCCACACACAAAACAACAATAAAAAGACATCAATTTAAAATAACCCAGTATCAGTGAGACAATAAAATTCAATATCAGCCCAATATTAGGACAAAAAGATAAGTGAAATGATTGTACACATGAAGCAATAAATAACAAAAATGGTCACAAACACACTGCACCAAACAAATAAAATTAACTAAAACGTTTCAGAACAGCCATAATAAAAATTAACATGCGAATTATCAGTTTTAACTTTAGTGACATTTTGAACGAATATCTGTTTTTTTGGTTTTTTGGTTTTTGGTTTTTTAAGTCGGTGGAAAGCATATTTCAAGCTGAAGAACAGTTCTCATCATAATCTATTCGTGGACTCGGTACTGTCACGAAACCATTTGGGGATTTTAAAATCCTCAATTAACTTATTCAGGTGCGGTCCCTTTAAGAACCTTCGCACAGACCGGAAGTGGTTCTGTCATGTGTGGAGTATTTCTACCAGGTCCGGCGATCGCTGAACTTCAGAGCCGCAGTATTTCTGATCACACTTCATAGTGCCTTATAGTTCAGTAGCTGCACTTTGACATTAGCTCGGTCTGAACGATGGCCAAGTATGAAGAAGTAAATGTGCGCGGCTATGATGAATTCTGTCAGGCTGTGTCTGAAAGAAAAGGAAAGGACATTTTTGCTTATTTCTCTGGTGATAAAGACGCCCAAGGAAAGAGCTGGTGTCCAGACTGTGTGAAAGGTACCTTCATATATTTTCTTCTTATATAATATAGCCCACATGTGCTTTTTACTTTCATTTTGAGTAGAATTGATTGGAATATTTGGTCATGGAAACTTATGTTGCATGCAAACTTTTCATTTTCAGTATATATCCACCTCAGTGGCAGTGAGATAACTATACTGTTTGCTTCTAAGGATCTTGATACTAATTTATGTCACATTTTGTGCACTGTCATTCACTCATTTTTAAAGGAATTTCTCTTCTTCCCTTTCAGCTGAGCCAGTTGTTCGAGGAGAGATGAGTCATCTTCCTGAGGGCTCGGTCTTCATCTACTGTCAAGTTGGAGAAAGAGCTTAGTCAGTATTTTTACTCTGCTCAATTTCAATATTTTATGAAAAACTGATTAATATATCAAAACCCTGAGTCATCCAGATGACATCTGCAGTCACAAAACAAGAGAGTACATCGAATCAGAGCTGCAGCTAACATATAAATGATCAGTTTATCTGGTTTTATTTTTGTTAGTCCAACAACTAGGATCAATAAAACAATAAATAATGAACCAATAAACAATATAAACAAAAGGAAGTATTTTAATCATGCTCTATAAAATAATGGAAATCACATGTAATCAGAGCCCAATACAATGTCTTTAACATTTTTAAATCATTGTTTGACAACCAGCTAAAGACTAAGATTTGGGAAGATAGTAATTCTTTGTATTTGTGAACTTCTGACCAAAAACGTATACATTTTCTGTTGTTCAACTAATAAAGTGACACATTATACAGGTGGATCATGTTTTAAATTTACATTTTAGGTAACTGATAGAGCCAGTTACTCTGAGCACTGTCAGAAAATATTAAACTTATTCACAGCTACAAAGTTTTGGGCTGTCAGAATGATGATTCACTGCATGGTTTATACAGATAATAAAATGTCTGCAGTCCAGAGGAATGGTACCCAGGAGATCATACTGAGTTTCCAAGAGTCGAGACAGAAATATTTTACAGAAGAGTATCAGGGCTGGACAGAAAGAAGAAAAAATGCATTTTTAAAATAAAAGAGTCAAACATTCAATATTAGTGCCAGGCAAAAGAAAAAACAAACCAGAAGAGGATCTTTTCTTTTTTTTTATTATTGTTTCCACAATAAAGTCATAATGACGAGAGTAAAATTAAAATACCATTTTATCAATATTCTTGAAATAGTATTTCGACTTTATTCTAAACCTTTCGACTTAATTCTCCAAAGAAATCCAAAAATATTCCTCCTATAATTGACTTGTCTTGTCTAATACCGATATTCTTGGTATTTTGACTATATTCTCCACATTTTGACTTTATTCTCCACATTTTGACTTTATTCTCAAAAATTTGTGAAATGCCAAATTAAAAAATATTCCTCCTCTTATTTCCCCAATATGCCTGGCTTTAATACTCAAACGTATATTTCTTTCAGAGCAACTCCATTATGTTTTCAAAAGCTTTGGTGTAATCAGCCATAAATCTATATCACATTTTTGGCCGTCTGCATGTGATCAATGGATTTGACAAGGCCATCAAATATATATGTGTGATGTTAAAACAAAAACGTTTTATGCACAATTGTGTAAATGTATAATATAAATTAGAGCACCAAGTAATGTTTATTCCAGAGACTTTTAAATTGATATATTAATCATAAGGTGCCAGAAATGTCAATAACTTTATTTTTATCAGGCCTAATGTTTTTTTTTTAATATTTAAATATCAGATTTTTACAGATGCAGTTTAATGTTGATGGAAAACAGAATCCTCCTCAGCCTTTCCAAGTCTGCTCTTTCAAATGTGTCAAATAATGTCTTTTCATGCTTCAGTTGGAAGGATCAAAATAATGACTTCAAGAAGACACTGAAGTTGAGTGGAGTTCCCACGCTGCTGCGATACGGCACCGTAAGAAAAACTTCTATCCTCTAACTTCTATCTATCTTCCATCCATTAATCTTCTTGGCTTTTATTGACCTGGATTAGCCGAACATGACTATAAATGTTTTACAGAAAAATTGGATAATAAGATTCCACATAAGTTACCAACTTCTTATAAAATATTGCACATGAAAAAGCATAATATTTTGATATTAATGCAGTAGGAGCAGTCAGGGGAGTGCATTTACCTTTAATAAACCTCCTTTAAACCTGTTTCAGCCTCAGAAGTTGGTGGAGGAGGAATGCATGAAAGCCGACCTGGTGAGGATGATGTTCACTGAGGACTGAGGGATCCTGCGCTGCTCACATCAGCCATGAACATTCAAGATTTCCTCATTCCAACACAGCAGATTTTTATTTTTATTTTTACCACCATTCAGTTTCAGCACTATTGATAATTTTGCTCAAAGTACATTTCTGACTGTAATTTCAAATCAGCAACTGTTGAAGTTTACAATCAAAATATTGCACATAATTTGTAATATTCCGCTATTCAGTGAAATCCATACTGGATATCTGCAACACACAAACATGTAGCATGGAACATGTAACTCATACTGATTTTTCTGCTGCTGCTTTATGTGCAATCACTCAATCATGTTTAGTAATTTGAGTCTTGATACATTTCTTCAAATATAATCTTAATCTATCACACTAATGGGTTATAAAATTCTCGTGGGATTTTTTTTTATTGTGACCATTTTTTGTGTGATTTAATGCCTTGTAGTCAGACTCAAATAAACTGACACTGAATATCTGTGGCAGAAGAAAATGTTGTGTGTAATGTGCTGCATGACGAAGACCACAAGCTAAAATGTCTCAAAAACTTTAAATTGTATGATTTTTGTTCTGAGGGACAACATTAGATCATGTCTAGATGGATAAATAACACTACAGGTAAAACGGAGAAAAGCATTTTTTTTTATTATTATTATTATTTTGGGGTGAACTGTTCCTTTAAGATGTGGAGTTATAGATTTTTTATATTTCCTTTTTTATTTTTGTATTGTTTTTATTTTTTGTCTTCAATTCAGTTTACAGCTGTAGTTTCAGTTAGTTTCCGGGAGATGGGGGCTTTGCTCATTTCACTTAAGTTTTGTAGTTTAAACTGTTTTAGAGTATTTTTTTAATCAGCTTCTATATTAGGTTTAGTTTCTTTTATTATCATATGGGGGTATTTGTCAGGGGCATGTCAGATTTAGTAAATTCAGATTTCATGAAACAAAAACAACACTCAACTGACTTGGCCCCAAGTTTTTTAAATTTTCATACTGGCCAAAAAATAAAGTTTGATCACAAGCTGAGTGCCACATTATTAGATAGAAAGTAGTTCCGGTAGATTCTACTGCAGACAGAAAGTAGTTCCTACATGAAACTGCTTGCAACAAGGTCTGTGGATTATCTTGAGTAACTGGGTCATGAATTTTGAAAAGAAACACTGCTGTTGAAATTTTCAAATGTCATATTTTGGTGTTTTGAGCATCATAAACTGAGTGCCATTTAGTTCAATTATACAGCTGATATCTCCCAAACTCTTTAACTCACACCACAAAAATCCAGATTAATAAATAGCTCTACTGGCCAGAGGAAAAATATGTATTTTTGATTTGGGGGTGAACCGTCCTTTTAATCACTAAACAGTAAACTAATGAGAATAATAATAATAATAATAATAATAATAATAATAATAATAATAATAATAATAATAATAATTCATTACATATAAAGCGCTTTTCAAAATACTCAGACGCTTGACAAAAAAGAAAAGAGAAAGGAAGAAACAACACAACAATATAACAAACAACAAAAAGAAAAACAAACAAGCAAGGGATGAGGAGAAGAAACAGTCAGTGGTTGAAAGCAATGTTGAACAGGTGAGTCTTGAGCGTTTTTTTGAATATGGGCAGAGAGGGCGAGTCACTAACATATTTTTACATCTAGCTTTGATTTTTAGTTTAGTCTTAGCTAACTACAATAATTTTATCTCCATGCACCTTTGCTGTAGGTGAAGTTGTACCAGAAATCTGAACTTTGCAGCCCCGGTATGTCTCCTCTCATGAACACTAGGTGGCAGCACATCCATAACAATAAAGTGTGGCATTATCTTTTTTTTTTAATTTCCACATTTCCATTTAACATTATCTATCGAAACTTCTTAAATGAGCAAATCAGACGCATTTAATAAAAGAAAATGTATTTTCGAGGTCAAACCTGCAATCTTAATGCTTTTAGTTTGAAAATTAGACAAGTACGAGAGTATAAAACATATAAACTAAGATATTAAAATGTATTTCCTCCTATTAACGCGTAAAAAAATCCAAAGAGCACAGTGTTAAAGTGTGATGTTTATAATTATAGTAATCCGATGTGATGATGAAAGTGTGTGGGGAGGTGGAGACAGCGCTGCTGAAGCAGAGAGGCTGATTAAAGCGGAGTACATTCCTGCACAGAGCTCACACACACTCACACACACACATAGTCAGTCAGCGGAGGACGAGCCGCGGACGGTGAAACACACACCGCTCCTCACCGCACCGCACCGCACCGCACCGCGCCGCAACGCCTCACAGGGGCTGGAGCTCACCTAAAAACCCTCAGAGTGGAGGCGGAGGAAGTGCCGGGTGTCGGCTGAACGCAGCAAAGCAGCCTCGGCGGAGGGAAACGTTGCGTGTTTCGAGGATGTCGGAGTTTCTGGTGAGTCTGCTCGGGGAGCGGCTCGTCAACAGCGAGAAAGCCGAGGTGGACGTGCAGTCTCTGGGCTCGAAGCTGTCGCTGGTCGGGCTCTTCTTCGGCTGCAGCCTGAACGCGCCGTGCAAGCAGTTCAACGGCAGCCTGTGCGAGTTTTACAGCAGGTTCAAAAAGACCTCCGAGCACAAGGACAAATTGGAAATCGTCTTCATCTCGTCGGATCAGGACCAGAAACACTGGCAAGACTTTTTGCAGGAGATGCCATGGCCTGCGTTACCTTTCAAAGACAGACACAAAAAGGTAAGATGGGCTGTGGTGATGAACGGGGACGCTGCCAGGATCCTCTCAGGAGGGTTTTTACTGGGTTTAGTGGGCTGGAAACCTCAGGAAAACCCCCTGTAGGCCATGTCTGCTGCCCCTGTCTCCTGCACAGGTGGATATTCTTTAATTTGGCACATTAATTTGGTTTCTTTACACAATTAACCTCATTTTAGTCCCGCAAATCTGACTTTAATCTGCTGCATTTATGCCATCTTCGAATAATTATCTGCTCATAATCAAAGTAAATCTACTAAATACACTAAAACACACTAAAATTGTGTGTGACATTACACACAAAATCAACTATAATTGAAAAAAGCCACTTGGTTCCACACTTAACCAACTGAAAATTAAAAAAAGGTGTAAAATATTAGAAATGTTGTGAGAAATGAATGTTCTCATCATGTTTCACTCTTTTTAGTGAAGGAACCATTAATCTTCTGACCCATTTTTATCAGGATAATCTTAAATGTGTCAGACCAGACACCTAACCTATTAACAGCACTTACTTTCCTTTATTTCTTTACACTTCTGCTTAAGGATTAGAAAATGGCGCATAATATTTTACCTGAGCGTGTTAGAGCACTGTTATTGTTGCATTTCTCATAAATATTATCCATGTTGCTGCATGTGTGTCCTGCCCAGTGAAGGCCTGTGTTTTGCCATCATCTCACCTGTGATGGGTTTCCTGATGGTGTCAACAATGCAGTGCAGTTCACTACTTTGATTTTCCTCACTTGTTAAGAACTTTTTTCTTTACATTAGGGTTGCAACTTATCATTATTATCATTAACAATTAATCTGGTGATCATTTTCTCAATTAATCAATTTGTTGTTTGGACCACAACATGTGAGAAAAAAGTGCAAAATGCCCATTATAATTTCCCAGAATCCAATTTGAAATCCTTGAACTATTTGTTTTATTCAGCCAAGAGTCTAATATAGGGCTGCAATTTAAGATTATTTTCATTAGTGATTAATCTGGCAATCATTGTTTTTGATTAATTGAGTTGTTTGGTCCAGAACATGGTGAACAATGCCACAAAATGATGCACACGTCTTGTTTTGTCCACAACCAAAAGATATTCAGTTTAATGTCACAGAGAAGTAAGGAAAGCTTAAATATATTCACATTTGAGAAGCTAAAATCAGAGATTGATTTTTTTCTTGAAAAATGATTCCAAATGATAAACCGATTATGAAAATAGTCTGCAATAAATAAGTTGACAACTAATTGATTAAAGGACAAATTGCCCTGCTTTTTATAGTCATCTGATTTTTGTAAATCATGAGGCAGCTTGGATTAATTTTTCTGTAATTCTATATTTTGAAAATTCAGTAAAAAATCAGTTAAAAAAACAAAATAAACAAAAGCAGATTTTTTTATTTTAGGGTGTCATTTTATATCAAATTGCACAATTTATTCCCTCATACGTTTGACTAATCTAATAATATTTTGTAATATTTTGGTAACTTGGTGTTGCAGAAGTTTTAGTAAGACAAATAAATAAAAATACAAAAATAGAAACAAAGATTTTGTGGATAAATTAGAGATGGGTGATCTGGCTTATGAACAATATCTTGATATTTTTAGAGCATTACATGATTTACTATATATATGTACAAGTTTTCTCCAAAAATTGTTTTGATAAAAAAAATCATAAATAATGTGGATATAATGATAAAATAGGTAAAAGCAAATAATAGAACAACTAGAACGGTCTGCTGAGTTCAGAAAATTACATCACTTTACTGTTATTCAGCCTGTAAAACCAGGAACACAACACTTCTGCCACGTTATGATACAACGACATCCAAAAGACTACGGCCATCTAGTCTTATACCATGATATTGATATAATATTGATATATTGGCCAGCCTTAGGATCAAATTACTATTTGTGTAGGCAGAATAAAAGAATACACATGGCAGACAGAGGTTTCCTTCACCAGTTAGTGACATTTGCAGCTGCACAAACATGAAGCAACGTCAGACACACACTGAATATTGTGTGTGTGTGTGTGTGTGTGTGTGTGTGTGTGTGTGTGTGTGTGTGTGTGTGTGTGCTGCAGGATGTCAGTGGGCCATCCCAGTGTGCTGTTTGCACCGCAGCAGGTCTCTTTTTCTTTCTTTTTTTAATCTAAATGTAATTGCAGATGAGGCAAAGATACCGTGGTCAGCTATATTTGCCCGGTATCAGTCATGCATGTCAGTGAATAGTGATTTCGTTTGCACAGTAAAATGCTGCAATGGATTTAAAATTGCTCAAATAATCCTAAAGAGGATTTTGACCCCCTGCTTTTGAAGATTAGGCCTGATTATACTGATTACACAGAGGAAATATTTCCTCTGAGGAAAAGATAGAACAATCCATGGTGGAAAAAGATTTTTAACCCTGATTATGTCGCACAATGTGTGTATATAAAACCAAATATGTTTAGTAGCATGGATCATGTCTGTATTTTCTTAAAGAGGATGTGTCTTTTCCAGTGTTTCCACCACGTTTAATCGTTCACCCCTGACTGTTCTTTGTGTCGGTGAGCCATGACTTGCTCTGCATCATTGTCTTGTAAATTCTTTCAGATTGCCAGTGATGATTTCCGTTCCACCTCATAATGAAGTCCAGGCGTGAATGAGGCTGGGGGATGATGATGATGATGACAGGGGGGTGGGATGTGTGTGTATGTGTGTGTGTGTGTGTGGGGGGGGTTGTCTTGTTGTTGTCTGGGGCGGAGCAGCACATCCATCGTTATACATCCACGGTGTTATTGTGTTCTAATGCTGTGGCATCATCATAAAACCATTGTTGGTGCTGTTGTTGGTGGTCTGTTTGGCTGCCTGGGCCTTGTGAGGATATAGAGCAGCACTCTGTGTGTGTGTGTGTGTGTGTGTGTGTGTTGTGCAGAGGCCTGCAGTTGTGGTCCAGTTTGGGCTCCATCCAACCTTCGCCCGGCCTGTTCTCTCTCTCACGTCTCATTATAACCCAGCAGTGAACATGCAGTCAGCAGCTTCAGAACACTTACGAGTATTTTATAAATGTGACATCTCCAGAGGAATGCAGAGCGTGTCGTTACCACTCATCATCCGTTAGTTAATTCATGATTTATGCATGTTGGCATTTAAATTTTATTATAAAGCTGCAGCTGTGTATGTATGCTGGAATCTGTGCATTTAATTATTTTACACTGCAGCCTTTCTCCTGTCAAATGGTTTATAATTCAGGTAGATTTCCTTTTTTGTCTGGATGTTATTGGTTTAATCAGCTGCAACCGTCAACGGAAAATTAATCAGCATTGATTTGATTCCTACTCGCAATTTCCTGTTTCAGTTCAATGTAGATTCTTTTAGGTGCATTTAACTACTTTCAATACTAGTTTTGTTTGGATATGAAAGAGATTCTCAGAGAACTGATGCTGTAAATTGTACAAGGAACCCTCTTACCTGGTGCATTATTAAAAATATCAATGTTTACATCAAGAATCAAACCCTGTGGCGTTTACTGGCAGCAGTCACAGGTCAGAGACGAAACTCTCAATGCACCTTACGGGGTTAAAGCTTCATGCATCCACTGGAACATGCAAATACTACTGTATTAGGGCTGTATGATATAGTGTATAAAGTCATATGGCGATTATTTTGATTGATATGCAGTATACAGAATCTCATTATTACATTATATTTTTTGTCATACTTTTTTTCTTGGGTATTACACTTTTTTTGATAATATTTTGATTAATTGTGCAGCTCTAGTTACGATACCAATTTTGCTTGAATGTGAAAGAGATTCTCAGACAACTAATGCTGTAAATTGTAAAAGAAACTCTCTAACATGACATGTTATTAAAAATATTATTGTTGACATTAAGATTTGATCCTGTGACGTTTACTGGCGACAGTCACAGGGCAGAGAAATAAAAAAAAAAAAAGTTTAAAGCATTTATGGGAAAACACATAAACAACTGAATTAAAGGACCGATCTTGAATTTATGAACCGATATCAGATTATTCAAATGAAGATCACTTTGACTCAGATAATCAAAATTTTAAACCCTGCACTAATCCTAAACTCAGAGTTCAATGTTAATCTGTTTTTCAGTGGGTCAGACATCTACATGCCCAAAGTAAATTTTTACTTGTCCCTGTACAAATTATTTATAATTTAATATTTTATTAGAGGTAATCAAATGACAAGAAAGACCAATTTTAATGTTTAATCTAGGGCTGCAACATCTATAAAATGTCAGAAAATAGTGATAAATGTCCTAGTTTTTCCACAGTGATGTCTTTAAATGTCTCCTCTTGTCAGTCTAAAACCCAAAATTTATATAATTATTATTATTATTGTTTTTATTTTGTATTTTTTATTTTTTTTTTAATTCTGTTTAATATGATCATAAATAATGGAAAGTGGGAAATCTCCATGTTTGAGGAGGTGAAACCATCATTTTTGAATGAAAAATATCTATTTGAATCAAATGAGATCGGATTTTTGGGAATTAATCATGGACATTGCTCACTATTTTGTGATATTTTTAGACAAAACAAGTCACCAAAAAAATATCTTCCTATAACTATCAGATGTGGTGGTTTATGTCTTGCACAAATGCACAAATCTTGATTTTTATTTGTTGGTTATAATTCGATGTGTCTAATTTAAGCACAGGATTGATATTTTGCCAATCAGGAAGTGTGAAGTCAGCTGCAGATAGATTTGGACAACATGAAGTCTCTGATTTGATAACAGAGTAAGACAGTCTGCTGAAGATAGTCTGGTGTATCTGAATCATGTGAGCATTACAGTAACTGAAGAGGGTCTTCTGTACAGTGTGTGTGCTGCAGACTGACCTAATTGGTGAGTGATGTTGACCCAGTGTGGCGGCGCGTGTTGATGTTGTGTGTCCGCAGACACTAAGTGGCCCTCTCACCTCTCCTCTCAGACTCTTTTGACTTGTGACTGCGAGCTGAGCTCATCTCCTGAAGGATGCAATTCCTCTTCAATCGCGTCTTTCAGAGCCTCACCGCCCACCTAAGAATCTCTTCTCCCCTCCTCCTCCTCCTCCTCCTCCTCCTCTTCCTCCTCCCTCCTCTGCCCTGACTGTACTCACTTGGCTATCTACCTCTCACTGGAGGCTGTCCTCTTTACTTTTTTCCTTTTTTTTTTTTTACTCGGGGGTTATCCAGGCCTTCCCGTTGCAGGAAATGTTTGTTATTTAATCAAGCAGGGATAATATTCTTGATTAAATACAGAGAGAAAGGAAAGTCTGGTGTTGTTAACCTGAAGTTGAGGCCAAACTTCATTTAATCTGTCATGTAGTTCTCTGGTGGTTTTGTAACCAACATAAATAGACTGAAAGGTGTAATTGGCCCTTTATATCTTGTTACCAGTGGATTTGATTGAGTTAATTCTTCATGTGTGTCTGACTGACATTTAGAGACAGACTAATGGATTATATAATGTCAGCAGTCTTTCTTATGTGACATTTTCCACTCTCAGACTGGGTTGCACTAACAAAGATGAGCAAGACTATGTTTAACATGACTAAATCCAGATTTAAAATGAAGCAGAGCCCTGTTGCATAATTAAAAGTTAATATCAGTTTTGATAAATCCAAGTGCATTAATGTAAACCAAAATTAGAGTGTAGGAAGATTCTTTCTTACCCTAATCAAAATAAATAAAGAAATAATTTGAGTGCTGCTGGGACCTCATATAGTCTATAAAGACTGGACAAAACTGACTTTTGGCTTTTCTATGTTCCTTAAATGTTACATTGTGCGCTAGCTAGCTAAAAAGTTAACAAAACATTGCATTGTTTGCTAGCTAGTTTAGAAAGTAGTTTAACAAAGAAAACTTTGTTAGTTAGCTACAAGTTTAACAATACATTGTTTGCTCGCTTGCAGAAAAGTTAAGAATATGTCACAGTATTTGCTGGCTAGCTAAAACGTTAACTAATCATTATCTTATTTGCTAGCTAGCTAAAAAGTCAGTTAGCCTACTCATGACGACTCAGCAGAGACGCTCTAATTTCTCCTCCTTTGAGGAAAAACTTGTCTGAATTAATGGAGCAAGGCAGCTATTTTAAAGGTTAAACCTCCTCAAGTGTAAGTATAAACATAATATTGGATCACACTTTAAATTTAAGTTAAAAGGAGTTTAAAGATTTGGTGCAACAACATTAATCTCTCTTTCTTAATTTTAAGCTAGTTTAATAGTTTGGTGAATCATAATTTAACTTTAAAATATGATTTAATCAGGTTTAATAAAGATTCCTTGTTGGTGTAACCCAGTCTGAAGGTGGTGTTCGTCAGGTCAAGAGGTCAGAGCACTGTTTCTGAGCAGGATGGAGGATATCCACCAGTGTTTTTCTTGGGGGACCCTCGAATAGCACGTCTGGACGTCTGCCTGTCGTGCAGGGACGGCCAGCTGTCTGGCTGTCTTGGCCTGCTGGCACTGCCTTACATGGACTTGTGCAGCAGGAGTGAGAGACTTCCATGTAAATCAATTAAAGCCCTGGCCAACGCGATGTGAAAACCCGACTTTGACCAAAGGGGGGGACAAGCTGAGATGCTGCCAGAGCTGTTCCTGCAGGAGGAGTCGGAGAAGAGGGGAGGATCGCATCGCAGCGAGAGAAAGGCCTCTTGTTCAAGTCCTCCTGCGTGGTCGGCAGTTCTGCTCTGTAGCCGGCCCCCAGAGGCAGGACGCCCGCTCACTCGGCTCATGGCCAGAGGGGCTGAGGGCGCAAGGGGGCTTCAGAGAGGGGCTAAGGACGCCTTTCATCAATATGTCACTGATCTGTGGAAAACTGCAGCCCATCATAGCTCCTTGCCCTGTGACAGTAGAAATGACTTGAAAAGGACCTGAGCTGTTTTATCTGCAGGTGGTGATTCTCTCCTCTTGATCTGTCAGTGTTCCGTTTGGTTTTTGTGGGCTCGTACCGTCAGATGTTTCCTCCTTTGTTGTGTTCGCTCGCACAGTGTGGGTTAATAACGTCAACAGAATGTGACATTTTTGAGGCTTCTGTGATGTGGCACATCTGTAATTGAGAGCTTTAGAGTTAATTGTAGGATTTGAAGGAGAGGATGTATTCGTCACCAGTTTCTGCTCAGCCTGTTTATGGGAACAAACTTCTTGTATGGTATGAACAGGAAGTCGAACTGAGGTAGGTAATAAAAAAAAAAACATTCCTGACTGTGTCTTAGCAGTAGGTCTGGTCATAATGCAAGGAGGCTAAATTAGGCAAAGCAGTTGCCCAACCTTGGATATTTATTTTGATATTTTCCACTCTTAGACTGGGTTGCACCAACAAAGATTCATTTAATCTAGGATCAGTCCTAATCAGAGTTTAGCGAAACTAGGTGTAAAATCAGTAAAACCAGATCAAAAATAGCAAAATTTAAAAACTAATCTCCATTTTGTAAATCTAAGTGTATTGATATAAACAAGCATTAAATGGAATTTAATTAGTGTGAAAATGCCCACTTATCCGAATTAAAATAAATAGAAAATAAATGTGCTGCCAGGAACTATTAAGTAGCCTAGAAAAGTGGGGACAAAACTGTTTAGCTGGTTATTATTCCTTAACAAAGTGTTACATTCTTTTTTAGCTAGCTAAAAAGTTAACAAAACATTACATTGTTAGCTAGCTAAAAATCACATTGTTTGTTATGTAGATAAAAAGTTAACATAATGTGACATTGTTTGTTAGCTAATTAAAAAGTTAACAAAACATTATGTTAGTTAGCTAGCTGAAAAGTTAACAAACATGGTATTGTTTGCTAGCTAAAAGGTGATCAAAAAGTGACATAGTTTGCTAGCTAGCTCAAAAGTTAACCAAACATTGCACTGTTTTTTAAATAACTAAAAAGTTAACAAAATGTATTGTTTGTTAGCTAGCTAAAACTTAACAAAACATCACATTGTTTGCAGCTAGCTAAAAAAGTTAAAATGGTACAGTACATAATTTCTGAGCTAGCTAAAAATGTAACCATACATTACATAGTTTGTTATCCAGCTAAAAAGTCAACCAAATGTGACGTTAACAAAACTTTAAGATTCAGAGAGCATGAATACATCAGCTGTTTCTGCTCCAGCTCAACGATGTCAAACTGAGGTAGGTAGTAAAAAAAAACAACGACAACTAAAGATCTGATCATGATTCAAAGACAGTTGGAAATAAAATTAATAGATCAAAAAATATACAGAATGTGCAGGATCCAAAACCTGTGACTTCCCTTGAGGAAGGTTAGTTAAGGTAATGCAGTAGCCTAACTTGGACTGTAACAAACAAGGGCAGCGTGAGTGGCCTAACACGACCTACAGCACCAAATAAAACTGATCCTGAAACAGTAGCAGTCATGTAGATTCTTTACTCTGATGAAAGCACAGAGGCTTTAGTAAGTAGCCTATTATGAGGTTGGCTCTGGGATTAAATGGAAAATAACATAATCCTTATTTAAAGGCTTTTGACCCTGGCAGATTAAATAACTAGTGAAACCATAAAACAACAGTTGGCCCTAAAAGTCTTAATGTTAGTGCGAAAATTGCAGTATATATGTACATGCAAACTGCAGAATATTTATCCTATATTCTTTAATGACAGAAAGACAGATTGTTTATGTCTTTCTTTTTCATGTTAATATTGCCAAAACTACCTGTGATGCAGGGGTTTTCTGCCCCCTTTTATTCCCTCAACGTTGTTCATCCTTAGATTTAGGCAAAGGAAGCTAAATGGTAATTTTGTTTAAATTACATATTATGATTTCTTTCTTAAACAGTATAAACTGCAGGAAGTGCTTCAGGCATTCATCAGGCATTCTTTGATTACAATTTATATCTCTGCACTGTGCATTTCATGAATGATGTTTGGCTTTAGCCTATTTTTAATGGTTGATTTTGTGTTTGCAATGATTGTTTTGTGTCCGCTCAACAGCCTCAACACCGGTTGTGAATATGGATCACTTCAACAACAGTATATCATGTTTCCTATTAATGATCCGTCAGAAGTGTGGTGGCACCTGCACCTGCCCTCCACCTGTACTTTCTTATTTTCTCCTACTTTTGCTGTGTTTGGGACGTTTTACAAATCCATAGCATCAGTATTTGATGTCCTGGGAAATCAGACTCAACAATCAACTGTTATTCTGATTTGTTACAGCAACTGACAAATCCTGCTTTTTCTACACTTAATGAACTAGGGTGGTGGGTAAAGTACTGAAAATCTGTACTCAAGTAGAAGTACAATTACTCCCATTTACCGTTTGAGAAACCAAGTCAAGTAAAAGTAAAAGAGTACCTGGTACATAAATTACTCCAAGTACAAGTTACGTTCCATTTTAATAATTTTTAGGGTGCGCTGCACTTATGAAAGTAACCTTAATAAATGAAGCAAAAGATTTTATTTTATGTTGTGAATTCTTCACAGGAGAAGAGACATATATCATTAAAAGATCAGTTTCTGGATTTTATGAATCGATATTGAATCATACAAAGGAAAAATGACTCAGATCAATTTAAATATTTTTTAAACCTAGACCTAGTTAGCAAAGTAACTTGGTATAGTACTTGTTCCTTTAAAAAAAATACTATTTTACTCATGTGCATTACTTGTAAGTCGATTTACTAACCACGACTGCAGAACTGGCGAGAACAGAGGTGTTATATAAACTTATTTAGTATCATAATTGAAATGCAGCTGTCCTCTGGTTTGCTGCCTTTTATACATTAAACTTCACACCGTGTTTTGTGTTGCTTTTAAGTTTTGGTAAGCTGACCTTGTAGAGGCTGTTAGCCTGACTCTGGCCTGACGTGTGCATGCCTGGCTGCAGCTCTGTAGTTTAATGTGACTCCATTGTCCTGCAGCTGTGAGGCCTTGTTGCCGTGCGCCATGTTTGACAAGAGCTTATGTAAAGAATGTGAGCAGACACCTGCTCGGCTGAAGCCGTCCAGGGCCAGAGGCCATGGAAACTGTGTGTGTGTGTGAGCGCTCACGATACTTGGCAGTGCCAACTGTTACATCTCACACAGCAGCAAGCTTGTGTTACTGTCCCCTTTCACTGCCCATTGTGTCCTCTTTACTGGGAGATCTGTAATATTATGAGAGGCGACAATAGAGATCTCATCAGAGGTGAAGTTCAGAGGCTTAAGTTACCCAAGCGAGAGTTTAGGGAACAGTCGCACCGAGTGTCTCGTAAAGCTCATTCCCTCTTTGCAACTCAATCTGTTTCTACTTCCGTTATCTACCCGTTAAAAGACAAAACACAATAGCTGTAAGGCTGCGACCTCTGTCTGTGGCTCATGAACCGCTGAAACGATACCCTGGGATTGACTTCTCCTCTTTGTCCTCGTGTTCTCCAGCTGGACGGCTCCTGGACTCTGTGTGGTTTCCAGTCAGGACTTTCCAAAGCGGAGTGACGTTAAAGATAATAGACATGGTTAATGTGTTGACCGCAGCAGCTCTCAATGAGAACAACAGATGATTCATCCGCTCACGTGTATTATCCCAAAACCAGAATTGTCACATACTTACCAGTCAAATCATTCAGACCAGTGCAGCGTGAAGTTCAGCTCGATATTAATTTTGGATTCCACCGATGACAGGAAAGCAGCTTAATCCAAGCCTCTTTCCATGGAAATCAGCAGATGTTTGTTATTTTAATTCATAAATCCACCATCATCTGCTATGTCTTTCACCCATGATGAGAACTGGGACAAATCATGTCCTACCAAAAAAAAACGTTAAAAATTATGAATGCCAACACTCTGATTACAGTTTTTTGATGACAATTTATTCTTTGAGGACTCATAAATATGAACATACATGTTTTGGTTTGCTGTCATTTTTTAAATTTCTAAACCTGATCTGTCCCAGAAAACACCCAGGTCCCTGACAGGAATTCACACCTGCAAACAATTTAAAAATTTGTTAAAAGGCTTCGAAATCTAAAACTAATAATACATACCAATAACATAGGTGCAAAATGCGATTATAATCATCTTTATATTGAAAAAAACCCATTTAATCAACAATTTAATCAGGCATAAAAAGGGTTAGCAATACCCTAAGGACCCCTGTCTCACTTCCTGGTTTAAAAAAAGTGGGAATACTGCATAAGTCCTGGTAAACGTTATATTTTGTGACAAATTCATTACATAATATTGCTATCAGGTGTGTCTTAACCATAACATGCTGAATCCATAGCCTTTTTAAATTAAGTTAAATAAGGATTATGGTTTAAAAATGTTTACTTTGATTATCATTAAGAGAAAATGGCTACTCTCTACGACTATGCTATGAAATGAAAAAATGTAACATTTTGTCATCTCTGTAAGATGATAACTTTGTCAGATCTTTTCAAAAACAATTTAATCAGGCATAAAAAGGGTCAGCCATACCCTAAGGACCCCTGTCTCACTTCCTGATTTTAAAAAAAAGGTGGGAATACTGCTCACACTTTGAAAAACTTTCTATTTTTCAACAAATCCAGTAATAACATTGCTGTCAGGTGTGTCTTAACCATAACATCTTTACAACTTCAACTTTAAAAAATAAACTGGCTGCTCATTACAACTAACAAATGTCGCATTTTGTCAACTCCAAAAGATAATAACTGAATAATGTGTTTGAAATTGGTACTTTTTTCAGTTACATCAAAAATGAATAAGTAAAAATACATCAGTGGGCCACTTAGGCAAAGTTTTTCTGTTATCATTAAATACTTTTCCATAATCATTAAATATGTCTACATTTAATAAAAAATTTTATCACAACGAGGTTGACTCGTTACAAGGTTAAATAGCCAAGAGTTTGATCTTTTAAAAGCATAATTGAAGTACGGTTTATATGATTTTGTCCCGGTCCTCAAAAACGAGTGCTTCATTTTTTATTTCTTAAAAGCTGCTGCTGTTGTATCAGGTATTCCTCCTCTTCCCCGAGCTGAGAACACTTCATGGATGGGTTGTTGTGCCTGGACCCTCCCCCCACTCAATCCTCCGGTCTCTAATTGCCCCACACCGCAGCTCAGCAGCCCTTTCCAACATAATAACAGCATAGCTGCCCCAGGGGCATCCTGCCATCCAGAGCTGTCTTTCGTCTTCCTTTTGTTATCTCTCCTAGATTGAATGTTGGCTCTTTTGTGATTGCCCAGTTTCCCCCACATCATCACCACTGATCATATTTCTTAAGCTAAATGAAAACGACAGGATGATGGATACATGCTCTGGACTGCCACTGCAGATTCCCATATTTATCTCTGACAGTCGATGAAACCTATCTCCTCCAGGATATCTGCTCCATCAGTGAGTGGCAGAGTTGATTTGATGTAAATTTATTCATAGCATGAACATTTCTGGCGTGACAAGTTTCCCCTCGGACGATAACCCTTTCCCTTCCATGTGACCGCCATGCACCCCGCTCCCGGGATGGCAGCACTGTTGTGTATATGCAAGCTGTAAACCCCCCTCGCTGTGCTGTTTTCATCCAAGTGTAAGTGCTCCTGCAGCTCCTGCTCCTGTCTGAAAAGAAGCTCACCGTACAAAGAGACCCAGTGTCTCAGCGTGCAGCATGGCACACTGGCACCAGCCCCGCTGTCTTGCCTACAGTTGAGCTGTTGCATGTGGTGAACTGATTTCTATCTAGCAACTGACAAGCATGCACTCTGACACAATGAGGAAAAAGCTAGCTTGATGTCTCTTTGTAAGACTGTTTCCTGTTATGTTAAGTTTAGCCTAAATAACTGGATTTTGTCACAGATCAAAAGATCTTCTGTTTTTGTACTGTGTTTGGTTACACTTGAATTGTAAAGGGCTCCTAAAAGATAGGTGTTGTTTTGGAGGAACTGAAACATCCACTTGGAATTACAAATTCATGTGGTGCTAATGGATAAAAAGTCGAAATAATTAGCTAGCTAAAAGTAAACAATTAAATAGTCAGCTAAAAGTACTGGATAAACCCCTGAAATAGTATATTGGAAAAAAGGTTTACTTAGTTTTCTAAAAGTAATGGATAAACATCTGAAATAGTTAGTTTAAAATAATGGATATACAGTCAAAATAGCTCAAATTAGCCAAGTGGCTAAAGATTGAAAAAGGTTGCTATAAGCATAAATGGTTGAAATACTTAGCTAAAAATTATAGATAAACCATTGAAATTGCTAAATCTCATTGATGGTTACTTAAAAGTAACGGATAAACATATCATGGTAGTTAAAAGTAATAGATAAACATCTGAAATAGTTAGTTATATATATATATGTAAATAATGGATATACAGTCAAAATAGCTCAAATTAGCCAAGTGGCTAAAGATTGAAAAAGGTTGCTAAAGGCATAAATGGTTGAAATAGTTAGCTAAAAATTATAGATAAACCATTGAAATAGCTAAATCTCATTGATAAATAGTTACCTAAAAGTAACGGATAAACGTATCATAGTTAGCTAAAAGTAATAGATAAACTGTTGAAATAGTTAGCCAAGGTAAAGAGTTGAAATAGTTAGCTAAAGGTAATGCATAAATGGCAGAAACGGTTAGCTAAAAGTAATGGACAAACTGTAGAAATAGCTAGCTAACAGTAATGGATAAACTGTTGAAATTGTTAAAAAATAATGGATGAACCATTGAAATCGCTAGCTAAAAGTAATAGATAACTGTTTGAAACCACTCTGACTGTAGCAGCGATACCTAAACATTGACAATGCAACTGTATGAAAAAAATGATTGTAATAATATTTTATGTAATGTAATTGTAGTGTTGATGAAGGGTACTGCAGTGCTGTCACGTGACAGTAAGACTAGTAGTTGTGTCTTTAAACACAAAGACTGAGAGGAAAAAGACAGAGTGGTAGTCACTCCCTCAGGCTAAGATGTGGATGGAGAAAATGCTCCGCTTTGCTCCTATGGGCTTTGTTGGCCTTCAAACGCTGCATGACAGAGCACAGAGCTGCATCCAGCCCACATCTTCTCTGAATTAAAAAGATAGATATACTGTAAGACACAAGGGCAATCCAGAGAATTGTTTTTTTATTGTCTGTCACTGTAATTACATTGTGGGATTTTAATATTGCTGATCGATTGGTGAGACAACTTTATGAGCGTAACATTTATCATGATTTACTGGATGAAGATCTTCTGGCTTTCATTTTATTTTATTTTTTCAACATATCCTAGCCTTAAAAGAAGGAAGACTGTGGAAAAAGACGGTTGTAAATGTGATAAATGGATAGGGATGAAGAGATCATAAAGCTGTAATGTCCTCAGCATCATGTTGGTCAAAATAAGGCTCCCTCTTTCACTGGGAAACTTCTATCGTTTCTTAAAGTAATAGTTTGACATTTTGGGAAATATGCTCATTTGCTTTTTTGTAATGTTTAGTTTAGTTAGACTAAATAATTGTATTTTGTCACATATCTAAACACCTTCTGTTTTTGTACTATGCTTGGTTACACTTCTGAAAAACTGGTGATTCCCAACCACTTACCCAGAGTACTGAGGGTTAGCCTAAAGACTGCGGAGTAGCTCATCCAATTAAAAAACAAAACAAAACTAGAATTTAATTTTAAAAACATATCAGCATATTTAATGTTAGAGAAAAATAAACATCCTGTTTAAATAGCATATTGGTGTAGTTAGCTAAAGCTGATGGCTAAATTTTACCTAAACATAATAGATAAACTGTTGGAATAGTTGGCTAAAAGTAATGAATCAAACAGTTGAAAAGGTTAGCTAAAAGTTTTTGACTGTTGAAGTAGTTCAATAAAAATCATTAACCACTGAAGTTAGATATTTGGCCAAGAGTTAATACCAGTCTTATACTGTAAATATGAAGCTTTGACCAGCAGCTGATTAGCTTATCTTAGCACAAACTGGAAATGGGGGAAACCAGCTAGCTTGGTTCTGACCAAAGGTAACCAACTCTGCTTGTACTAGCACCTCTTGAGCTGACTTAATATTTCAAATGTCATATGTTTGATCTGTTCAAGAACTAAAGTGTAAAAGCAAAACTACGTGGTTTTATCTGTGACTGAGCTCCGCTAAGCTAACTAGCTGCTAGCACTAGCTACATGTTTACCATACAGACATGAGATTGGTGTCGAGCTTCTCATCTAACTCTTGGCAAGAAAGTGAATAAGCATAAATCTCAAAATGTTGAGTTATTCCTCTAATGAAATATTGACAGTATAACTGGATAGCATTTTCAATCTGCCATGTGTCAGCTGTGACATCCATGACAACCTGTCAGCATGTGTATGTACGCTCACGCACCCGCCAGCCACAGTCACTCAGCAACGGACAGACTGTGGATATTCACAGGGAGCGCCAGAGGAATCTGAACAATATTAAAATCCAGAAATAGCACTTTGTCACAGTCTTTTTGACAGTTGAAAGGAGCTTGCACTCCAGCGCCTCGTCTCCACTGGGATCAGGCCAAGTCACACAATCTTCTTCTTCATTTTTACTTGGTAGTTCACAAAATCCCATTTTCTTACTCCTTTTTCTAAAGGAGTTCACGTTCATGAAAAACCAATTTGGGTGATATTTCATTGCTGACCTCTCATAATTCAGATGAGTTGGTTGTAACTGTTGGTTGATCCTCACTTTGCTCCGAGACAGATGCTACATTTACAGTGAGCTGTTAATCTCCGACAGGATAATGAGCCAGCTGAGGATATATCATATGTCTAATGAGGTCAGATGCCACCACAGACAGCCTCCCACAAGAATCTTCTCCATAATATTGAATCAGCATGGTAGCAAGTTAAGATTTTAAACAGTTGCTGACAGAAAGAGGAGCTATAAGCATCTTCAAATGTTATTTTTCTGTTGGAGCTCAGCAACTCGAGCATTGTGTAGCTAATTTAAATGCTGTCCTTGCTAAGTTGGCACTGTGCGTTAAGAAAAAGTAGAGAAAAACTGAGGGTAGTCAGGCTGAAGCAGATCTCATGGCCTGTAGTTTGCTCATTATTTTTGTAATAACCAGAGAGTCACTTGGAATCATTTTGCAATGGTTAAGTGTAATTTATGGTTACCGCGGTGGTGGGTGGTGGTGGTGTGTGAACGGGTCCACACAGACCTTTACACTGTGGTCAAAATATGAAACTCTGCACACTCCGCAATAACCATAAATTAACCTTTAAATAAAAGTACTGGATAAACACTTACTAACAAATAGTTAGCTAAAAATATTAGATAAAAGGCAGAAATATCTAAACTGTGTATAGCCTCTTGAAACTAATGGGTAAACAGTTAAAATAGTTAGCGAAATGGATAACCTGTTGAAATAATTGGCCAAAGTAAGGTATAGGCATCTGAAATAGTTAGTTAAAAGTGATGGGTAAGTAACCTGTTGAAATAATTAGCTAAAAGTAAATAAAACAATTAAATAGTTACCTAGAAGTAATGATAAAGTAACGACAGTTGGAACAGTTGGCTTATGGATAAACGGTTGAAATGGTTAGCCAAACTAGCCTAATTGATAAATGGTTAAAATAGTTATGTAAATAGTTGAAATGGCTAGCTTAAAGTGATGGATAAAAAGTTGAAATAGTTAGCTATGGATAAAACAGAAATTGTTAGCTAAAAGTAATGTATAAATAGTGAAGATGGCTAAAAGTAATGGAAGTAAATGAATCAGCATGATAGCAAGTAAAGACTTTAATCAGTTTCTGACAAAAAGGACTATAAGTTAGCATCTTCAAACGTACTTTTTGTCAGAGTTCAGCAACTCAAGCATTGTGTAGCTAATTTAAATGCTGTCCTCACTAAGCTGGCACACTGTGTCAAGAAAAAGTGGAGAAAAACTGGGGGGAGTCCGGCTGAAGCAGATCCCATGGCCTGTAGTTGTAGCTCATTATTTTTGTAATAGCCAGAGAGTCACTTGGAATCATTTCCAGGCGCACCCAGCTCCCGCTCCTCCAGGAGATTGGCTCACGAACATTCTTGAATTTGGATAATTTAATGTGTTTCTATTTTGATTATTAATCTAAACATCCTGAGTCATCATGCAGCCAGGTTCACTGAGTTTACAGCGCCTGCATGTGTTATTTGACCCCACTGCAACAACACGCTTCCCACATAATTACACATTATATCTACTTGGACAAATGGATATGTTGATATTCCCAGTTGGTATCTGTCGTGGCAAGTGTGTGCACGCCCAAGTCACATGATTCTTTCGAATACATTTGTGAGCTATTACTCAAGGTCACTTGGTGGGCAAGCTAATGTGGAAAACAAATAATGGTGCTGCGGTGCTGGATATAAATTGATTCATACTGTTGTATTATCAGTAACAGTACACTGACAATGTGAGGCTGGGATTATTTTTGCTTACGACCTGCTTATGACAGTTGCTGTGTGTAATTACCTCTACCATATGGGTTATGTTTTCAGTGCAATTTCTTTGTCTCTTTGTCCATTTGGTTATCAACAGGACTGTGGAAAAACTACTGGCAGGGTTTTCATGAAATTTGCTGGAAGGGTGCAAGCATGGGCCAAAGAAGAACCCATTAAATTTTTGGGCGGATATAAATCGCACAAATTGTTCTTCAGTTTCATTAACTGAAATCACCCTTAAGTTGCCTTCCTGTCATTAGTTTAGGTCATTTTAAAAAGTACCTTGCAAATTTTCTGTGTGATTATAGCAGCCTTCAAATAATTCTGATTGCATAAATAGTTTTATGTGTTTTTGTAGAAAAAATATCCCATCCTGGAGTAAAATCAGTGCTGTTTTTTTGTGTTTTCCTTTGTAATATGACAGTGTTAACGCTTTCTGTGCTGCTTCCAGATATTAAAAACTAATCTGTCCTCACTACAATAACTGGCCCATAAATGATGTGCAAGTAGCTTATAATGATCCATACAGTCATAATAAGGGAAGTTAATGATGACTCATTAAGTGATTAATCACTGTTAAGAATTTAAGTGATTAAAAATTGTATTATCGATAATTAATTGATAGCCTAGAAAAGGTAGGAATTTTGTTTCACCCAACATTGTTTTGTCTAGCGGAGCCATTTGATGAAAAAGGAAACTTAGAAGAAACTTAAAATAAGGCCTGTTTTGTATATTAGTAACAATTAATGATTTAATCGATTATTAGCTTTACTTATGTATATGACTTATGTTACATTACGTTATGTCACATGACTTATGTACGTATGTATATTTTCTTGACTTAGCCAAGTACAGTTGGTGCCTAAACCTCACCAAACTGCTACCATTTAACAAGGTTAACCGTGTGTTTAATGTCACTTACATAACACACTTACAGTTCTTCACTGCCTGTCCTAGTTATAGTTTTGAGTCACTGGCAATCGAATTTTTATGAAATTTAGGTAAGAACTTAGTAAAGATGATATGTTGAGGTGAACGTGTGATGTGAGTGCAATATTCACTCTCCTTTTTGTTCGGTTTTGGTCTCAACCATCTCCTGAGGGAAATGTCTGGCCCTTTAGCTACTGAATGCTCTGCTACGTTCACCAGCTAGTTGCTGACTTGTCTGTTAACCACTTGGTGCTGATCAGACTCTCACAACACAAATGTGAGCTGTGGGAGCAAACCAAATCAGTGAAGTTGCGGGCCATCAAACCAAAACAATGAGTTAAAAGACCATGTAAAGCTCTCTAGACAATAATAAATGGATTTGTTACTTGGAGTTGCACCTTTCATATGACACAAAATCATTTGATCCATTGTTTTTTACATAAACATTAGTTAGTTTTATATCCATATGTTTTCAGAAAACAAAAACATTCGTAACTACTTGAAGCTTGGAGGCTGTGTGTTATAAAACCCACTCTAGACAAAACCGGCCCTTTTTATAGTAGTTGCACAGAATGCAGTGAATGTTGATGTCCAGCTTGTTTGTTCACTTCAGCTGCAAGTAAAGTAAACAAGCACAGAACCTGACCTTGCTGCCGAGAAACACATGGAGTCTGTAGAATATACAAGAGCAACAGGCCAGATGAAGCACTGATGGTAGCCCATATGGATGTGTTGGCAATGTTGTTGGGCTGTAACAAGCAGAAAAATTACTAGGAAGACTCGTGAAGGCTGGGAAACAACACAAACCATGACAGGAAGAAACGGTGTCCTGGGATGTGCTGATCGGAGCAAGAGGAAGCAGCCTTGGATTCACGCTCCAGGCCTGGAGTGTTTTCCGTCCGGACATTTCTCCAGCTGTCACGTCCCATTTTTAAATCAACTACACCACGTCTTTGTTCAATAAAAAAATAACCCACTGCACACATTCCTCACAAATTCCAGCTTGTGTAGTTGCTCCGAGGAATGTGTTTATCAGAAAAAAAGCCTCCCACAAATCATCAGACACTTTTGGTGGTTGAGGGATCGGACCCCCTGCTGAGGCTGCGCCATGGCTTAGCTCTGCCTCTGTGTTGGGGGCTAATCGCTGTTTTGATTAGTCTTTTTTTACCCAATCTGTTTTGCACGGAGCACCGATCCCACGGCCATGCTGAATGAAAGGGTTTATCAGCTTAAGTCTGTTGTAAGGAGCACGAGAGGTCTCATCTTTTCTCTGAGGAACGAGAGCAGCCCTCGGACACAAGTGTCCAGGCAATTAGAGACGCCGGGGGCCTCAAAGAGAGATTACTGGCGCACACAGAGAGTCGTGGTGTGACCAGCTTCTTTCTTCTTGTCCCGCACAGTGTTCGCTCACTCTGTGCCGAGACGCATGATGGTTTGTGCTGTGGAGGTGGAGATAACTGAACGCAGTCACGGGGCTCTTATCTGAAGAGTCAGAGGATGCAACATTTAATTAATGACTTTAAACTATTACTCATTTAATTGTTTTCCTACAGAGTGATGCAACAGTTAGTCTTACATCCTAATGTAGCAGCATTAGCCACATTTTCCAAGCTGGTATGGTACATTTTCTCTCTTGTTTTGTGGGCTCTCAGCACTAGAGCTGCAGCTATTAGTCAATCAATTGAAAGAAAATACGTTTCCAATCATTTTGATAGTTGATTTCAGTCATTTTTTAAGCTCAGATGTCAAACATTTGCTGCTTCCAGTCTCTTAAATAGGAGGGTTTGCTGCTTTTCTTTGTCATTTATGTCAGTAAATGAAGGGTCTTTGTGTTTTGGACCGTTGGTTGGACAAAATAAACAATTTGATGACGTCACTTTGAGCTCTTGGAAATTGTGATGAGCGTTTTTCCAATTTTTTTTGCTCCAATGGTGAAATTCTGGGCCAAAACCAATGTTTACAATAAGAATCTGGGTGGTGTCAATGGTTTTTGTGGTTGTTTATTTTGTTTTTGTTATTTTTTCCCCTTTTCTATGCCAGGAAAACAAAAAAAAAAAGTCATTATAATAAACGCCAGTTGCCTGTTGACTGCATAGCAGAGTTGTTTTTGGCTAGAGGTTTCTTCTCCTTGTATGCTGCATATGTTAGCTACTGTTGTGTTAGTCCGCAGATAACAGCACAACATTTCGTGAGTGCAAAGTTGAACAGATTTACATCGACAACTGCCGTCAGTGAATGTCACTTTATTTTCCAGTACGTTGATTACAGTCATCAAGGTGAATATCAGCCGATAAGTCTGTGCATCTCTAATGTTTTTTTACATTTTATAAACTAAATGAAAATATTTGTTGGTTGCAAACTTCCATCATGCCCAGTTTTGACTCAGCTTACTATAAAAATATAAAACCATGGTAGCACTCTGAGGCAGTTTGCATGCTAGATAGCAGCCTGGAAGTCTGTAACCAGTCCCAGTGATGCTCTGAGTGCCAACACACAGCCTGATCGCTGTGTTCACCCAAATGAAAATAATGAGACCTCACAGACCTGTATCTGTATCGACTCAGGCTCTTTTCAGGGACATTTCTAGTTTCACTTATTTGTCACCCCTTTGCCAGGTTGCCACTGTGCAGCAGCAGCTAGATTGGATTTGACTTGGTTGGTGTCCAAAGAGACCTCCAGATCATGATAATGTCTGATGTGTGTTTTTTAGAGCTGCAATGATTAGTCAATTAATCGATTCTTTGTCAACTATTAATTTAATTGCCAACTGTTTTGATAACTGATTATTAATTTTGAGTAATTATTTAAGAAAAAATCTCTAGTTACAGCTTCTCAAATGTGAATATTTTCTCGTTTCTTGAGGTTTCTTGAACAGTAATCTGAATGTCTTAGGGCTGTGGATGAAAACATGTTTGAAGACGTGTTTTCCTTGCTGGCAAGAATTCTGGTTAAGCTAAAGATATTTTCATTTGCTGTTTTGGCGTCTGTGGTTGTTATGCTTTAAATGCTGCTTGCTACTTTGCTATAAGCTTGATATAATCATATTAATAACAGTTGTGAATATGGACATTAGAAATTGGTTACCTGGAGTTCTGCAATATGTCAATACATACATCATGTAAATATATACATTTGCCATTGATGTGGTCGGAAAGGATTAAATGTTGTTGGTTATCTAATGTGCAGACTCTACTTTTCCTTTTTTGACATGTAGTTCTGTCCCCCTGGTGTTGATCATATTTGGATGTGTGTAGTTTTGTTAACTCTTTGCAGGACATGAACTGACCTCTATGTCCCTCCCTTTAATATCTCTGTTTGTATTGGACCTTAGAGGCAGAGTTGCACATCAGTGAAGTAGCAAGGGTTGTCGCAGACAACTGGACTTGATAGAGTTCTTGAAGATGTTTCGCCTCTCATCCAAGAAGCTTCTTCAGTTCTGACTGACAGGTTTAATACCTGAACTCCCAACGAAAGTGGGGTTTAGGTTTAATACCTGAACTCCCAACCAGTCAGTCAGAACTGAAGAAGCTTCTTGTATGACAGGCGAAACGTCTTCAAGAACTCTATCAAGTCCATTTGCCTCTGACAAACCTTGCTACAAATACCATGACCTGGGTGACTGAGAATCTTCAGACACATCAGTGAGAAGAGCTGAAAAGGGAGAGCTGCAGAGCTGAAATAACTTAATTTGTGAGGTATTTGCTAAATTAACTAGAACAGACATTCTTATGTGGTTATCTTACTCATAAACAGTTCTTCAGTTGATTTACTATATTGACATGCATACTGAGTAATGTAAAGATGCACAAATTCCCCCACTTCTAGTCTTAGCTTTAACAAGAAAACATAAATCATGAAAATGTTGCATAAGGATCATGAGCCCACAGATGCAGCCATGCCTCAAAATATTTAAACTATTTATAATTTATCATTTGATATCTGAATTTCATCCAACATTCTCAGTGAATTCGCTAAATAAAAATATCTTTAATTTTAAGTTTGCACCCACGTACATCACTTGTTATGATTAAATTATGAAGTCTTCAAATCAAATGCTTGTGTGGTTGCTTTCGTCTGGTGTGACTTCTAATTTAATCACTTTTTTTTTAAAATGGCATGTCAAGAGATAAAAGAGTTTTGTTATTAGCACACAAAACCAGCATTGTTCATGCAAAGGTTAAAGGTTAGAGCTGAGGAAACATTCCCCTGACTCTGACCTTAAAAATATAATTTAACATCAGTGGTTTTCATTGTCCTGGATGTGAACTGGACTTGAGTCTCATGTTTTTATGGATTCTTTCTGTGCAGAAAAAGTGCAACCATTCCTGCTGATGTGACTTGCAGCCTGCGAGGTGTTAAATTGAGTCAGGAGAACCGTGCGAGTGTAGGGAGTGTATAAACACAGACAAAATACTTAACCCTCCCTCCGCTCGGCTGCAGCTCACCACCAGTATGTCACTCGCCACCTGCTCATTTGACAGCGCTGCTGGTTTTGGAAGCAGCAGGTGTGCTCTTTAAGTCCGGTGGCAGCAGGTTCCGCTCTGACAACCCCGGCCTGTGTTGTGGTCAGTAAGCCTGCTCTTTCTAAAGGTGGGATATAGACTGTACTGAGATCATTAAGTGCATTCACTGGAGCTGCATCAATAGCCAACTGTTTGTGTGCATGCAGAAATGCACAAAGCTGATGAACCGAAGCTGAAAAAAAGCCAGCTGAAGGTTTCATGTGAGGAATGTCAGTGTTTCTGCCAAGTCGTGTACCTATTCCCCTCCTCTCTTTTCATCTATCATATAATTATGGTGTGCAGCGAGAGCCAGAGGTATGTACTTATGTTTTTAGAGGAAAGAGGGGGGAATAAAACTAAAGAATTATTGCTGTAAATGAAAATATGGCTGTAGGTTTCTCTGGTATGAATGAAACCAGGCTCGAAACAGAACAGCAGTTTTGATCTGTGTTTCTTTTAGCCCGTTGTAGCTGAACGGCCGACATGTGGAATCATTTCTCTCCCATCCGTCCACAGAGTTCGCTGTGTGGCCGCTGAACCCCTCGAGGAACAAAGGCATCTTCATCACTTCATCCCCTCAATGCTTTGTTTCTCCAGGTGTTCGCTGTCTCTGAGCAGGCGAGATGAACTGCAGATAGAAACCTTGTCCAGGGATGTGTTTTAAGAAGGAAAAGGGAAAAATATCAGCCAGAAGTTTCTGCGAGGTTGTCAGAATTCTCACAGGTGCTTTATGAAACTGTGATTTTTCTCAGTTGGATGACTTTAAAGGGATAACTTGGATTATTTGAAGTTGATAGTCAGGGTATTAACTGCAGTAGATGGTGGTTGGCATGCCCCCAGCATGGATGCAAAGCAATGAACTGCTGTGGACAGTGTCAGCATTAAAAAGTATTTTAGCCACTTAAACTGATACTGATTTCCTGCGGTGAACCTTCTTTTAAATGTACTGCTTTACATTTCCATCAGACAGCCTTTTTTTGACAGGAAAATGCCATTATATAAGCCAAATGTTGTCCTCTCCAAACCAACCAAACTTCATGGGCAAAATTAGTCATTTTAGGGGATTTGCTGGTCTACCGTTGCCTCAACCTGTTAGTTTGTTTATGTCTTTCTGTGACTTTTGTGTTTTAAAAGGATAATTCGGATTCACCAAAGTCACACAATACCCCAAGCAAACTAACAAATCAAGGCGGTGGTAGACCAGCAGCTCCTGTTTTCTGCAAGGTAAAATTACTGATTTTGCCTATAGAGTTTGGTTGATTTGGAGAGAGTGATATTTGGATTATATAACGCCAGTTTCCTGACACAAATGGCTGTCTGGTGGCAAAGTAAAGCAGTGAAACTATTCTCAAATATAGCATACACTTAAAATAATATTGATTTTGGCCAACCAGCATCTACTGTCGGTAAGCTAACACAGTAACTATCAGTAATTACCTTTTACAACCTGTATCAAATAATCTGAACTATCCCATTAAGCTTGAGAGGTTGAGGAATCCTCTTTACAGTGTTGTGATGAGAGAAAGAATCTGTGTAGGGACCTGCCTGCCAGTGGGGTGGAGATATGTTCATAATGTATACTGTAATTACCCTCTAATTACTGGCATCAGAGCATAATCACAAAATATCATGGTAGCGTTTGACATCGCTCATGTCAACAGACTTTTATTGGTCTTAGCAGTTGTTCCCATAAGGCAGAACTGAAAAGATTTGACAGTTTGAAGCAGAGAACAATGTATAATGTTTTGGTAATAGAGGTGGAGCTGAAATGTAACTGGCTGTACATTCTCTTGCTTTCTCGGCCTCCTTTAACATGCTCTTCCTTTATCCAGTCCCAGAAAGTAAAAACAGAGCCAAGTTAAATATCTGGAACGGCTTCAAAGCTTCCGAGTATTTCCGCGGAAAACACAGAGCGGTTTGTGGAAGTTCATGGATAGAGATAACAGATTGCATGTCTTTTGTGGCCGGCTAGTTGCCAGTTTTGAGAAATGGGTGTACCACACACTGCCCTAAAATATTAGGTAATAATACGCTGGGGTTTCTTGAGTGTGACCATGTTGAACTTGAGTCTTCTGGCATCAGAGTATAGAGCCTTGAATCTTGAGGAAATGGAGCGAGAGCTGTGCTGCTGAAGGTATTCTCTAAATATTTAAAGTTCTTTTGTCTGAAATAGAAAACACAAGAATGTCTGTAAAACACACTAGTTCCTGCAGGTGTGTCCTACTGTTTGGTCTGATTTTCTTGTGGTGCCTTTATAGCTTCCTGTTAAGGCGAGGGTGGTCTTTTTCTGTCTCTTTCCCTCATTCGCTCAGTTGTGAGACTCTTGAGTTATTTTTATTTTTGAAAGCCAAAGCTGCCTGTCCTAGAATCCTCTTTTAAAGGGATTATTATTGTTTCAAGTGGGGTTGTATGAGATACTCGGCCGGCACGCCTCCAATTTGGTGAAGCACTCGGAGTACCAGCATGAAAGCAAAGCGTTGTGCTGCTGTGGACACCAACAAAGCTTACTTTAGCCACTTTAAAAAGGCAGACCTAATAGTTTAAACGTATGCTGTATTTAGAACATTTTCACACCTTTAGTTTGCCATCAGACAGCCTTTTTTGATGGAAAACCACTGTTATATAATCAAAATGTCACTCTCTCCAAACCAACCAAACTCCATAGTCAAAATCAGTAATTCTACCTGCAGAACATGGGAGTTGCTGATCTACATCTGCCATGATCTGTTTGTTTGTTTGTGTTATTGTGTGACTTCTGTGTTTTAAAAGCTTGGTTTAGATTAATCAAAGTCACACAATAACACAAACAAACTAACAGATCAAGGCAGATGTAGATCAGCAAGGTAAAATGACTGATTTTGACTATGGAGTTTGGTTGGTTTGGAGAGAGTGATATTATATAACAGTGGCCTTTTAGCCCTGGACTTATCTCCCTGCACTGGGTAAACCAATATCTCTATTTTGATAACTTATTATGTGACTTTGTAATAAGAGCCAGGAGAAGTAGGAAACCCGTTGGTTTCCTGTGCAACTTTATGTTGTTTACAAGATTCATTCTCAGACAGTGGGCCAGCTCAACGTAAAAGAATTATTAACACTAAAATGCCCTCTGCACACAGCGGCCTGCTAAACCAGATTTCATTCTAAAAGCAGGTGTTTTATGTAAAAACTTTAGTTACACTTTCACTAGGCCATTTTTCTGACTCACTTCAATCTACAGACACAAAGGGCACACGTCATTTACTCAGTAACCTCATTAACTAACCTGTGACGAAGTCTTTTGGCACAGACGTACACTGCACACATTGACTGGCCCGGCACTACAGCACTTGTTTTGACTGGTCCAGTACTACACAAGTAGGATAGAGAGGGACACAAAGAAAACCTTCAAAGAGTTTATGTGTGAATTATTTCAGTTTTTTGAGGTGAACCTTTTTTTAAGTGGCTAAAATACATTTTGTTGTCCACAGCTTTTCATTGCTCAGCTTCTGTGCTGGCACTCCTCTCTATTTTCCCTAACTGGGGGCGTTGACCACCATTTACTGTATGTGATGCACTGTCTAGTACCTCATACAGCCCTGAATCAAGTTATCTGAAATATCCTTTTAATTAGGCTGCCTCCTCCTACTCCTGCTTTATGGCATGTCGCCCACAGGACATCAGAATAAGCCAGAAGAGTCAGAGGCAAACCTGCTACCTTTTCCCTTTTTTTTCCTTAGTTGAAAGACAGCAATGAAAAGAAGGAAGGAAATGGTGCATTTTCAATGATCTGCACCATCTTTGATCTTCAAATTGCTGCCATTACGTGTCATAATATTCCATGTAAAATTCTTCAGATTACCATGCTTTTGATGTTCATTCAGACGCCGCTTTGATATCGACATGCTGTGATTATGAATGTAACTTCTGATTTTGTGCAGCATTTATGCCATACAATAAGACCGACTACTGCTGCTCATTATGCAAGTACGCAGATAACACTTATTTATCTGAGCGATGGAAATCTGTTCCAGTCACAGTCTGTTTATGTGGATGCCAGGGGGAAATATGCTGGTGGTTTGGGGTTTTAGTGGCGCGGGCGACGTTTAATACAGTTTGTGTACTTGGCACTAAATTAACAGATTGAGAGACAAGAAACAAGAGCGAGGCTTCAACCGCGATCCTGGGCCTGGTTTTGTGTTTGCCAGTGGTGAAGTGTGAGCAGCTGCAGGAGGATGCCAGCATGAGGACTGAAATAATTACCACAGTATGCTAGCTTAGTCAACACCATACAACTGCAGCTGTTTCCTTTGCTGTTGAAAGAATTTCAAAGGATGTAATGTAGCTTCAAGGATTTTTTTTTTCTCTTAGCAAGTGGAGCCATAACTACCTAGCAGGGATTTTCTGCCATTTTGGAAAGTAAATACAGTTTAATGGTCAGAGGCTGCAACTCAGAGTGGGAACTGACACTTAAGTGCGGACAGGACCACTCTGAAGATTTATTATCAACCTGAGGGGCTTGGACACACACTTGTGCGCTCACACCATTTCGCTATGTTGTTTTTTATAGACGCCACCCCCGCAGCAGCAGTGTCCTCTTCCCACCAACACAAAAGAGAGCAGGACGAGCAAACTGGGTCAGGTTTCTCTTCATTTCTGCCACGAAAGTGTTTTCTTCCTTCTAGTGACACCCTCGTCTGTGGTCTTTAAGAATTTGGATGTTTTTTTTTTGTTTTTCTATGAGGTGCAGAGGTGGATACGGCTCCCAAAGCAGCTTAAAGTTGGGGGAGGTTTATTTTTGGCATCAGTGGACAAAGGTTCCATAATAACCTTAAAGCGTAAAGTAATTGAAGTGTTCTGAGAGAAAACCTCTGCTATTGTTGGCTCTGTTTTCACACATTAGAAAATCTAGCCTGTGACTGGAGACTTTGACCAATCACCAGTCGGTAAGATAGTTGATAGTTGAGTCTCACTCCCAGAAAATAGTTTGACCGCCTGAAAATGAGAGTCAACAATCACCTTTAAAGCCATGAAAATTTTATTTCAAAACTTGTTGTCTGATGACGATTCAACATTCTGCATCCACATGTAGGTATCTGTTTATAGAGATTGCGTTTTTGTTGGGTGATATGTTTTTCAACTGGCCACTGTTAGCCCATTAACCAGTGATTGCATATATATATTCATGTGTGTGTGTGTGTGTGTGTGTGTGTGTGTGTGTGTGTGCGTGTGTGTGTGTATACACGTATTTCCTCTCGACTCTCACTTGCCACATGCATTAAATAAACAAAATAAACTCACAAAGGGTCAAGATGAGGAATATTCTTAACCGTACATATTCTGAGTACAGGTTTCTCTTTTTTACCAAAGACACACTTACAATTGGCTCGTTAACTCATAGTAAAACACGCCTCATTCAAACTTGACAAAAGAAACAAAATAAAACTCGCAAAACTGCCTTTGTTTTTTCTTCCCGTTGTTCCAACAAACACCAACCCTGATTTTGGCAAAATAAATCCTTAATTTACCACATTAGATGTGAAAATATACAGGACAGGAGGTGTTGCATATGGTTGAGATTGTGATTTGTGATACTGGATTGTATAAACAAAATTTGTCTGGACTTTGTCTTGACTTCAGTTGTCCTCTGGCTCAGTGTGTATGTGTACTGTGCCAGTGAATAAGAGCGCTCGCTGAGCAGCAGCTCTCACTCTGCAAATTAGCAAAAGATAAGGATGGAAATCCCCCCCCAGAAATCTCCAAACCAATAGCAGACATAATTGTCCCATCATCTCAACCATGTTGCCAATGTAGTTTCTCCTGCATGTTTATAAAGGCGGGTGAGGTGAGCAGTATTGAGTTGGTTGCACTTTATAACCTTAATGCTAAATGCCATTCAATCCTACGCACTCAGTGGAGTATTTGTCTACTATGTAAATATTAATGGCTAAATAAACAACTATTAAGTTAAAATTTTTGGGGTGAAAAATCTTCATACAAATAATCTTCCTATTTAATAAGAATTAAACATTAAAAAACTCTGCCTCATCGGGCATGCATAGAAGTATATCAAGTCCCCTTTTTCCACCTGAGCCCAGGCCAATTCACATCATTCAGGAGAGCTCAACCTCTCTTGAAATAATCAAAAACCTTTATAACTTTGGCAGAAAATTGTGCACTCATGCAGGACTCCATCACTCATAGCAGGAAGCTGATTGATAAAATATGTTTTCAGAGCCTTTTTAATGTGTTATAACAAGAGTATTGGATCCTGTTTAGTCACAAATTTGTAGCACTTTAATACCAGCACATATTCATCGTTCATGGCCCCGGCTCAAGGTCTTTTTGATAATTGCATTTACAGACATGGTGGGTTTTGCCTCTCAGCAACATCCTCCTGCCCAGCCATTTCCCAGATGAGCAGCACTCTGTCATCTCAGTCTGCCAAACACAGCCGCTGAAAAATGGAAACACTCCAACAGGCAGTCGCTTTGGTCAAAATTATGCTAAACAGGCAGTTCACTCGAATCCTGCATTGCTCCCATGATATGTACATTTTTTCACGCTCCACACATTTTCTGGATTCATAAATTTTCCCGTGCTCGCAGATGGAGATGTTAATTTCAGTGATTACGGTTGAGTAGCGTGTGCTTTATGGTGCAGACCTGTATCTCACAGCTTCCTGTTGTTCATCCGTAGAGCCCGAGTTTGGAGTTCATTTCCAGAGTGTGTGCTACCCTTCCCGCACACTTTCTCAGGCTCTAACAATAGCCCCCTCGTCGCTGGCCCCTCGTAATCCTCTTTACCGCCGCCCCCCACCACCTCCTCCAGCCTTTTCCTCTCTGCAGCCTCTCTGCTACAAGCTCTCTCAATAGGCCAGGCACCCCGCTGTGTTGTCAACATCAACCAGTCATGCTGAGAGCTGCTGCAAATTTAAATGTTTGGACATACTGCAAAGCTGCTTATATGGAAGTTAAATACTTTGACTTTGAAACTTTGATTCCTTTTAGATATTCAACTGAAACTTGTATGTGAACATTAGAGCAATGGCTCCCCACCTTTTCACTCAAGGGACCCCTTGTCTAAGTGACATTTTATAAATATATCATATTATAATCAATGCATAACAATAACGGTACAGAACAACTGAATGTGTACAATTAACACAAATAATAAACGCAAAAACAGCAGGACGTTTGTGTACAGCAAGCGATTAGAATGAATTTTGAGCATATCAGGGATGAGTTTTCCTGATACTTTTCTACAATTTTCTGTCTGTATTATGTATTTTTAACTTCTAACAGTACTTCATGCTTAATCAGCTGCTGTTTTGATGAATTCAGGGTTTTCTTCTTCCTAATGCTTGGTCGTTGTTCTGTTAGCTCTTTGGTTGTTTTAACTACATGCATGGAGAGTGAATGTTCTCCAAATGTTTTTTTCACTCTATATTTTAAATAATAATTGCAACTCAACTAGATATAGACCTACTCTATACTTTAAAAACGTTTTGCTCTCCCTAAAATTCAAGCAGGCCTTGCAGCTTTCCATAAAGCCTCTGCGACCCCTAGCAGGTGTCAGGACCCCCAGGTTTGGAACCTGTGCTTTTGGGGATGCTGAATTATAGATATAACCTTGATTTCTCAGCTGCATGCTGGAGGGCGGGGGCCATTTTTGCACCTAGATGGCATCTGTCACCTTTGACAGGTGATCAAGACCACAGCTATGGCTTCACACCCTCCTGCTGTTTTTTTGTTGTATATTTTGTATGATTATTTTATGTTTTACAACAGCAAGATGGACATCGCTGTAGGCCCAACTCCAGGATGCAGCGTGTATGTCATGCATTGTTTATCATCTGCTTGGTATCGCTCTCTGTTCGACATGGAATGTCAACACAGAAAAAGATGGCGAGAGGAGGAAAAGAGTCGAATACTTTGAAGGCAACAAAGGAGGAATGTGATAACATATTTCTTTAAAAGGGAAACAACAGAGTCTGTTTTTGTTCTATAAATCCATGCGGCTCTTTTCTTTGATACAGTATATATTCCATGTGTACTTGCATGACTCAACAGCGATAGTTTCACGTGGATATTTATCAGCAGTACAGACACACTTCAGATTAAACATTTCTGTAGTTGGAGCTTGTTTTCACAGCAGGGGTGTCTGTGAATCTTTTCTTCTTCCTTCCAAATGAGCAGATTTCTCCTCCACTTGTAACTCTCCGTTGTTTCATCGCTGAACAGATTCTTTCAGCTTGATTAAAAATGTAATTATTCACCCATTTATCCCTTTACACATCAAACGGCCTTTATTCTTCAGTGGAATGACAAGTGACGGGTGGTAATTGTAGATCAAGGCCGGGCGCTGGGGAGCCGGGCGGCCCGGGCAGAGGGGGTGGGGGGCTGGCGCTCAGTCTCAGGCTTTTGGCGGCCGGCTGCCCCTGGACCGCTGATGTGTTGCTCATGCTCGTGGTGGGAACTTAAAACGAAGCTGCTCGTGAAGTCAACCCCTGCTCGCAGCTTCTCTGGCGGGTTGCCCCCGTGCCAACAGAACAAGAGCTGCTCTTTTCATTTGAGCCCTCACTGAGTGACGGCTGCCCTCTGGCCCCCGGGCAGCAATGAGCATCGTTGTCACTCAAGTTGAGTGAGAGCGAACGCTGGAGGAGGGCCTGAAAAGGCAGTGACACTCCAGAAACCCACTTCAAACAAACAATTAGAGCATGCTGATACATGGGGCTAATAGGCTTTATGAGCATACTTACAGGCAGTTGAGGTGGTATTAATTATTAGCAGGTTTAAGGTGCTGCTAATGAACACAATTTAGGTTTTTCAGGTGATGCATAAGCACTAGTTTCTGTCTGTAGTGAAGGAATGTGCACCCCGTTTTTCCTGAGTACTGGAGCGGAGCCTCATCAGCCCCCACAATGCTGCTCAATATATGCAAAGCCGTCTCTTGACAGGGCTTGTTAAGCATCAATACTACACTCCTGCTCCGGAGATTTATTTCAATATGGGCCATTACTGCTGATAAAGTCCCCGCTCAAACGACTGCTCGCTCCCTTTGTGACTTCAGTGTCCTTAAAGGAGCCACGTCTTCCAGCTGCAGAGGTGGATGACTTTCACATTTCTCTTCACAACGAAACAATCCAGCGATTGCGATCGGTCCATAAACCCCTGTGGGATGATGGAGATGACATCATTTTAAACATTAAACCAGTGTTGCACAAATAGTGGCTTGTTTCATCATTCTGCTGGAGAAAATATATGACTGTATTTGCAAAATAGTACAAATGGTAATAAAACGCACATTAATACAAGACATCCATATTTATCTTCATCATCTTGTGTTGTTTTGGCGTGTGTACGTGTGTGGCAGGGTCAGGAGAAATCTAAACAGAAGAATGATCATCTTTTGAAAGTGTGTGCAGTTTACAGGACTTGAATTAAGCCATTAAAAGCAAGACCACGCTGGTTAACTACAGATGTATTGGAGCATGGTGGCCAAAATGTGGTCAAATCTAGTACCTGAACTCTTTTACTATGAAGCCATGCTGTTGAAACGTGCAGAATTGCATTGTCTTGCTGAAATAAGCAGGGACGTCCCTGAAAAAGACGTAGTCTAGGTGGCATGCATATGTTGCTCCAAACCCTGTATGTGCCTTGTTTGTGGGTTTTTAATGTAGTGCCATTGCTGAGGGGTCAAAAGTTGCAGACATTCAATGTTGGAATCCAGCCTTGCTTCTAGTGTGGAGAGATTACTCTGGATTATCTTAATCTTTTAATGATATTATGATTATAGATGGTGAAACCCCTGAACACATGAACTCCTTGGAACTAAACATTGAGAATCGTCCATAAACTGCTGGACTATTTGCCCACACTGTTTTTCACAAGTGGTCAACTTCTGGTGGAGGCATCAAATTAATTTGTATGTTTGCAAAAAAGTTATCTTTGTGGTGTATTCAACTGAATACAAGCTGAAAAGTTTTCACAAGTCATTGCATTCTGTTTTTTATTTACGTTTTACAAAACTTCCCTAGCCCTATAAATCAGCGATTAGCGAAAAACAAACATTAATTGATTTAATGTAGACGTTCAATTTATCTAGATTTTTGGGACGGCTCGATACTTACCACTTTTTCACGGCCAATCCCATTATAGATGCCACATACTTGAGTATTTGCAGATTCTGATACAATGCAGATACCATCTTCTTCCCTGCTGCCATTAATACATTTGTATGGATGCACTTTGTTTAACCTAGCTATGTAAAAAACATCATGCTCACTGTGACACAAATAAACTGCATGTTTAATACATATACAAATACATAGCAAGCAACGTTTTACAGCATACCGCTCCAATTTTAGTTGAGCATTTACTTCATGATTTAGGTTAAAGAAGTGTAATGAATTATAGACTCTCCATCTCTGATCCAGTATTGGATCAGCACACCTTTATTAGATATGAATAATACATGTTTCCTTGTGTAATTACTATGCAATGTTCTTTTTTCATTGATAACAGAAGCTGTATGTCCTCTTCTTTCTCCGATCTCTTTAAAGCATCGTTTTCTTTTTTTTCCACCAGGCTTTCCTTTAGACTGAGATATCATTAGTACAATGAAAGGGATCTTTGACCAGGATATCTGCTTTATTTTTTACTCCTCTAAAGCTCGCCTCTGTGTTGCTCATCACGGCCTAATGGCACACAACACTGCAGCAATTAAGCAGCTGTTTGGAATTAATCAAATAAACCTCCCGATGCCTTTTTCTAGATGTTTGGTTTTCCCAGAGAGAGCGGAGAAACGAGGCACAGACGTTTTGCTGTTCAGAGCACTTTTCAGATTCTACCAATTAGTAAAATAAGATGTGATTTTAAACTGACCGCTGGCTGAAACACTTTATTTCTTTTCTGCTGTCCAGGGTCTGTACTGCACTGTTACAAATACAGGCTGAGGTTCTACCCTGAATCACTTGCTTCCCTTTTTATAAGAAGAGGTTTGTCATGATTCTTTGTAAGACTAAAGGTTTCATTAAGAACCATTTTCATCCAAAGAGCCCTTTGGAAGAAAGTGTTCTTCAAGGATTGTTGAAATCCTTTAAGAACTCTTGTGTCAAGGGTTCCCTGTAGGTAAAACCCTCGGAATATTAAAAGGTTCTTGGTAAACCCCTGGCTGAGTTCTAAATTAATCCTCCTTCTGCAATGAATATGGCACAAACAAATATGTTCTCATTAGAACCCCTTAAGTGTGTTATAGATAAAATGCTTGGAATATAAAAAGGTTCCTGGTAGATCCTCATGGTTAGGTTCTAGATAAAGGCCTTAGTAGAACCCATTGAGTGGATTCTAGATACAAGGCTTGGAATATTAAAAGGTTCTCAGTAGATCCCCATGGGTAGCTTCTAGATAAAAGCCTTAGAATACAAAAAGGTTCTCAGTAGAAACCATTGGGTGGGTTTTTGTTAGCACCCTAGAAGGAGGATCGGTTCTGGATAGAACCCCCAGAGAGGATTCTGGGTGAAACCTTTCACAGGCGGTTCTTGGTATAACCCTTTATGATTCTCAGAAGAACTCTCTGAAAGAGTTACAAGTGGGACCTTTATAAAAGGTTCTCTTGGGAACCAAAAAGGGTTCTCCTGTGGGAACAGGCTGAAGAACCTTTTCTGGTTCTAGTTAGCGGCATTATGTGTAAGAGTGTAAGAGGGTCTTGTTGGATGCAAATAGAGGTACAGGCTTAAAAGTTTTTTGGGTTTTTTTGAGTTTTGTCCTTCAAAAATCATCACGTTCTCCGGTTCTGGAAGACGGATGCACCTTAACAGATAAAACGTCTGTGATTGCAGTTGAACTGATGCAGGAAATCGTCGTCAGGCTGCGGATCTCTTGTTGCTATGGGACCAGACTGGTGGGCTTCTAATGGCCGAGTGGACCCTGAGCAATCTTGGGCAATTACTTGGCGTAATGATGAAGATCTAAAGGAGGGTGGGCCGGCGCTGTGAATTCATTACAGGGTTGAAGATGAACTGTAGTTATAGAGACATAAGAAAAAACTGACAGAGTGTGAAAGACATGGAGTCATTACGAGCCAAGTGCTCATGTTTGGAGGAGCAATTAGCGGTTATTGGATTTCTGTAGACCATTATCGAATGGACTGTGGAACAAAATCAATTATAAAAGCAGCATTGCATCATGTCCCTTTTGTCTTCATATTCCACGGTAATTCCATGTAGGCCGGAGTGTGTTTTTCTTTTTTGTTGTTTGTTTTTGTTGTATGATGTATGAAAACTGCTGACTGGATCTCCTCGTGGAAACAGTGCAGCGATTCAGGAGGTTTGTGAGCTCATTAAAAATGAAAAAATGGCAGCATTGTCAGGTCCGTCATTTCACAAGCGGAGAAATGCGTCGGAGGGAAAAAGAAGAAGTGTCCCACACAAAAAGTCCAATCTGGGCTGAACCAGACCAGACTGGTCCATTCGCTGCTCTTGGTCGGCTGGACCACCCAGACGGAGCTGGCTGCACAAGTGAACATTGTATTCCTCTGGGAAAACGATCATGTCACAGAACTGCTCTCCAGATTCATTTCTTGCCACAGACAAAAGGACCAATCAACAAAAAGCTGAATGCAGCGTTAAAATGCCCAACTGTCTCTCAAGTCAAATGATTATGACTGGTAGCGATAAAAGAAGATAAAAGTTTAAAGCTAAACATTGAAAACTACTGAAGTCTGGATATTCCTGATCTCCAGATTATGTCTAATCATGACTGTTGGGCACCAGTGTCAGGTCAAAATTCAACCTTGATCAACACTTTGATTCATGAAAGGATGTATCTCAAAAAACATAATTGCCCAAACTTACCTGAAATGCCAAACCTTATCAGACCTCTTCTCTGTTAGACTTTAGTTTCACCGTCTGTTCCAAACATTTTGCATTATTGTGTGTGCGATATGGTAAACAAGTCATAGTGTGATTATTCTGACTGAAATTGCGATACAATCAGTGGGAACGACCATTTTTGCGTTTGAATTTGTACTGAAAAGAAGCCTATTGAAATCATGATAATGTGTTATTTTTAAGGTCTGTTTCAAGCATACATGTTTTCTTGTATGACGAGATTAAGATTTTTATGCCACGGCATCTGTGCAACACTATAGTACTTCATTATAAAGCTGTTTTCTCACATTTTTCCTTCTTCAAGAAATTATGATTTGGTTCTGGTCCTGTGATTTAGTGATTTTGTATTTAGCTGCATTGCAGTTTCAATAACATTCATATTAATTGTGCAGCCTTAAATGCACATCTCCAGAAAAAGGGAAAAAATCTAGTAAAATTGTTCAGTAATGACACAAATTTATTTGCACACTTAATGAATGATCAGGAGCAGGGAGAAGATAAATCTCATTTTGCCTGCTTCCTCACTCAAAGCATAAATAAACCCAAAAAAAATGGTCTATCCATTGTGCTTACTTGACAACTAAAGTTGTCACGATACTGGATGTATGAAAGATATAAAAGACTGATGAACATGTTCATGCTCTCCAGAAAGTGAACCTTCAAAGACTTCAGTTTTCATCTTGGGCAAATTTCACCTTTACACACAAGATTACCTCAAAGTGAATCTTTGCTATGAAAATTCTTCTCAGGTGAAACAGAACTAAAATGAAAACCTGTAACTTCATGGAAATTAGCTTGTCTGGATGCTCCAGGGTCATTTGTCAGTGAACAAATGCTACAACTCCTCAAGAAACAAGGGGCTTAGCTTCTTTTCCGTGCTCTGCAGCAACATGCCAAAATATTGACAAGGAAGTGTGATACAGCACTGGGCCAGAAAGTTTGAGGAGAAGATTATTATTGTTGTTTATGGGATCCATTTTCTGTTTCTCCTTTGCCTCCAAGAATACAAATGCAAGTGCTGGTTTGCACAAAAACATCTTTTTTTACACAAAGTTTATTAACAGCTAACTGGCAAGTGTGACACAGTGACATGTGATGGAGGTGATGCTGTTCCAGTGTGTCTTCTTTAGGCTTAACTTTATCCTCTGCTATACCCCTTGTACTTGTAAGGCAGTAACCAGCACTGGACACGTGACTTTTAAAGTGGAGTAATGTGGAGTAATGCATTACACTACTTTTGCATTACTTTCACCAAAATAGCCATAGAAGTACAACTAGGCATTATAAAATAGAAGAGGGTATAATACTGTTTCATAGAAGTATCCCCTCAAATTTGCCTGTATTGCAACTCAGTAAAACAGTGCAGTAAAAATATGTTTTAGTCTTTCTTGTCTTCATCGTCTGCAGATTCATGCAGACTCACTGTGTCTAACAGGTAAAACTGCAACCTGAAGTGTGTTTTTACATCTATCTAAGTCTTTTTTTTTTTTTTTCGATAATATGATAAAAGAAGAGTAGGGATAAGGTTGCATTTCAACAAGAGCCACAAATAAGTATATTTATGTAAATTTTGCACCCTAGTCAGAGCAGAGTGTGCTGCTCTCTGGCTGTCTCTGGTTTGTTATGTAGGTTAAAAGACATCCATATTTCCCATCAGCTCTCGTGCTGAGCAGTTTAGGTTTTATGTTCCAAAATGCAAACGTTACCCTGTGTTAGTGTTTGTAATTAGTCTGTTCAGACATGGTGGTTCATGTTGGTAAATGTAATTTTTGTGCTGGTTTATGCAGTAGGTTCAGTAGGTGGCTGTCATAGTTCTTGACAGCAGCTGTTTTGCTCCACCTCTCGGCCCTGCACAGGCCTCCAACTTCTGCAATAAATATGGCATCCTTATGTGATGTAGTAAACATAATAATATTAACAAAATAAGGTCAGAAACGTGTTTAATTACTTTGTTATTGTGTTACCCCCAACACTGGCAGTAAATGTAGCAAATCATGACTGTTGTTTTTTTTTTTTTTTGTTTTTTGTCTGAGCCACTACTGGACCTTTCATAATTTTAACCTCAAGCAGTTCGCTGAGTTCTCTGCAAATGCCAGCAAACCACCATTTTATTTATTTATTTATTTAATGGTAACTCGGTAAGTGCATGGGTTTTGTTGTGTTTGTTTTATTGAGTACATTCATGATGCTTCAGGCCTCAGGGTGCACATTACAGTTATCTCTGTTATGATACAGTTAAAAAAAAAAAACCCTGGGGGCTGTTTCCTTTACGTATCTGTTTCTATAAGTGAATTCAAGCTGTTTTAAAGTGGGCTGTTATGGTATGGGGGTAAATGAAATAGCAGGAAATGTTTTAGCTCCATAAATTTCGGGGGCTGAGCTGGAGTGACGTGCAGCAGCACAGAGCAGGCTGTGCGGTCTGCTCGTGGTGGGTTATCTGCCAGAAATTGTAAATATTATTTGAGCAAACGCGTCTCTAGCCCGGTCACTGCAGTCAGTCATGTGAAGCAGCAGCAGGCGAGATCCTGACCAGTTGTTCTGTTGTCTCAACAAACGTGAGTGAGCACATAAACAGAGAGCGAAGGGAGACGGTCGTGCAGCAGATCTCACATACGGACTCCCTGTTTGTAAGAAGACCAGCCTGTTGTTTATATCTGAAGGCTCTCAGCTCAGATATCTTCATACTTTTTATATTGTCCATTTTAGACTGGTCAGTTCTCCAGCTGGATGCAAGCTGAAGAAGTGAAGTCATAATCGAGACTTTGCTCTGAGTAATACAGAACTGATTTTATGCATGATGGCTGTTAATTAGCATGTAGCTCAGTTCCAGTCAGCATTTTTCCATTTAAAGAATGACTCTGGTCAACAGTGAAAAGATCTTCAGAACTGATTTAAAAGTGACGTTGATTGAACGTTGACATTCAGACATGTTTCACCCAGATTTGCAATGACACTTTTCATCCTCTACTATGTGCAAATAATAGCTTATTGCCACTTTTGACCCTCACTGCACAAAGAAACTACATCCAGATTTCTCAGTTGAAAGACACTAAAAAAAAATAGCTTCCCAAACTCCAGATTCCCAGGTGGCTCAGTTGGTGGAGCGTATGCTTCACGCACAGATGAGTACAGAAGAGTCTTTGACACCGGCCGTGGGTTCAATTCCTGAATGTGGCCCTTTGCTGCGTGTTTTCCCCTTTCTCTCTCTCCCCTATTCCCTGCCTGTCTAAAGCTGTTCTGTTGAAATAAAGGCTAAAAAGCCTATAAATAATCTTTTAAAGAAAAAAAAAAAAGTTGTAAAAAAAAATTACTTCATTAGACTTATGAGTTAAACTCAAACTACAAACAAAAGTTTGGAAAAGTCATCAACTAATAATCTTTTGTTGAGATAATTTACTTTTCTTATTTAGATGAACTTGAATCTTAGAAATAAAAAAATGATATTAATAATAATATTATTAATATTTTCAACTGCAGCCATTGAATTGGCAAGCAGCCAAGTAAGGTTCATAGCTCACTATGAACAATTTTTGAGGAGCATTTTTTAAATTGAGATTAGATTAGACCTTGTAGGGGTTTCTAAAACTCAGAGATTCACATCTCAACCAAAGATTACAGGTCAACAAAACTTTGTATAGTTTCTTTCAAAACTTGCCTTGAAATTTAAATTGAGTTCTCTCATTTTTTTGTATATTTAATCTTCCCTGACACCCTTTATTAGGGATGCAATAATTCATCTAATATTGTAATTGCAGCAATAAAAAAAATCTGAATACTGTATCGAACTTTGATAGCTATCACAATATTACATTATTCAGTTTACTTTGAGTATCGAGGACACCCTATGCTCCTAAGGGGGCAAAGAGGATTAAGTTAAGTATTATTTTATTATTTTGTTGCATTGTTTTTGTTTTTTTGTACATAATAATTCAACCATTCATTGCCAAACACAATTCATGTAAATAATTTATACATGCATCATTATTTTCTTAAAGAATGAAAGTAGAAGCACTTTATTAATCGTTAATATCGTCATAGATATTATTGTGGACTTTTTATCATGAGTTTTTGGTATTGTTACATCCCTGCCCTTCAGAGCAGCCAAAGCTGGAACCAATACGTCTAAGAACTTGTTCAAGCACGTTAGGTTATGGGAATAAGCACAATTTCTTTAACTCTATTTTACATTAAGAGCTTCTTGTTGGCAGCAGACAGCCTGCATAGTTCACATTCATTGCATTTTATATGAAACATTAAATTATGTCTTCATGTAGACCACATTTCACTGACCAGTGAAGTATAACTTTGGAGAAATGCCATCACACTAATCAGTATCGTCTCTCTTTTTACAACTGAACAAATTATCAAAATGATTAAAGTAATTTGTGTTCTGTGACTTGATGTAACCACATTTTAGCTGGTTGTCTGAACTTCTAAAACCTCTTTTCACCCTCTTTTCAGAATGTCAACCAGTTCCCACTAGAAACTGAACCGTTGAAACCCGGTTGGGGCTCAGTGGACTGTCTCCCCTCATTGAGACATGCTACATACGATATGAGCAAACCCACATTCAGCACTCAGATTCGGGTGGTTTGTGTTGGGAAATGCAACCACTTGCAAACTGTGAGCTCTGCAGGCCACCGCACACACTCTGTGTTTGACAGACCACAGTTTCCTGGTTGGTATTTGGCAGCAACCAGAGCAAAACATGAGCTACATGGGTTTTGATCCAAAGCTCTAAAGCCCAGTGACAACAAAATGACTGCAGGCGAAGACGGAATAAATTAAGTTCAGTCCAGATGAGTGAGGTGGAGCTAAACCTGTAATTAGACTCAGACTGAGATCGAGAGTGACATTACAGGTTACACCTCTAGATATCGCCCAGGGCTACATAAAGACACTAAGCCTTGAAAAGCAGCTTCACTGTGACGATCCATCCACTCACCCATTGTGTGGCTGTAACGCCGCCGCCATGTTCCACCACCCCAAGGCACAATGCATGCTGGTCATCTTGTGTGTACGGATGTCGGTTCGGCTTGTGTCTGGCAGGATGTGTGTATATTCTAGGAAGCTCTCCGTCCGGTTCCTGCTCGTATGCATTACACTGAGTGCCACTCACAGGCCGCGGGGAGCAGGCAGAAATCTGTAGGTTCGCTCAATCCTGTTAATGTGGAACAGCATTTAATTAGATCCGCTCTACATCGAGCAGCTGCATCTGTGGCTGCGATGTAACAACGCTCTGCATGTCACTAAACACTGATGTTAAGGCGCTGATTACTTTGAATGGACCTGTAAAAGTGAAAATAAGGGCTACAGCAACCACCCAGTGACTGCGAGTGTTAAAGAAGAACATTTAAGAACAACTTTATTAGCAGTGTGATGAAGCTTTAAGGAACAAATCTGGATCTAAATGTATTAAATGATTAATCAGTTTGACTTGTTTGGACAATAGCAACACAATACTTAACAGGGGTCTCATTTTATATATATAATACAAAATATTGCGATACTTGCAAGGCGATATATTACTTTTTTACTTTAATTTTAGGAATACTGTTACACAAAGAACAAGCCACTATGCATAAGATCTGAGTTTAAAAAGTTAACTTTTTTATGCAATCAGAGCAGTTGAGATAGATAACAACACTGCTATCTTGAGGTCAGGGGTTTAAACTCAACACAAAATGAACTACTGCCACACATCTTTACTTCCACATCTGTCATGATACAGTGTTTTGGGAATCGATACAGTATCACAAGACAAATACTCCATTACAAGTGAAAGTCCAGCATGAAAAATCCTACTTAGGTACAAACTCCACTTCCTAAAAAGTTGGGATGCTGTGTAAAATGTAAATAAAAACATAATGCAATGATTTGTAGACAATATAAAGACAATACATTTCTTTTTCAAACTACTTAAGTTTTTTGTAAATATACACTCATTCTGAATTTGATGCCTGCAACACTCAGTAAGAGTTTATGAATTTACGACACTAATTGTTGAAGTTTCAAAAGTGAAATTCTTTCCAATTATTGCTTGATATATGAATTTATATCATATTTTGAGTTTCTTAATGCATCACACATTTTTTTAAATGGGCGACAGGTCTGGACTGCAGGCAGGTCAGTCTAGTACTTTAAGTCTTTTACTGTGAAGCCACACTGTTGTAACACGTGCAGAATCTGTCTTGGCATTGTCTCGCTGAAATAAACAGAGGCGTCCCTGAAAAGGACATTGTCTGGATGGCAGCATATGTTGCTCCAAAACCTGTATGTACCTTTCAGCATTAATGGTGCCCTAGTTAGTTAGCAGTGGTAACAATCTGGATGCACCTTTTCCTCTTTAGTCCAGAGGATGTGATGTCCGTGATTCCAAAAACAATCTGAAATGTGAACTCATCAGATCACAGCACACTTTTCTGCTTTGCATCAGTCCATCTTAGATGAGCTTGGGCCCAGGATGTTGTTGATATTTGGTTTTCTCTTGGCATGATAGAGTCTTAACTTGTATTTGTAGATGCAGCGACAAACTGTGTTTACCGTTTACAGTTTTCTGAGGTTTTCCGGGGCCAAGCAGCATCCTTTTACACGCTCATTCAAGGTTGGTTTTCGGTCTTGCCCCCTACTGCAGAGATTTCTCTAGATTTGGATTGTAGACGGTGAAATCTCTCAATTCGTTGCAGTTTCGTGCTCAGAAACATTGTTCTTAAATTGTTGAACCATCTGCTGATTCAGTTTTTTGTAGGTATTGCAAAATGATACAAAAGTACAGTCCTTGAGTACATGTACTTACTTACTTTCCTCTTCTAAATGGAGATCTGAGGTCTTCAGAGGAAGCCATTGGAGGCAATGGCTTCATTCATGTTTTTCTGTTGTATGAAAATGAACCGCCACAAATGTGAAAATTGCCAGAGGTAAATAATCCATCACATCAAACATTGAGGTTTGGCTTCGGAGACTTCTCCCCTGTTGTATTGTTATGCCAAAACTGACTGTTTTTACATCACATGCAACACAACTGCACTCTGCTCACTGTCAATCACAGCACACCCACAGGGAGAAATCGAAATCTCCGCCAGGAAATATGGTCCTGTTAAAAACATATCGCCTTACATTCATCGTCTAATCCAGGCCAGTGTAGAAAACATTAACTTGTCTTAGAAAAAACGGCTAAATGTCAAGAAGTCAACATTTACAGCCGTATTTCTAAATGATCTGATGAACGAAATGGATAGTTTGAGTCAGATTTTTTGTTTTAGCTCTTAATAAAGAACCTCCTAGGACAGATGTTGCTGGGATGTGACTGATTGTAAATGTCTCAGTGGCTCCGCGCTGAGGAATATATTTCTCTTTTTGATTGAAGAAGGGGAAAAGTTGCATTGAGGTGTGAACAGACATGATAAATTTGATGCAGACATATCTATTTTCAGTCTCTGTTGTTTTCCCTCCATATTATTATTGACTCTGTGCGTTAGTGCCCTAAAAGGAGAGGAACCTTGCCTCCTGGCCAGGGAAAACAGAGCTGGTCGGGATGATGTATTTTCTTTGTGGTGTTTTCGAGAGAAAACTGTGTCACTGACAAATCACACTGGAGAGCAGAATCGGCATCACAATCCAATTTTCCACATCTCGAAGAACAGGACATACATAAGGACATATTGTCCAGCCCTCCTCACTTTCCATTTCAACTGTGTGTCGGAGAAAAGCTTTTTTAATGCAGTGTGACTGGCTATTGTGCAGTCCCTCACCTTTTCACCCCCTGCTCCCTCATTTCCCGGGTCTCGAGGGTGCTCAATGCATGCCATTACTGTCCTTCATTTTAAGAAAAACGGAGGGAGGAGGAGGAGGGAGAGAAGGGAGGAATGGAGGACTGGAAAGGTGACGAGAGGACTGAGAGATAAAACCCAGGCTGATTTCTATCTTGGTTGAGCTCCAGGCGCAGACAGCAGCAGGCTCCTGCTCCCCAGCAACCAGGAGAAAAGGGATGAAGGCTGTAATGTGGCAGCACGGATTGATTCTCGTCATAATCTGTTCCTATCAGCTCTGGCGCAGCGAAGAGTTTTGCACAGAAGCACCCGCTGCTTTTTCAAAGAAAAAAAAAAAAAAAAAGACTGTCTGCCACTTTTCATGCCATTATGCTACGAAATCACATCCTTACAGCCACATTGTCTCGTTATTTCCGAAACTACCTTATTGCTGTTTGAGCTGATATGTTGTCTTACAATTGAGTCCCATCCAGATGGGTTGTATCTCTGCACCCCAGGGGGAACTCTCGCTGTTGTCAGTGGGTAGGCTATGTGGGAAAAAAAGACAATTACATTAAAAAATATATACTCACACCTACACACCACATGTGACTGAGAGTGTCTGAAAAGGTAGCAAGCAGTGTATAAAAATGTTGAGACGCTCAGAGACAGCAGATGGAAGTTGGCTAGTAGTTTGCTAAATGTGGCATAATACATCTCTTCTCTTAGTACAAAATTCATATTTTTTGTACTTTATCCCTGACAAAACATGCAATAAATCTCTGCTTACATTTATTTTAGCACTTTTAGCTGACTACAGTTAAACTATAGTTAGGCTAGCTATAGTTGAACAGGCTAAATAGCTTAAAGTATTGCATTAGAGGTTGAAATTGATGACTAAAAGTATAAACAGTTCAAGTATTTAGCTAATAGTAGGATATACATAGGATGGTTGAAGTTAGCCAAAACAAGCTAATAGATGAAAGGTAAAAAAAAAAGATAGCCTACCTACATGTAATATGTAAACAGTTGAACTAGTTAGCATAAAGTTTGTAGTAAGCTAAAACAAGATAGCTAGTAGATGGATGGTTAAAATAGACAGGTAAAAGTAATGTGTGAACAGTTGGAATAATTAGCTTAAAGTATTGAAATGGTTGAAATAGAATGATAGTTAGCTAACTAGCTAGCTCATCAGATAGTTAGCTAAAAGTGACAGACGTTGAAATTAGCTAAAACAAGCTTTGAAGACTAGCCAGTGAGCTAAAGGAGATGCGAATCAAATCAAATTCAATCAAGTTAAATAAGCTTGTTAGTTGCTATACTTGTCAGTTCTTTAAGTAAAGAGGCCTTCAAAACTAAGCCAATGTAAGAATTTTAGCTTATGTAAGCTTGTTAGCTTATTTAACTTGATTTAGCTAAACGCAATGGATAGACAAAGACATCTAAATAAGGTAATAGGTGGATGGTTTACAGATTGTTGAAAGTAACCCTCTACTTAGTTAAAAGACATGGATTGCAGTTGAAGTTGGCTAAAATAAGCTAATAGAAATGGATAAAAAGATTGTAATAGTTGAAATAGTTAGCTTAAAGTACTTAAAATGATTGAAACGTATTAATCAAAGTAACCCTCTAATAGTTAGTTATAAGCAATAGACTGCGATGTGTGACGTTAGCTAAAATAAGCAAATACAAAAAAAGAAGAAGCTAAAAGTAATAAATAGTTAACATGCTGGTTGAAATTAATTAATAAAACTTTTTAAATGGACTGCTACAAGTAATAGTTGAAATAGTTAGCCTAAAGTACTGAAAATGGTTGAAACGCCCAGCCATGCCAAATAGTTCTTGTACAAATACCTACAAACCTGACCAGACCTAGACAATAACTTTATTTTAAAAAATACAATTACAATATTCATGAACATCGATTCAAAAAATTGGACTGTGACAGGTGGCATCGATGGCGGGGTGACTTCATGGCTACATCAAACAAAAAGGTTGGGAAACATTGAGCTAAACTATTGATTAATTGTAAAGAGTTGGAAAATGGTGAAAATAATGCAAGTTGCAGCCATAATAGGATCCTGTGTATCCCTCCTTTCTCACTTAACCCACATCCCCCCCCCCCCCCCCCCCCACACACACACACACACTACCACCTTGTGTGCTCTTAAAGGTTGCTTTGCCTATTCTTTGCTGTATTCAGACGTGTAGCAGGGCTGGTGATGGTGCAGCTGCAGGGAGACACACATGCAGGCAGGCAGGCAGGGTTGGTGGGTGGGTCGTGCACCGGCGCTAACTGCTCCGGTGAGACGCTGGTAGTAACCAGGAGGGTGGAGAGGGTGCCGTGTGTGAGAGCAGTCCGGCTTAGAACAGCAGCGCCTTTTGTGTCTGCCTGTTTCTGACGGTTATTTATAAACCCAGTAAACCCACAGCACATTCCAGGCCGCCACAGATGCAGGGAGAGCTGCACCTCACCAATGTGTGTCCTCTTTGTCAGGATCGGCGATGACGTTGCTCGGGGCCGCTCACATCTGGTCTAATGAAGAAGACAAAAAGAGCTGCCGATTGTCATTTTTCCCCCGATCATGGAGTTGCATGGAAAACCATTTCACTCCCGTTTTTTTCCTCTTGTTTCGGCGTTTAATTTGCTCTTGGCTGTTGCATTTTTATGACCGCTGCTTGTGGTCTTCCATGACTCATATTAATGGGAGGGCCCGCTTCCTTGGCAATGGATTCCTCAGTTTAATGTTAGCCTATTACTGAACTTGACTACTTTGAAAAGTGCAACTCTCTTTTCTCTCTCTCTGACTGTCTGTCTCCAAATCTCCCGGGACTCCCTCTTTGCGTTTGTGGAAAACATTAATCACTTTTCCCTGGACGGCTTTTCAAACCCAGCATGGGACAATGATGCATTCAGGGGTTTCTTGTTAGCAGGACGTCATAGTTGCTTTATCTTTGGATCGCTCTCAGGAAATTTGGTTTAATCATATTTCCTTATGCAAGATGCTTACTAAATTGTTTAAAACACATTGGGAATTGATGAAGATATAAAAGATACAGTTTTTGTTTCTTATGCCAGCAGCTCAGGAGAGTCATTTGGGGTTCATCCTCCTCTTCCTCCTCTTCCATTTTGTTCTGGCTGCAGTTTTGTGCAGGTTTCCTGTCCAAAGAACATTTGGAGGAAGTCCAAGCACTAAAGGACACCCCTTCTCCACCCTTTGAACCAGACTCCATGTTCTGCTAACTACAAAAGGTCCTGTGAGCTAATGGTCACAAATGTACAGTACGGATGCAGAAATTCAGCTCTGGATTGTATTGTGCTCTCCAAAGGATGCTGTTTGCTTTGACGACAAACATACAGATAAAGATCCGTTGCTCCGGCTCATGTTTGTCGCCCTGTTCTCTATCTGTGTCTGTCTATAAAAGGAATGAGCAGATCTTTAAAACAAAGCAGCTCTGTGTTTTTTTTTTCTTTACTTTCCTGATTATTGGCAGGCGTTAAAAGAGCTTCCCCCTCCTTTTAAATGTGAAGCCTGATTACAAATCTCAAGGTCTGTTTGCTCTGCCTCGCGGCCTGAAATGTTTAAAGCACTGGAGATGGACGGTAATTAAACAAAGGAGAGTCTCGCCATCTCCACCAAGGTAATCATGTCTTTGCAGAGCTGGAGTCATTGAAATGTTTTGTTTATGAGCTGCTCAGAAGTCAGTTTTAAGAGAACCTTACTAGGCTTATATGTCTCAAACACGTTATCATAGGATTGAGATTAAAGCTTGATTGTAGTGGAGAAAATGAGGCAAGCAGTGAACACTAACCTCTATGTTTTAAGTAGTTAGTTTCACACTAAACTGGCCTCTTATACACTACTTAGGCTACAACTTTACTGAGTCGACTGTAATCACAACATTGCTGCAGGAAGTGTTGTTTTATCCAGTGCAGCATTCAGGTCAAATTACAGAAAACGCTACTACTGATTGGTGACGTCAAGTTAAGTGGTTTTCATGACATGTTGCCCAAAGTATTACTAGTTGTTCTGTATCAACACTGGAAGGTGGAGTGAAAAGCCAGCCATTAGAAAGAGAAGGGCAACATGCAAAATATGGGGATAACGGAGCAAATTTTCAGATGACGTGTCTCCTGGAAGACACTCATGTTGTTGCTCTCAGTTATTCATCAAAACATGTTTTCAAATAGTGTCAAGAATGCAAAAAAGAGAGCGTAGAGAGAGTCTCCATGACTCTAAACGAGTGAGTCAGCATGAATAATAATCGCACAGTATATCAAGTGTGCATATGAGTCACTGTAAACATCAGAGGGACATCACTGAAAATGCACATCTGGTGGAACATAAATTTCATAAAACATGTCCTCCAGCTCTACAAGTAGTCTCTGACGTGTGTGGTGTTGGGCAAGTTACTACTACACTACTTTTGCTAAACTTTCAGCAAAACCACTGCGGAGGTATGACTAGGCATACTTGGTGCTCTGAGTGAGTTCACACTATGTTCAAACTAACCTACATTTGTACCTACATATAGGTAGGTACAAATAGGTAGGTGCAACAGGCTGCTGGAATTTAAATGGTGAGTTATATTAGAAACAAGAAATCTAATATGTTCTGTTGGCTCATTACTCTCAAACACTTGCCAGCCATTTGCAGGATTAAATCCATGTTCATCTCGTCATTTCCTCCACATTGTCCTTTATTTCCTGTCCCCACAGTGAGGCCGTTGCTTTCAACCAAACATTATTGCGCTGATATTCCCGGTGGTTCAAGCATTTTCAGCCCTTAAACAGTAAAAGCACAAATGAATAAAGGAATACTGTGTTGAGGACTGGTGCATGAGGATTACATCATCTTGTCTAAAAGAAGCCCTTGAACTGCTGAAATAAGATATCAGAAGATTCTGTAGGAAACCAAGGCTTAGTAAGGGCTGGTGACCTCTGCCTGCATCCTTGGGAGGCCTCAGATCCGTCTGTCAGGCTTGTGGAGCTGAATTACAAACACGCCGCTGAGCTGAGCGCACACTTCCCTCTGATGCCGCTCAGTTTTTTTTTTTTTTTTTTTTTTTTTTGTTTGATGCAGGAGAGGCTTCAAGTGTAGACGCTGGATGGCTTCACGAATGGAGGAAGGAAAAAAAAGCCATAGCTACTTTTTATTCTTGGCTGGGTTTCCCTCTGAGAGTCTTTACAGGTGTGTACAAGACAAATCCCAGTAAAAGAGGCCCTGGGGTCTACGAGATGGGGAAGGTGGCGAATGGGGAGATTACTGAATGTTTATGTAAAAGTTTTTTTTTTCTTTTTTTTTTTCCTGGTAAGAGTTTCTTTAAGAGCCGAGACGTTTGGTGTCAGGGAGGATCAGGGGTTGCACGGAGGTGAGGCGTGAATGCATGACATGAAGGCCGCGCTGTTTCAGCTGGGCTATTAAAGGCTTGAACTTTGAACCTGAGCTCTGCCCTGTCAATCAGCCCTGCAACAGGGTGACATGACCCTGAAAATTGACACTCATGTCTCTGCTGTCTGTCTGTCTGCTCTACCCTTGTTTCGTCGTGTCTGTTGCTGCTCATTCTCTCTGTCAGATGTTTATTTACCCTTTTTTCCACACTTTAGCAGCATATAACAGTCGGGGAATTAGCGGTGCTTATGAGGTTTTTTAACTGATCATGTGTGAAAAGCAACACAATGCATGTGTCCTAGAATAAGCCAGTTTTAAGTTGTGTTAAAAATACAGATGTTTTTTTTTCCCTTTAAGTGTATAGTTGTTTCTTGAGTTAAGAAAAGCAACACAGTCATATAATAACAAAACTTCCGGACTGATCTCTTCGTTGACGTGGCAGGGAAAAGAGATCACTCAGCCTTTCAGAATAATAAAGATTCACCGCTAAAGTATAATTAGCAGCACTCGTTGCTTGTGAGTCATTATATGATTTGTTATTCTTTGTTCTGATGCCTTGAATGAACTTGACTTCAAAGCTTTACTGGTGTTTTTTTTTTTTTTTTTTTGCACGTTTTAGCCAACTGGCTTCTTCACCAAAACATAGAATGGGTTTTAAGATTGATTTCTTATCTGCAAGTGAGGCGTTCACTGGAAATCAACCAGCAGAAATCTGTCACTAAAAACATTTCATCATTTTAATTTTCTCACATTATGTGTGTTGTTTATAGTAATTTAGTTGCGGGCAGGGCTGTTCAAAAGAAATTCCCTGTTGATGCGTTCAAGGACAATCTGAGATTTTAAAGTTGTTGCAACTTTCTTATGTAAGACACATCCAAGTTCATGCTATACATCTATTGACATTAATTTTTTTCATGATATGATTTGCAAAAACATAACTTGTTGGAAACAGCAGTTAACAAAACACCCAAAAGGCAATTTAGGACATGTTACGGGGCTTTTTTACTGTATCACATATTTTCAGCAGGCAGATCAGATTTTGTGATGCATCTATGAAGATTCTCAGTCATCCAGGTCATGGTTATCGAAGAGGAGCTGAACTGAGGGCAGCTCTGCCTCCATCCAAGCCTCTCATCCATTATGTGAGATGATTAAAAGCTTCAGAACAGCTATTCAATGGACCTTGAGGTGAGATTGGTTGTATCAACAACTTAACTTGTGAAAACACACTTTTTGGCTCCTGGCTATCAGCTCTGAGTCTTTGACGGCCCGACTGAAGAGATATTTGTAACTGGAGGGACAGAAATCAATCTAAATTATGTACATAATAATTAGTTGAAAGAAAATTAATCAGCAACAATTTTGATAAGCAATTTATCATTTTATGTAAAAATACCAAGAGTGCACTGGATCCTATGCATCTGTCATAGGTAACTGGAGTCTCTTGAAGACGTTTCACCTTCATCTGAGAGGCTTAATTGATAATAATAATAATAATCATAATCATAGAAAATGTTGTCAGAGTGTTAGTTGCAGCTCTACAGTTTGTGATTGAAGTGGAAATAGACATATTTTTTGTTGATTGCACAGTGGAATGGCAAACTTGAGTATCTACCAGTACCAATCCAATATCATCTTTTCCCTCTTTTAAGTAACTAAGCTGTTAATATCACATTTTTATTTCACTTTGCTTGAACTGCCATCTAAAAAACGGAGGAAAAAAATGTGAAACATCTCATGAGGAAAGAAATACACAGTCCACAACTTGACTCAGTTATGCAATACTGCTGCTTCTTGTAACTTTTTCACAAACAGAACTTACAGCAGCATTTTTGATTGGTCAGGATCATTCAAAATTACAACAAATCTAATCTGTGTTACTTGTAACACTTCCCTCTGTATGGTATGTCACTCAAGGTTTAGTTAAGCATGTGTTGTTGTTTTTTTGGCAAATGGATCATATCAGATTATATTTTTTTCCCTTTTTTGCGACACCTGATCCAATTATTTCAGATACCGATACTGAGCACCAGATAGGCACACCCCTAGAATGTCTATAGAATAATGACACCATACACATTTATATTTGTTCCCTCTCTCTTAGTTTCCAAAGTGGGTTAAAGCAACATAATCTCTTTAACACCAAAAACACTTGGTTTTGCTGACCCGACCCCCATACCTGTTGGTCACAAGTTCAGGTTGGTGCAAAAAAAAAGTGATGTAAGACTGGGTTTGCAACAAGTGGGATTATCCTTCATGATTAAATCTTCACGCTTCAGGTGTCAGGACCCAAAGACACTGCTTCAGTAAAGCTGAATGGAGCCGGTTGAGGTGATTCAGACACCTGATAGAAATTCCCTCCTGTCTCTTGTCAGCACTGGGAACCTTTGGAGATCCCCCAAGAGAAGCTGGAGGAAGTTCTAAGAGGGGGAAAAAAAGAGACAGTTTACTCGCTGTTCTGCCACCACAGTCCTGACCTTAAGCATCTAGAAAATTGATGGATGTTTATTTTGAGGCTCAGCAGGGGTTTGGCTCCGAGCTACACATCAGACCATTTTTATAACTTGCTTGTGAGGGGGAGCGTAGCCTCAGGTCTGCTGGCAGAGCACCACAGGTTGTTCCAAGGACTCTGCTACGTGTAACAAAAGGTGACCTGGTCTCTGCTGTCGAGGCTCCGGCGGTCTGCAGCACACTGCCAGAGCTAAGGCTGGCCAGATCAGTAGCATCTTTTAAACCACTTCTCAAAGCTCAGTTGTACGGGGAAGCAGTTTTACTATGTGCTTTTATGTCCTGTGTTTTATCGCAGCTCCAAGCCTGTCTGTCTCCACTCAATTGAATTTTTATTTCCATTGTCTTTGTTTCCTTTTATCTACTCTTCTTCCTCTATTTTTTTAATCCTGTTTTGTAAGGCACTCTGTAGTTGATGTAAACGCAGTGAAATAATATCCCCAATGTCCCAATTAAATGGTGGGAGTCGTGATAAAGTTTAAGGACATTCAAACTGTCAGACATTTTACTTTGTTTAATGCTCACCTGCATTAATTATAGACCCTAATTAAGTGGTTATTCATTCATAAGATAACATAAATGGATATATTGTGATGATAGAAACTGTGTGCCTGTGCACAAGGTTTTCCCAATGCATCCTTAGACATGTGGCCCAGATTAGGGCTGTAATGGTATAGATTTCTGACTGCGGTGCGACTGCCTTAATAGTTATGTTTTATTGGACTTTATTGAAGCATACGGTCATAAGTGTAGTGTAGCTTTAAGGAATAGGGCAGTGTGTAATGTGTGTGCGGCATGCAAGTGAGTGAAAGCGTGCAGCAGATTAAGAGTGACGGTGATGCCTATAGCAGATTAGTAAATTGTCAGTGTGGCAGTAAATATACAGTTCAGGTTACAGTCTGTCAGGTAATAAACACTACAGCTTCTCAAGACCAAGAAAAAGCTTTTCTGCTATTTCCCAACTGCTGGAAAAGTGACAGGGTTAGTCCTGAAGTAAGCTGAGCAGGAAAAGCTAACATTAAGCTAATGCTAATGCTAGCGTTGTACCTTTACAACGTCCGCTCTGGTGTCCCGTATACCTTTCAGAAGCTTTATAATCCAGCCTTGAACTGCTGCGGCTCTTTTGGAGACTGTAAAATAAATCCATATTGATATATAAAACACTAAATGCCTTCTTTAGTTATTTATCCATTTTTTCACGTTGAAAATGGTTGTTGTTGTTGTTTGTGTTAGCAACTTGTTAGCCACCTGCTGGCAATTCCAAGATTGTAGCTCTACAGCTTGTAGTTAATGTGGAAATACAAAACTTTCTTTCTTTAACTTTCTTTCTTTAATCACAATGAAGAATATGTTGATTGCACAATATAATGGTTATAGTATATTGACACAATATGCATTTTGATTGGTTCCCTATGAGCCTCACTTTCAGTATGCAAATTTGTCTGCCACGGAAAGTGATTTCTCCCAGGAAAACAATGAAGTATTGAAAAAAATCACCCCTTTTCTTAAAGTGTATGTTTGTATGTATGCATGAATGGATTCTGTAATAATTAATTTGTTTTCTGTGTAGAAAACAGTTCCAATCAGAGGCTGTGTTCCTAACTTGTGTGTGACAGCGCTAATCCTTAGGTGTGTTAACATATCAATGTGCTGATCTCAACATGAGATTGATCCTTCAAAATAAAATTTGTGGTGATAATGGTAATGACCTCAACCCTACACTACGCATCACATGACTACGATACTGTGGTAAAGCGGTTTTCATCACAGCCTTCGCCAAGACTTGATAGATATTTGATTCTCAAGATGTTTTGTGCAATATTTAATCTGTATGAAATGAAATCTGCTCCCAAGAGTCTCTTCAGTTGGTCAATATGGGCTGATTCTGTTGGAGAAGGAGCTTATGAGAGTCTGAATCTGTCGCCTCCGCTGTGAAAGTGTCGGGGGAGGCGGTGGGGGTGGGATAAGTCGAGAATAAGGCGTGCATGGAGTAGAGCGGGCGGGCAAAGAGGAGGGGGATTTGTGAGAGATACGAGAGGGGTCCAGATGTACAGCTCGGCTATAAAATGCACGGGGCCGGTCGGCAGCGGCAGCCAAACAGATGTGACTTTTAATGAGCGTAAGACTAGAGGAAGAAAAAGGCTAATGGACGGATATAAAGTGTCACCATGCAACCGAATGTCACTGTATCTCAGGTAATGGGCAGAGAGAGTAAGAATATCCTCCCCCTCAGGAAACGATGTGGCAGCTCACCATTGTGCATCACAGCCCGGAGCAACAGAAGGAAGATTTGTGAGATTTGAATATATGTGAGAAGTTGGACTCTGTTTCATGGAACAGAAGGCTGTTGTCAGGCTCCTATATGTCTATATATAGCATATAGCATATAGCATATATGTGTTTGTTTGTGTGTCTGTTCACATGCTGAGGCCTCAGAGTGCCACCTCTGTCTGTGTAGTTTTATGAGGCAGAGCAGACGCAGGGTGTCATTGTGATTTATGAGGCTCCTCTCTGCCTGTGGAGGGTACAATTGGACGGAAAATATATGTTATCCTGCCAAGTACACAGTGTCTCAACATCATGGCACTTACTCTGTTCATTACGCTTTATTGGGAGTGTTCAGAACATAATTCAAGATCTAAAAAGATTATCATGTTTTTTTAGGATCACAGTAAAATCCCTCACCCATTTGCACCGTGCAGAAGTTCAAAATTGTGAGAGATACGTGGTTGTTTGTCAGAAATGGTGCTCTTAAATCAAACATGTTGATCAGTGTCTGAGTCAGAGCTTCGGTGACCAAACAGACTCTGCAACTCTGAGTCTGCAAATCATTTTATGTTTAGCATGAAGTAAAACAGATCCTGTTGTAAAGATAATTACTGCAACCGCGATGCTAATTTTCATTAGTGCATTTATGTTAATTCCGGTTGTGTGTTAGCATCAAGCTAATGCACTAAGCACTAACTATATGTATAAAAATCAATTTGGAAATCAAATATTGATTCAGAAATTGTGTAAAAAAAAAAAAAAAGATTTAAGAGAATCTGTTTGTTTTTTTCTTCCACCCCTACAAAATATATTGATGAGCTAGCAAAATGCTAGCTAAAAACATATTTACCTCAAACTCACTCACAAAAATCTGCATCTTATGTTTCTGTTTTTCTTTTATTTCACAAATCTTCTCCCTCTAGTCCATTTTTACTTGCCTCCATACAAGGGTTGTGGTTATCAAATAAGATTAAAGACTTATGTTAATTGTCATGTGTAATCAAGGGCTGCAACATCTGTTAATTGTCAGTAAATGGTAAAAAAATGTTGATCCTAGTCTGTCAAAGTCCAAGGTGATGTTTTTTAAATGTCAAAAACCCAAAGATATTCAGTTTAATATGATAATAAACAAAGAGAATTTTCCTTTACCCGGAGAAGTGGGCAGTCCTTATTGTTGAACCCTGTCTTTGCTGCAGCCAGCCTCACAGTCTCCACTATTTACTTTTTAATGTAAGAATGAGCCACAATTACAGTTAAACCTTGTTTATTGAATTGCTACATATAAAAAAAAAGGGCCAAAACCTTATCAGACTCATCTAACACACTTTGACAAGCAGTGAACATAAGAAGACAACAACATAAGATTGTTGTTATTGCACAGTCTAAAGGTGCCTTTATTTTGACGTGTGTTTTGTATGTCGTCAGTTGTCTGGTTTGCCTCTGTTCAGTAACACCAGGATGCAATGATACAGTCACTATTTCAGTATATCTGAATTAATTGGTTTCATACTGGAATTAAATGCATGCAGTTTATCTTCTTGCTATAGAATGGCTAAAAGTGTGGGTGCAGAAAAACCGTAATGGGAGTGTTAGCCAGCCACCTAAATGTAAATATGTGTCAGATAGATTGTCGTATGTAGAAGTCAGAGCTGGCCTGATTATGCACAAAACGCTGATAATGTGTCTGAAATGTTCCCTTCAAATTTCCATAAATATTAATGTGTTGTGTTGTGATGGGATCAGGGCTTGAGCGGCGGCTCCGCTCAGGAGACTTCCCAGGGCTCCAGCATGGAGGAGGAGGAGTGGTGGGAGTTAAATGTGGGGTCAAACAGAGGTCACAACAGGGAAGCTGTCTGCTAAACCCAACACCCAAACCTCCCCCCCGCCCCTACTCCTCCGCCAGCACTCCAGGAAACCGGGGTACCAGAAACATAATGTGGAGGCTTATGGGAAGAATTAATGCACGGTGGCTGTGGGTCTGTTTGTTGAGTGTAGCTAATTGAGCAGTGAGTGTAAAAAGCACATGCGTAAAAATCACGTTGTGCTGACAGGCTTATTCTAATGTGTGTTTTGTCTCGTTATTAATATGTAATGGACTGAGATTCCCCAAGTGCACAGACTTAATGAGGCTGTACAAAGTGCTTTTCTGGTGTTTACAGTTTCTGCACATATCTGACAGTTCAGAGGGAGTGTGTGTTGTATTACCTTTTGGCACACATGATTAAAAAAAAAAGTCCAAAAATGCACCCGGCTCTCCAAGTCATGAGTTGGACGATCACTGACTGTATAATGCCAGTCTCAGAGGGTCACGCTGAGGTAACAGAGATAGAGCAGGTCCAGCTGGTCTACAGCCAGACCAGCTTTATATCGCCACTGTCTATCTGTCTGTCTGTCTGTCTGTCTATCTGTCTGTCTGTCTGTCGGAGCCTGCAGGCCTCGACTTGATGAAATGCAGGCTAATGGTAGCTGGTGTGAGTTACAACTAACTGAGAAATCATAACACAGTGTTCACACAACAACAAGCTCCTGTCATCCTGTGAACTGTGTTAAAGTAAATCATTACTGCTGACTTGAGTTGAACTGTCAGCAGAATTTAATGATTGACCCACACAGACTGACCTGAATAAGAATGTCATGATTGACATTATACTGTTTGTCGAAGATGTTTTTTGTTGTTGTTGTTGATTATATTCACTTTCTTTCCTCAAACATGCTGTCAGAAAGACTTTCAATCCTTGATCATGGATATATATATAAATGTTAGTATGTCATTAGTTAACTAAATATTGTGGGTTCCAAGTTATGTGAAAAAAAAAAAAAAAAAAAAAGCACATTCCACTGTGTATATCTTTAAGTGTTAGCACTGGCTAACTAGTTTACTGTAGTAATAAAACCTAGCCAGACCCAGCTAACTGCACATTTGTATTATTACAGTTAGTATGTCATTAGCTAACTAAATTTTGTGGTTTGCAACTTACGTACAAAAAAAAAGTTAGCATGTCTGGCTAACTAGCTTACTGTGTTAAGATAACCCAGCTAGTCCCTGTTAACCCAGCATTAGCATTACTATACTGAGTATTTCATTAGCTAATTGTATTTTGTTTGGTTCTGTCAAAAACAAGGGAAAAAGAGCCCCTTCCAGTAGTATGTATGTGTAAACGTTAGCATGTCTGGCTAAGTAACTCACTGTAGGAAATGTAACCCAGCATTATAGTAAAATAATTTAAACTCTAATCTAGTGTTACAGTACCACAGTTGGTCATTAGCTATCTACAGGGTAACAATCTAAAAAAACCTAAAATTTCAAAAGCTAACCACATTTAGTGGGATTACAAGATATGTTTACATATGTAAACATTACCGTGTCTGACTAGCTGTAGCAATCCTCACCCAGCCAGGCCCAGCTAAACCAGTGTTAGGATTACCAGCTAGTATTTCATTAGCTAACTACATTTTATGGGGTTACAAGCATATTCCACAGTTTTGTGTAAATGCTTATACATCTGACTAACTAGCTTACTGTTGTAACATAACCCAACAAGAACCAGCATTAGCATTGCTACAGTCAATATTTCATTAGCCAACATTTTGTTGTGTTACACTTTATGTCAAAACAAAACAAACAAACAAACAAAGAACTCCCACTGCAGTAACATTGTATGCATAAACATTAGCATAGTCTGGCTAACTAGCTTTCTATTTAATCCTTACCAAGTGTTAAACAATTACAGTTTGACTTCAGCATTAAGATTACTAGAGTTAGCATTAGCTTGCTACATGTTGTGCAGTTACAAGTTATGCAAAAAGAGTGTGGTAAGCGTAAATGTTAGCATATCTGGCTAAGTAGCTTACTGTTGAAATCCTAACCCAGCCAGACTGGGAGCCCAGTTTTAGCTGATGAAATAGTAATTGCGCTAATGCTAACTACATTTTTTGGAGATACACGTTATGTTTGTTTTTGTACTGTTGGTGTTGCCTTATGCTCGTAGTGTCATTTAACATTAATGACTCTGTTCTGCTCTTTACTGAATTTGGGGAAGTTGAGACTGCAATAAATCCAGCCAAACTTGTTATTTGAGATACCATTGTGTTCTGCACATTTGTCAGTTATCATCCAAGTCTTTTCTCTTGTGACGATAAACTGAAACATTACACTTCTGTTCAAAAATATGAACAATAAACTATAAATCTAACATCTGTCTGGCTTGTCCAGTAGTTAGTATGTTAGTATGAAGTGTTGAACATGCATTTACACACTGCTTGTCAAGTGTGATCTTTAATGCATTTCTCTGTGGGTGTTTTGAGACCCTCCTGCCACGGATGGATTCACACATGCATTTTTTTCTTTTCAGCCAATCACAGCTAGCAAGCAAGCATAACTCAAACATATTTAATCAAGCATATGAGAGTTATCACTTATCTGCGGAGGGCAACTACCAGATGTCATGTTGAGCCTGACCTTCGGGCAGCTGTTTTAGGTTATGTCCACACTGTTGGATGCTAAAATGTGTTTTTTGGTCATTACTTGGCAGACTCACCAATTTGCTTTCCACTTGCTAAAGCATGGATTGTTATTTACAAAAAAATATATATACTGTAGCATGGGAAGAGTGTGTGCCAGCAAATCGAGATCCTCACAAACGGATCACATGATGAACAGATGCCTCAAATCACATGATATTCACACATCAGTGTCTGGAGGACTGGTGTTTTTAATTTTATTCTCTTCGGATGGAGAGTGTTTTCAAAAAGATGCATTTTTGTGGTTGAAAATGTCAGTTTAGCACGGATGGAAGACTGGAGCGGAGAGAAAAGGATGCAATTTAAATTTTTTCCACATTAGTGTGGATACGGCCTGTGTGTGTGTGTGTGTGTCTGTGTGTGTGTAATAGGTTTACACTTTGCTCTTTGTAATGTATCATAAAGAAGGAGGGATAGCCTGAGAACAGTGAGTCTATAGGGGGGCAGGGAGGCAGGCAGACTGGTCTGAACACCACCAGGAGTGAAGAATGCACCCCCTGCCGTCCTGACCTTTGGCCCCGCGGAGTGTAGGCCTCGGGGGCAGCCCACGCCTGCGGAGAGACAATGCTGCAGATACCTATTGAGCACTGGCTTTTTACTCCTTTACAATCCCCCCCTCCCGCTTTTTTACGCCGCGTTCTTCACCACATAAAAACTTCTTCTCGCCATACAGGGTCCAAGTTTGGATTTAGAGGCTGCATTCAGGGGGTCGCTTTTGTGCCTCCACACAAGGCTGGAAGAAGGGGAAACACCCACACACCTCCCTTTTCTCTCCTCTCTCCTCTTTTTTTTTTCTTTCTGTTTCTCACTCCTTTTTTTTTCTGCTGGGTTATTTACCCTAAGCCCTCTGACATTCTGGCACCTGTTTTCTTCACAAAACCGTTAATTTATCACTGAATTATTAACTAAGAGCCCACAATGTGTCTGGCACTCGGTGACATGTCCTGACTTTGTATGTGCGGGGAGGGGAGGGTGTATGGTTGTCATGGCAACGGGGGGGCCTTTATCGAAAAAAAGCAATTTAGCCAGCGTCTCTCACTCCCCGTCTGCGTTCTGGAGGATCCACCACCGATGAGAAAATGGCTCGGCGGCCGGAGAATGTAATAGGATTAATAAATACGCCAGATAGCAGCAACGTTTTTTGCATCGAGGAGGCACGGCGTGGAGCCTGCTGTGTCTCTTTCAGCTCGATGATTTTCTGTGGAAGTGCATTTTACCCGTCACAATGGACGGTGTAGTGCAGGATGAGCCTCTGTAATGAGCTACAGTGGAGTAGGTTGGGTGGAGTGAGTGGACTGTACTTTTTACATTTCAGGATTATAGATGACACTCGAGGAAAAGCATGGAAGTGGAAAATAGAAAAATCAGGTCATCTTTTTTTGGTACCACTTTACAATAAGACTATACATATACCACTTTAAAATACACATTTCCAAAGGAATCATTAAGAAATTTTTGTTTCGATTCTGCTCATCAATTCCTGGACTACTTTCAAATTAAACCATCTACTTCAAACACCCTAACATATGTTGACCTGGCTATCTGTCTGCACCAATAGACATGCAAATTGAAGACATGCATTTCTTCCTGTCTCCTAATGCAGTGTGTTCAGTGTCCAGCTACGTACCACTCTTATGTTTTTTTTCATGTTTGTAAGCCCCCTCCACACATATAAAACCCACTTGAAACTGAGAAATGCTCAACATAGTTTAACGAGAAGGCTGTGCTTGTGAGTCTGTGCATAACTCTGCATTGTACAAGATTCAAGATGTTTAATGTTTCATCAGTTATACAAGAACAGCTGTGTAAAAAACTTTGAGCAAAATGCTTCAATATAAAAAATAACAGTAAGCAAGAAGTAAAACACAAAACTAGACATAAGATAATAATAATGATAATAAAAAGAGAAAAATAAAATATGCAGTAAAATAAGATGTGCATTGTGCACAGACAAAGCAGTGAAGGCTGCATAGTTACTAGTATTGCACAGAGCTTATATTGTACTTAATATATTTTACAGTTTCATAATAAACTAAATGAGATCAGGACACTGAAACAGTAACATTTTTAATAATTAGAAATTACTTTAAATAAATAGCACAAAAAGAGCAATATATAAAAGCTGACGTGATGCATAAAATGATACCTTTAAAGCTAATGAATAAAAACATCTTTATTATTACGTTTTTTTAAAACAAGTCTTAATATAGGTGTATTTTGGACATCATATAGGCTGATACCGATACAGACCAGTGGACCTGTGATAGGCCAGTATCAGCCCAGTAATACTGGTGAGGTAATATATCAGTCAGGGTCTTGTATAAATGCTGCTGATGGAGAAGACAAAGTAAATAATTTGATCTGACACTTAACAGATAAATGTGGGCTCACTATTTGGCAAGCAACAGGTCAGTGTTGCCCTGTTTATCTAATGTGTTGTAACAGCTTATTAATGATCTTTAAGGATAATCTTATTGTAAAGTGGTAAGCTTTTTTTGAAATCACATGACATCAGTTGTGTAGAAACCAGCCCTGAAGATGAAAGCATAGTCCTTGTGGTGTTTTATGCAACACTAAACGCCATGCACATGCAAAACGAGATGACGCTGAAGCATATTAAGTGATAGGTCATCACTCCAGCACAGAGAAAGGGCAGCAAAGTGCAGCTGTCACAGGCTTTGAGATGCGTATTTCACCACCAAGGGAGAGCCGCAGCGGTGAAGACTCTTGACTGTGGTAAAGCGATAGTCGGGTCAGAGCTGCACAGATGGAAGCGCTACACACACACACACACACACTAGCCTGCACAGTGTTGGTTGAAGTATGGCTAAGAGGTGGGTGTGGAAGGGGGGTCTCCCTTTGTAGGCATGAAGAGCAGCAACAGGGTTTTGAAGTGGATACAGGCAGTTACTGAGAGCCTCAGGAGCAGAGCGTAGCGGAGGTGGGGTGCAGCATGGAGGAATATAAGTCAAAGCCGGCTGCAGGGGCCCAGCCAGAAGGGAGGTGCAGCGCTGTAGAGAGGAAAAGTTTGTTTCTCATCTGTCTTCAACCCAAGAGCGAGCAGAAAATGTTTTAGATTTGAACCCTAAAAGCTGCCTGACAACATGATGAATGAAGTGTTGATGCTGCTGCTGCGCACCAGCATGTTAGTTTGAATCCATTTGCAGATGAAGTTATCCATGCTGCACAGGTGAGAGGCCTGTTTCTCTAAAGAAGAGTGTGTTTGAGCAGCCTGCAAGAGGCAAACCAACAAGAGTCCAGTCCAGCCTGCTCTCCAGGACAACACTACAGTGAATCTTTACGGTCAGGGATCACACCGCCTGCAGGCACACTCAATAAAAAAGTCCCAGTAAAAGACAAATGCTTTTGTTGAACATGTCTTCAGGGGGCTGGTCAGTCCATCAGACGGACAACCTCCCATCTTGTAACAAATGACTTTCACACACTAACAACCAGGATCTATAAAGCCATCGACCGCCTGACTGTTACCTCTTCTGGGCAGGAGATCATTGCATAAATTGAAACCTTCATTTTTATGTTGAAAAACTGGATAGTTTGGATTATTGGCAGTGTGGTTATATGAGAGACAGTCAGTGTATTATCTCCAGGAACATGGCGGTCGGCACGCTCTGAATTTGGAGAAGCAGACAGGAGTACCAGCAAGGAAGCTAAGCAAAACTGCTGTGCTGTCAGCAGCAAAATGTATTTTAGCCACTTAAAAAGGGTCTACCTAAAAAAAATGAGTTCAAGTGTACATCATATGTAGAATATTTTCACTGCTTGCTGTCAGACTGCCTGTTCGCACAGGTGCTACCCATCTATACTTTTTATACTGCTATCATCCCTTAACATTTTGAATAAATTATATTATTTTATTGTTCTTTACATACATACTTTAATGTTAACCCAAAGTTTCCTTATGCAGGACTGCATACTCCTTAAAGACTCCAAAAAACTCAATATCAGTATAAGTGTATGCTATATTTAGAATATTTTCACCACTTTGCAGTCAGACAGCCTTTTCCAGTGGGAACCCAACGTTATAAGCCGATCATCGCTCTCTCCAAAGCAACCAAACCCCTTATGTAAAACCAGTAATTTAAGCTCACCGAACACAGGAGTCCCTGGTCAACTGCTGCCTCGATCTGTTAGTTCGTTTGTGCTGCTGTGTGACTTTGGTGTTTTAAAAGGTTACTTCAGATTCACCAAAGTCACAAACCAACTAAACGATCGAGGCGGCAGCATCCAGCAGTGACTGTGTTCTGTGAGCTTAAATTACTGGTTTTGGTTGCTTTGGAGAGAGTGGCTTATAAAGGGGATTTCCCATCAGAAAAGGCTGTCTGATGGCAAAGTAAAGTAAATACAGCATCAAATTAGACTGATATTGATTTTTTTGGAAGGACCTGTTTTTAGGTAGCTAAAATACATTTTGCGGCTGACCCTGTCCACAGCAGTTCATTGCTTAGTTTTTATGCTGGTGCTCCTCACCGGGAGCCAACCTCTGTCTAGTGGTTAAATGTACTGATTATTAACCTCATACAACCCCTCTTCAAATAATCCACACTATTCCTTTAAATCAAATCAAACCGTAACACGATTTCCTCGGTATGCTCTCTAAAAATGTGGAATACATTACTTGTTTTCCCCAGTCTGCACTGTAAACTGCCAAAAAAAATCCCCTTGACATGAATGAAAAGATTATGCAGGGAACATTTGTGCCTGGTGATAATAAATATCAAGTTCATGAATTTCTGCGTAGGTTAAATTAAATTCCACAAATCTGCTTTGTGCAGTGAACACTGTAGGTTGTTAATCTGGATGAATAACATGAAAATTTACTTTGAAACCCCCCTTTCTTTCCAAGATAGCAATTGGATTATCACCATTTGTCCCTCATATAATACTCAAAGATAAAGGGCTGTGCTGCTATCAGCATCACAGCAGGATACCTCTCATGTCCTCTGTTGTAAAGGGCTGACTCTCCTTTGTAGCGGCGCTGCTGTAATGAAGCAGCGAGGGGAGCGTCTGGCAGCCGCCTCGGGCTTGACCGGCCCAGTGAAAGCAGATCTGTGAGGAGATGGGCCTCGAACAATGATAGGTGAATTGGCCACGTTGAGAGATGAAATTTCTTCCACTCTAGTTCTCTGTCAACACACCAGAGCCACTGCTGAGACCCACCAGTTAGTGACAAGAGGCTCAGTTACAGAACAGGACGAGGCTGTAGAGCTGCAACTAACCATTATTTTCGTTGCTGATTAAACTGGCCGTCATTTTCTTGATTAATTGACTAGCTGTTTGGTCTATAAAAGGTCAGAACATGGCTCAAGGTGGTGTCTTCAAATGTCATATTTTGTCCATTACTAGAGATGGAAAGTAATTAAGTACAGATACTTAGTTACTGTATTTAAGTGTAGTTTTCTGGTATCAGGTTCTTTACTTCAGTATTTATTTTTCTGACAACTTCTTACTTTAACTTCCTACATTTTAACACCAATATCTGTATTTTCTACTCCATACATTTTCAAAACTGTATTGTGGAGGGTTATTGATTATTCTTATTTTGCATCATTGTGTCGCCTCCCCAATATCAATACTGATTTCAACCTGAATGGATGGAACAATAACACATAGAAGTTACAACAACATAAAAGGCGGAAAGGACGAAAGAAGACAAAAACAATGAAACAAGACATAAATAACATAAATTACGTAAACGACATAAGAGGATGAAAACAATATAAAAGACATCACAAGATGAAAAATGCCATAAAAGACATAACGCGAAAACAACGTAAAAGACTTAAGACAAAAATGAGGTGAAAGATATAAGAAGAAGTAAGAAGCCAAAAACAGTGTAACAAAATGAAAACAACGTAAAAGACACATCAAGACGAAAATGACATAAAAGCTGTCAGAAACCGGAAACAATGTAACAAGATGAAAACAATGAAAAAGACATAAAAAAACAAAAAACAAAGACAAAATGTTACAAGAGGAAACAGACAGAGAGGGAAGTGAAGAATGTGTGGACTTTTGACACCTCTGTCCACAACCCAAAGATATTCAGTTTATTGTCATAGAGGACTAAAGATACCAGCAAAGAAATCAGAATTTTTTTTTACATTTTTACTTAAAAAATTATGCAAATTGATTGACTATCAGTATAGGTGGCGATTAATATCATAATAGACAAGTAATCAATTGATCGACTAATCACTCCAGTTCTACAGGGGGTTTCAAACCAGACTGGGTAAAACCTGAAGCAGATGTGGACAGATGTAAAGCCCTCAAATCTGTTGGGGGTTCTCTCTAAGCTAACCTCCCCTTTAAAGAGCAGAATGTTGCCATAAAGTGCAACAGTGCAAAGAGGCATGAAAGCGATCGCCACGCCTGACATTTAACATGGAAATGTGGATATCTGGGGGTTCGTGTCCCTCCTTTTTTTTTTTTTCTTGCTCACATGCAGTCTATAATGGCTGCAGGTAGGAAGGTAATGCAGGCATTGATCCCATCAAAGAAATTTAGCTCCATCTAAAAAGAATCAGCATTTTCCTTGATCAGTGGGGTGATAAGATTTTCAACCCCGGTATTTCCATGCACACTGATCCACTGGCCCCACAGTGGGTTGATTTCGCTCCTCTCCTGGATGTGGATCCGCAGCCATGCGTGATCCAATTAGCATGATGAGCACCGGGCGTAGTGTGAGGCTAATGTCTGCATGTCCATGAGAGTAAATGGATTGTTAGTATGGATTTCCAGCTTTCCCCAGAGTCTTAACAGTCGGTGGGCTCTCTGCAGGGGTTACTGGCATCCTTAAACCAGCGTGTAACCGTATAGCTTGAGCCTATTGCTCTGCTCTACAGTTATACACTCTGTTGATATTGATAATGAATAGCGGCGCCCTTAGAGGAAGCCGGGAGTGGCCACATGCAATCTTGATGCAGTGATTACAGTCTGCAAGCATTTGGCATGCTAATTAGTTACTGGCTGCTCTGCTGGACAGAGTTTGTTGTGTTTCTCCAACAGAAATCTCTCATAAATCACTGATGAGAGGTGGTTGGGCAGCAACTAACTGTTGTTTTCATGATTTAATCTGAATAATATTTTCTCAATTAATCTTTTTACCTAGCAAATGTCAGAAAATAATGAAAAATGTCAGTGTCCAACACTCCAAAACACAGAATATTCAGGAAGTGAACAGAAATAATCAATTATCAAAAATGTTGGTGATGAATTTGAAAGGAATAACTTGACATTTGGGGATACATTTTTAAGTTAAAAGATTTTAAGGATTTTTCCCTTTTTGATATTTCAAAAGCCAAATCCTAACTAACTTAGGGAATCCTATCTTACCTTACTTCATTCTGTCTTATCTCAGGCTAGGAAATCCTAAAAACTCAATCTAACGTCACTTATCAACTTTTATGTCTATTATGTAGCAACCAACACATCTTTTCTCTTATTGTCAAGCTATGCAATTTAGTAACTGTTGGTTAACTGTTGAGCAAAAACAACAATGGGTACTTAACTTCAAAGCAGACGAGAAGATAAATATGAAGCTTAAGCCAGCAGGCAGTTAGCTTAGCTTATGGCTAACACGGCTTTGTCCAAAGGTAACAAAATCCAACCATGAAATGTTTTGTTACATTCCCTCTGTAAAACCATAAAGTGTACAGTTTTTTAAACTTTGGTGTAAGTGCAGTTTTGGCTGTCTTTCTAAATTGGGTCCAAACCGTAATTTCCATGGTTACCAAACAATTAAGATAGGATCTGCAAGTTAGGAACTTTCTGTAACACAGCCTTACCATAAATATAGAGCTGCAGCCAGCAGACGGTTAGCTTAGCTTAGCATATAGACTGGGAACAAGGAAACGACTGACTTGACTCTGTCTAAAGACAACAAATCTGCCTACCAGCATCTCTAAAGTTCACTAATTAACACATTATATCTTGTTTGTTAAATCGTCCAAAAACGTCCAAGACGTTGTGGTTGTACAGAGGGAATATGTCAAAACATTTCATGACTGCGTCTTGTTGCCTTTGGACGGAGGTAGGCTAGCTGTAAACTAAGCTAACCAGCTTCTGGCTGTAGCTTTGTATTTATTTTACAGATATGACAGTGGTATCAATCTTGTCATCTAACTGTCTGCAAGAAAGCAAACAAATATTTCCTGATATTATTCCCCTGCTCTACACAGCAGCACATAAAAACACTTTAACAAAATGAGTCACATTGCAGACGAATAAAACCTGACCAAAATATCCTTAGCTTTTGTTTCTCAAGCCAAGGAATGGGGGCAGATTTGACAGCATGATTTATGTGTGTTTTTTGGTACAACATATCATGTCACATTCTGTATTTATTATCTCAGTCGTAAGAAGACAGCCTGCGGCTCTCGACAATGAATCAGTGTTTTGGGGAAATAGATCGCTGTGGCATGCGATCCTCATGTTTTCTATTCACGGGCAGGACAGAAGAGGGAAGAGTGCGCTGTTATTGTGAAAGCTATTGTCTTCAGTGTTTTGGAGGAAGTCTTTGGATTTACAAGTGGTGACATCGAAAACTCGGCTGTGTGACAAGGCTGAGATCCCCCCCCCCTCCCTCTCACCCCGTCCATACACGATGAATTCCCGTCTTTCAAGGTGCTGATGTCTGTTTGTTAGCGACAGACTCCAGGACATGTTGCTTTTGTAGTTACAAGGTCAGTCCTTCATCCTCCCTGTATGAAATCATAACAGCCGTTTCATTCTTAAAAGCAGATCTAAACCCTCGAAGGATTGAGCATACGGAGCTACTCTGATCTGCAGCCAAATCACCAGGCAGACATGATTCAAGGATGCAGTAAATTAGTGGCAAGACAAAGAGGAGGAATTGGTTCTGCCTCTGAGGTTGCTGCACAAATCTCTCAGCTGCTTTCTTGATGCTGCAGCATGAGAGACACTGAAACGACTTAGAAAGCCTTAGATTTGGTACACAGCCGCCTTCCTCTACTCTGAAAATAGTTTTCATTGCACTTGTTATCTTAATATGATCTTAGAGATGTACATTAATTTGTACTGTGGTGATGGTGGTTTCTATTGTCAGCAGTATTAGCAGCATGGCAGTGGGTTGCATATACAGTCCAGATCTCTACTTTATTATTATTATTATTCCTATTATTTATTTTCCTTGAAAAAAACAAAGTTCAGTTGTTCAGTCCACCACTTGTGGTGCAAACTGAAATATCTCAACTATTGGATATACTGCCATTAAATTCTGTGCAGACTGCACTGCTTCATTATGGATTTATCTGATTATTCTCATCTCAGTGTCCCAGAACTCAAAGTTAAATAGCTTATTTCGTCCAACCAACAGTCAAAAACCCGAAGACCTGTCATTTGCTGTCAGAAATGATAAAGAAAAGCTTCAGATCTTCATATTTAAGAAGCTGGAACTAGCAAATGTTGGAAACTTTTGGCTGAAAAATGACCAAACGATTAATTTCTTATCAAAATAGTTAGCAATTTATTTTCTTTCGATCGGCTAATCGATTTATCAGCTAATTGTTGCAGCTCTAGAGCACACATTCACTGTCCCCAGAGGATTAATTATACTGCATTTTCAATCTGTTTTTTCCACTAATGTCACCGGTAGGCTGACCTTCATTGCTTTTTTTTAGTGAGATGCATCAGATCAGATGGCTTGCCAAGAAATACCCCTCTGGACAAACCGCATGACTTTGTTGATTCTATACCTTTTACTAAAGTACCATCATCAGGTCACATTTTCTTGTTTGTCCAATGCTTTGTTTTATAACCACATACCCACAAAACTGTTGACATTACCATCAGCCTCAACCGCACCATTGTACTCGTGTAGTTTGCTAATTAGCAAGAGTTATCATGCTAACATCCTAAAGTAAAACCATTAACCTTGTACAGCAGAGGTGGGATCAAATGATTATTTTGCTAGTCCCAAGTCAAGACAGTCAAGTCCCAAGTTAAGTACCGGGGCGAAAGTAACAAGAGCAGAGTCCTAAATGTCAAGTTTCGAGGACTACATGAGTGATAATGCAGTCTTCTTCAAATCTAATGCCATTTTAACAGCGGAGCATCGACAAAATGTCAAACAAAGTTGGAAGTTGTTGTGTCTCCGTCTGTAATTTGTTTTTGCGGTGAACTAGCAGCTTTCGACAAACTCTCCTGCTGTACGTGTAGGAGAACCTATGGTAGCTGCAAAACATGTAAGGCGATATCTAGAGCCAGTGTTTGTTTGTCCATTCTGAGCTACTGTAGAACCATGTCAGTTTAACATGGTGGAAGAGAAGCACCACCCTCTGTAGGCATAGACCGCTCATTCTAAGGTAACAAAAACACAGTAATTCTTACTTTTAGGTGATTATACACTAATGAAACATACTTATGAATATTATATTTCATTTAATACTATGGCAATTAATTTGACACAGTGAGCCTTTAATATAAACCTGTGAGAGGGTGTTGGCTAAAAGCAGTTTATTTTATAGTGATCTAATGGAAAAGCAGATGTTCTTAGTTTCACACTGCATATTTGTCACTTTTTGAACACCTGTCTGTTTTCTAAATCATATTACTCTCTCACATACGTCAGTGTGGATACCTCTGGGCCTTGACGTGCAACACATCTTGACATTTTAGTTCTAGTGCAGCAGAACCAATCACCCTATCACTCTGCTTTTTCTCTCTCACTCGCGTGTCCCTCTCACACTCTCTTTCCGGTAAATCCAGCACTCAATCCCACATCATCAGGCAGTATGACAGCAGGCGGCTCGGTGACATGGTGTTGGGCACGTTAGCTTTCAGAGACAGTCACAGTTAATGCCCCTAACCCCATCAATTTGTGAGCCCAGATTGAGTTTCCAGAGCAGCACGGAGCGTGTGGTAAAACTGTTGACTGTGGCAGACGCCGAAGTTTGCTCTTGACGGACTTCCAAACCAACATTGTCGGGAGGCTCCGGGTCGTCTTGTCCGTGGGACAGAGCGTCTGACCTCCGCTGTCAGAGACGGCCTGTGGTCGACCTCTGGCCAGCGTACGACAGCATATGTGTAACTGGTGCAGGGAGGAGACGCACAGGATGAGTAAAACACACGCTGTCCAAATCTTCCTCTCTGTTACTCAGAGGACCTTTGTGCTGCAGTGAAGTCACTGTTTGCACAAAAAGAGCAACGAAAGGTTTTCATCAACCTGGAGCTCAGTGGTAACCCAACTCCAAGCTTACATCACAGAGCCACAATAAAAGCAGCTCACTCACTTCATTTGGCGTACAACCTATTAGAACAACTACTGCAGCATCCAGACAGCACAAATCATTATATTATATGGCTACTTAAGTATTTGGCTGCGTACAGCAGGCAATAAATCGGATGGTACAGTATTAAATGTGTTTTTGTCCTTTTTGGACTATTTTACAATCTGTCTCTCTTTTTAATGTAATTTCCTGCAAAGTTATTTAAGGCATTTTGATTCAATAAACAAGTCAGAACCCAAAGGATAGAGGTTAAATACAAAAAGGTGAAACTCAACCCACTAACACCATAGTTTTTTGGAGACTGTGACTGCATTACATGCACAAAATATTCAGGTTTTTTGCCCTTATTCTGAAAAACACATTATTCCTACTAAGCTGCGTAGTATTCTTGTTTACATACAGATGTGCTTACTCCAATTAAAGTTATCATGTAGATCTTACTGCTACATGATCCAGTTTATTTTAAAAAATGAAATATACAAAGTTGTATAACTAATTAAGCCAGAACAACAACAAAGATTGTTTCAGTTTGGATAGCCCGCAAGCAAGGTTTCAAATTCAAAATGTAGATTTGCCTACAGTGCACAATAACAAAGTTGATGCACAGGTTTTTACATTAGCAGGAATGAAGAAAATCATTGGAGTGTAAGCAATGTTTGGTTATTTGAACGTGAAAGTGCAATAAATTATTTTGTTCCTAAAATCAATGGGATAAATAATCGTGATATAAATATTGGCCAGAATCATTCATTTTGGCCGTCATAGTGCAGCCCCAGTGTGCGTGTAATCGTAGTTGTGTGTTTCTCACTGTCTCTCTCCCGCCTGAATATCCGGAGCTGGTGTGGGATTTCATACGAGGGATCCCCGTCTACTTCTTCTTCTCTTGTACTTGCTGAAGCAGCAACATCGCACCGTGTCGATTGCCGCTCTTTTTACAAGACACGGCTATTTTCTATTCACAGCGTAGGTCTCTTCCCTCTGATATGGAAAGCGAGTCTCAGATATGTGAAATGCTTGATCTGCTCTTTGATGTTAAGGACTAACACTGATCTACACTGAACTCTATAAATAGCGTCAGTTCGTGCACACATTTGAGGCTGTAAAGCGTCTTCTCTTGACTTTATGAGCCTGTATTAATATCATCTCATCATGTTGGAGGTATTACTTTAAATTGAAGGCCAATAGGTGCTCATAAATGCCAATGAAAGTATGAAACGTCTGTCCAAGACCCTCCAATAACTCGCAGCACTCGGATTTCTTCTTTACTGCAGAGCAAAAGTGCTTCTTTTTTCAGCTGCATGCCCTCTTTTACTCTTATTCATGACACAGCAGGGACAGCAGGAGTTTGCTCCAGTTCAGCCTCTTTAAAGTGCAGCAGCTTCACACCCTCTGCTAATTCACCTCAGGGCTCGCTGCACTCCTCTATTTTTCATTCTACCGTCTCGTCTCCCGAGTCTCTTTTAAACAGCAGAGACGGTGTTTGTCCTATGAAATATAAATGGCTCTCAGCTGACATTTGTTTCATTTGTACTGGCATATTTCAGGAGAAGCTCTGAAACTGAAATAAATATGAACATTAAATTCTCTTCTATCCGTGTTTTTATTCCAACCTCTCCTCTTTCTCTGTCTGTCCGCAGATGAAGCTGTGGAACAAGTACAAGGTAACCAGTATCCCATCTCTGGTGTTTGTGGACGCAACTACGGGGAAGGTGGTGTGTCGAAATGGTCTACTGGTGGTCAGAGATGACCCTAAAGGTGAGACCCGCAGCCGCACACATACACTCATAGTGTATTATTAGTGTGAAAACATCACACTGATTTATTTTTATTCCCTGACCTCAAGCTCTGACCTTAATCCTCCCTCCTGAATGGTTAACCTCAACCTCACCCACCAAAAATACCGCTGTTTAATGAGGTAATAGAAAGACATTTCGGGGTCAAAAGGACAGAACAACATAGATCATACCAGCGGTCACCCTGATTTCTCGGTGGGGAGCGCTCTTCTAACCAGCTTCATCATGACGTGAAGACATTAACGCACCCAAAATCTATCGCTCTGGCTCAGTCCGTCTCTGCCACCTGTCCCCCATAAAACAGCAGCAGGTTGGAACTAAGATTCCTCAAAGGCCTGGTGGCATGAAAGAGCAACTCAAACATATGTATATATATATATATAGAAATTATGCATTAATGCTGTCATCAAGATAAACAGCTGGTGGAATTAATTCTTCACTCAGTTGCCATTAAACTGTTGCAGAGGAACATGATGTAATTACATTAAAGGAGTGCCAGTCAAACCTCAAATGATGGAAAACCATGTGGAAAATGTGGTGGAAATACGACATCTCTGTTTGTTTCATGTATTCGTTTGAGGAACATTATGGTCTCCTCATCAGTCCACACCACTGACTGTATTTAGAGATAGACGATGTGTCTCCACTTCTTCCCGCTGTACAAAAATGAAGCCAAAATGTCCCGGATACGATGCCATCTTGCGCAGTAGCGATCAGGGTTGCAACCATGGTGTTGAGGTCCTGCCCAGTCACCTCAAACACGAGAAGGGCTCAGCTGTTTCTCATGATGTCAGCCCCCTTTTTGATGGCATCAAGTAACTAATTAAAACCAAACTGAAAAATGAACCCTTGAACAAACAAGAACTACCTTAAACTGACAGAAACCATCTTTGGGGAAAAATTTGTTTGATGTGTACTTTGGGTTTATGACTTGTATGCGGGCAGCCACCAGGGAGTGATCGAGATCTTTTGACTTCACTCTTGGGGACCTGTCATGTCATCCATCTTTACACACATCAGTGGTCCACAGCTTGGATATATCGTAACAAAAGAACAGAAATTTCTCACCAAGTGCATAAGTCAAAAAAGTGTTTTCTATTCGCTCGTTTCTGTTTGGCCCATGATGATGTCACACTTTATAAAATAATGTTTCTGGCCTCTGTGAATGTTTTGCAAAACTAATAATATCCATAATAAAATAGTAATAATTGGTCTGTTTTGCAACTGGAAGTGACAAGACCTTTAGACGTTTCTTTTATAATGGTGGTTTAAGGGGAAAATAAACAGGGGATTTATTCATTGTAATACCAAAATGGCCATTTGGCTGAGTGGCATCACCATATCCAGCTCTCTGAATACATCCCTGGTCTACAGATCTGCAGCCTGTAACTTATTACTATGTCATAATTTATGCATTACTAAAGTAAAAGTGGTTGCACTAAGGAGATAAGTTACAACATAACATAAAGTAACAACTAAATGGATACACATGCCTGTAGGATAGGTGTAAATAATGAAATGTCACAGGAATACGCTCACTGATGGTGAAACTGCAGTCTTTTTTTGCCACATGGTGTCATTTTTCCATTAAGGCCATGCCATGACACAGTAATCCAGTAAAGACCTAACTTAATGAAGCAATGTTTCAGTATCATAATAATCTAACTTATTATGACGTGCTACGATGCCAAGTGGCTCATACCAGCCAGAAAGATAATGTAGTTTCTGTCTTTGATAATTGATCGGCCACTTGACTTTATAATTACTTCACGCCCAAGCTAATGAAGTTATGCCCCTAGTAATCTTGATGCAACCAGGGTCCAAAATCACCTTTTTCGTCTACCAGCCAAATGGCTAGTGAATGTTCAAATTTTACCAGCCACTCAGCATATTAACATTGGATTTTTTTTTTTTTTGGCTTGCGAGTGAAGCAAATCTACCAGTCACTTGCATATTTCACTAGGATTTGGCTGGTGACTGGTGCTAAATTTGCCTGGGTGCGACCAATTTTAGTAGCTGATTAGTTATAAATGTAGTAGTAGTCACTAAGCCTCTTGTGCAGGAGTCTGCAACCTGCAGCTCTGGAGGAGCATGTGGCTCTTTTGGACCTCTCCAGTGGCTCCCTGTGGCTTTGACAAAAAATTAAATAGAAATGAATAATGTTTCTTTTTTGTTAACATTCTAATTTCTATGCATCGGTGTTGTACATCTGAAGTGTTTCTTACATTTTCCAGTTGTAAAAATGTACAGTTATACACAGAATGAAAAAAAAAGTTTGAATATTTCATCAAATAAAATGTTCGTCAGAGCCTATGCCTACAGCTCAACGAATTTTCCTCTAAATTATACCTAGGCTAGCTATGGTTGCCAAATCCAAACAAGATAAAAGTAGTTGCGACTACAGATAGATGATTTTTATTCTTTTTTTTGGGTGAAAATGGCTCTAGTTTCAATTTTACACCCTAACGTTGGAGAGAAATTACACAGAGCTGGTGCAACCTAATGCTGGTGTGTCTGTCTGCTGGCATTTTTTTTTGTCTCTTAAGTGAAGCTTAAGCGATGTTTCAGTCACTGTGCTTCAAGTACCTGATCATTTATTCACCAAGTTCCACTGCCCTATGTTTACATCGATACACCAACTTTTTGAAATTTTTAGGTATATTCCAAGGTTTGTTTGTTTTTTTTATTCCTGGCATTTTCACTCTTATTTTATGCACAATTTGTAAAGGTGGAGAGACAGACACTTAAGGTGAGTGATGATAATAAAACTTTAGCAAGTCTAAAATAATGTAGTAGAATTATTCCAACTTAAAAATATTTCGTTTACCACAGCGGTCACACAACTTGAATGAGTGGGATAAACTGAAATTTTAGTAAACCAAACTGTAATGAGTACAGTCACACCTGCGCGCACACAGACTCAACAGTCATTCTGTGTAATGATGTTTACCAAACACCCAGTCACAGCTCCCTGTGGAGATACTGCAGTGCCACATCATGCAACATTTGGCTGAAACAGTTTGCAATAACTTTTTCCCCCCTCGTTTGTGTTGATGCTGCCGTAATTATGGTGCTGCATGAATATTATAGCGTGTCCGTGTCTCACTCCCTCATCTGCAAGCCCTATAATTTCTGCACTTTGAAGTGGAGGCAGAGAATTAACAAGAGTGGGCTTGCATTCCTTTTCCTGCGTAGAGGACGTCCTCTGTGGCCGCGAGGAAGATCTCCATATTTTGAAACGTCGCTGCCTCTCCAGACCCAGTTAGGTCAGTGTGAAAAAAGCGCCATCAGTCATGTGAGAGGGGAGAATAGCGGCACTATGGCAGCAGAATGGATTTCACATGATTGTGACAGATTTTGCAGCCTGGTTAATGAAAGCCAGTCCGAGCCTGCAGTATTATCCACGATTCATTAACTGTTCCTCCAAACTAGGAGTGACTGGAGAAGAGATTAATCTCTGGCCTCAGTAGCAGCTTCGGGCACAGGCTCTTGATTATGACTTAAATCTCTAACTATGCTGCACCACTTTAAAAGAAAAACAGGCCTACTGCTTTGTTTTATTGCACTTTTTGATATATTTTTCATGCTCGGGCAGACTGAGAGCAGTTCCTGACGTGACAAATCAATTCAGCCACAGTTAGGAGAGGAAAAGGCCACTAAAAGTTTGCTGTGCATCGAGACTGGGAGGGGCGGCTGAAGGATTCAGGACCCTCTGCCTTTCACTCTCCATGAAAGGCCTGACTTGAGTGGCGGCAGACTAGCCTGCAGCGCAAAGATGGAGTGCACTTTTACAATCAGGACAACAATAAAAGGCCGCAGCAGCAGCAGCAGTGCAGACGTGTCATTCCTGCCTAATGAAGCCCCAGACAACCACGCTCGCATAAAGAGGCCATTATGAACCAACCATACACGGTTTCATTTATGATTACCTCCTTTTTAATTCGGCTGCACCAAATGCATCTCCACAGCTCGATGGTGACAATGAAGACAGCTTGAAAAGGAAATGAAAAGTGTGGAAGAGACAGAGAGCGAGAGGGAAGTATTTCTGAAAAACCTTCGTTTGGTTGAGAGGCAGCACTTTCAGTTGTCATTAAAACCATATTTTGAACCTGGAGTCTATTTACAAGAGCAGATGTCACAAAAAAAGCCTGTAAGTAATGTAGCTATACATGACAAGTACACAATGTTTTGATTTTTAACAGCCACTACACAGTCTCTGGTTCAGAGCAATGATTAAAAAGCTAAGATTCTCTGGTTTCAGTATCTCTAATGTGAGTATTTTCTGGTTCCTTTAGTCTTCTATGACTGAAAAGTGAAAATATGTTGTTTTTGGATTTGATTGTAAAAAAACAAGACATTTGAAGTGGTCACGTTGGAGTCTGGGAAAGTAGAATGAGCATTTTCACCATTTCCTGACACGCAATGAATGAAACTAATAATTATTTGCAACTCTGCTTTGGTTCTTCAACTTATCTGAACACTAGTTTTTTAGCCGCTCTTGTGCCGTGGCTCTGTGGATGATAGTCTTGGTCAGTTCGGTTGGTCCACGATGGTTTTCCAGACAAAGACAAAGAAAGACATAAAGACATTCATGATCCATAGAGAATGATACTCAATGACTTTAGAGTTGCTTTGACTTTATCCCGAGTGCCACCGTGAGGTTGACAATTTGTGTTTTAGTGAAATTGTCATTAGTTCAGCTGATTCCCCTCTAAGCTTCCAGTTGACAAATCTCATACAGGACGCCTTACATAAGCTGCTCTAGACTGCTTACCTTTGCTTCTTCCTCTGCAAGCTCCTCCTTTTTATGCTGTGTTTGACTTAATCAGTGTCATTACTGTTGACACTGATGCTTGTTCTGTTCTGTACCCTAGTCAGGGTTTATACTGCTGCTCTCCCTGCATTTATGGACATGCATGTAGAAGAGGTGTGAGGTCCCAGGATAGGGATTGTAATGCAGTTACAAATAAAAGTGTTCTCTGACTGGTGGCCTGGTAGCTCAGTTGATCCTGAGGTGGTGAGTCCCTTTGCAGCAGCCACGGGTTCAATTCCTGCCCACAGCCCTTTGCTGCATGTCCTTCTCCCACTCTCTCTTCTCCTTTCCTGTCATATCTCCAGCTGTTTTATAAATTAAAGGCATAAAAGCCCAAAAAACTACACTAAAGTGGTCTTGACTGAAATGACATTCCCATTCCCCAAGATGGTGAACATACTAAAACATTATACCAGATTAGCATCTTAACATTGTCATTGTGAGCATGATGGTATGCTAATGTTAGCATTTAGCTCAAAGCACTGTTGTGCTTAAAACCTCACAGAGCTGTTACAATGGCTGTAGACTCCTTGTCTTGTTTTCTTATCTTTTTTGTAATGTTTTTTCCTCCCTATCTCTTTCCGTTGCCCCACTCCACTTTTGCACCGTCTCCTAGGCCTGGAGTTTCCCTGGGGACCGAAGCCATTTGCGGAGGTGGTGGCAGGGCCTCTGCTCAGGAACAACAGGCAGACAACAGACAGCAGCTCTCTGGAGGGACACTATGTGGGAGTGTACTTCTCCGCACACTGGGTGAGTAGAGAAAGGAGAGACAAAGGACAAAGATGTTTTTTTTACTTTTCTGTCCTCCAAACTTTCTGTGTCTCGGTGAGAAGAGAGGGCATCGGCGCCCGAGCAGAGCAGGAAGAGACGGAGCAGCGAGTCGAGACAGATAAGAGAGAGGAGCAGGAGGGCGGAGGTGACTCCATTGTGTTTGTGTGTTTACATTAACAGTGGTTAACTCTCCCTGTCAGTCCTTTCACCGCCACCTCTGGGTGACCACGCCCCACTGACATCAACACTATTGTCTCTTTCTCTGCTGGACCTGCTGATATCCAGTAAAGGTCATGACTCAGCGATGCATGAAAAGCGTTTATATCATCGGCAGACCGCTCCTGATGAGATGCAGCCTTGGCTGTACTGAGGCCGGCCGGTCAGGGCAGCAGCTGCCAGAGCTGCAGCCTCAGAGACCCACTCTGCAGCACGGTGACGCCCGCAGGCTGGCTTGCACCCCAGACCCATACAACATTTACAAAGGACAAGTCACAAAAGCCATTACAGGAGTTTTATTTGCGGCGTTTTCACACCACATTCCCCCTGGTTGCTCCTGTAAATCTATCTGCTATTAAAGTCATTTTTACAAACATGAAATGCCAGCACCTGGCCTTGGTATCCTCTTACACAGAAGTGCATGTAAAATTTCCCCATTTCTCTGTTCTAGGGACTTTAAATAGCCTGTGGCAGAAAAAAACATGACCTATATTTGACTGTGCCTTTGCCTGCAGTGCGAGGAGATGTTTGTTTAAAGTCATTACAGTAAAACTTTAGCTAAAAACTAGTTCAGTCACAAACATCAGCTAACAAAAGCCCACCTAAGACGCCTTTATGAAGCTCTAGCATTGACACCACATTGTGCAAATGATAATGAGCACAAAGCTCAATATACAGTGTTTACTTCTGCGAGCAACCGAGGAAGAAGTTAATTAATGAGCAGAGAATTGATCAAGGCTTTGTGCTGCTTCACTCTCACTCCCACCGTTCCTTTGTGTTAGTATGATGAGTATTCATGACTGGATCAATGAAAGTGCCTGACACACTGTATACACTGTAATCAGCTTCAGTGGTAATAAAATACAGTCTGCATCTGATCGATAAACTGGAATATATAATATAATTTTCTAGATAATAATAATGTGAACTTATTTTATTTATTTGTTTTCACATTAGAAAATGCAACAAAATGGTAGTGGGCTGCACCTTTCTAGTCTTCTGACGAGCCATGCACTGTGCCCACCAGCTCATCAGGAGAACTTTAATTTTTATTTATACACACACACACACACACACACACACACACTCTCTCTCTCTCTCTCTCTCTCTCACACACACACCAATGGCACAGCCTTCAGCAACAATTTGGGGTTCTTGCCCAAGGACACTTTGACATGCCGACTGGAGGAGCCGGGGGTTGAACCTTCTGATTAGTGGAAAACACGCTCTACATCTGAGCTACAGCTGCTTTATAAAAGATATGAGACACAGAGACATTCATATACAAATTTGGGCTGGGCAATATAAAGATATAATATTGATATCGTGATATGAGACTAGATATTGTCTTAGATTATATAGTGTATTTTAAGTGTTTCTTGTGTGTTATTTTTGTGGTTTTAAAGGATGCTTTCCAGTGAAGTGAGGAAACTTTTCTCCTCTTCTATCATTTGCCCTTAACCACTCAATATTAATATCCACATTACTATTATTTATCAAAAAATGTCATTGTGTTAATATTTTGTGAAAGCACCAATAGTCATCCCTACAATACTGAAGCAATATTGAGGCATGTGGTCAAATTTAGTCCATATCACCCAGCTCTACTGCTGGGTAGTTTAATCTGCAGCAATACATCATAGTCTATAAACTCATCATATGTTTGCACTATTTGAGAATTTATGGTATGTTATTTTAGGGAAATTGCATGTATATGTATCGGTTTATTGCCCTATCCCCCCAGCCCTAATACAAATATACAGACACACTTACATCTATGTACATGTTCACAACTTCAAAATAAAAGCCTGTTCAGGAGAAATATTAAGCTTGACTCATAAACAAAGACCTCACCTAAAATTTTAAGGCGAGATAAAAAAAAGTATTTCATTATAAGTTACCAACGTAATAAAGCACAGGTTATCAATTTTTATCAAAATTACATGATTGACCAAATACTTCTATTCATGATCTATTTCATAGATGACTTCCAGTGCTTCTGTAAGATGGTTTATACCAAAGAAAATATAGATAAGATGAATAGGTTATGGCATTTATTGTTAATTTCACTTAGTTCAAAAATATTATACTTCTCAGCATTGGTATCTGTCCAATAGTAGCCAAAAGTTCTGGATCAGATATCAGAGGGGAAAAAGTGTAATCTGATGAAATCCATTAGCCTAAACCAGTGGTTCTTAAACTTTTCCTGGCATGCCCCACAACCCACAGTTTTTCTTTTTATTAATCATTAACAATGATGGAGGAAGCAACGAATAAAAAAGGATCCAAGTTGAATTTTAATGAAATAAAGGTCAGCACCATTAACTGTGGGTCCTGCCACACAGTTTGAGAACCACTGGCCTAAAGTGTCACGTAAATCCTGAGCTAAACTTTGAGCGACACGCTGTTAGAACGTGAGTGAGACCTGTCAGCAGCGCTGTCATCGTTTCAGCTGTGCAGAGTTATTTTAAGATCCAGGAAGAAGAAAAACAAAACTGCTGAGTGCAATTTTATGCAACATTTGATTGTGCTGGCCAATAAAAATGCTGCTAATAGTTCAGTGTGACTGTAAAGTTGTGGGCTGTGTATTTGTTCTTCATGGAAGTGGAATATTTGTTTTACAATTTGAGCATGATGTAGTTTAAATAGTTAGGTTAAAAGTGCATCCATACAAATGTATTAACAACTTAGTTGTTTTAGAAAGGGATGACACTCACTTGCTGTTTTACTTGCAACTCAACCTCATTTTATTTTACATCCAAAAATATTTTCATATTTACATCAATTACATAACATTTTTGTGCTCTCATTATTGTTTTAAGGCAATGGTTCCCAAACTTTTTCTGGCACGCCGCCCTTTCAAAAGCCGAAAAAAAAATTCAAAAGCTGAATTTTAGTGAAATAAGGGTCGGGTCTCGTTTGTTTATTTGGATCATATTCATTCAACTTTGTTTCACTCTTTCTCTTATTTTCCTTCTATGGTCTTCTGTGCGTCTGTCACCAATAAACACATCATTACAAGAAGGGAAAAAGACTGTATCAGACTGGTATAGGTTTCAGCAGCTACTCAACGTTGCTGTATTGGTCCGGATGTAAGAAAATGGTATCAAGCCATTCCTAGAAAACTCTATTGCATAACTGAGATGCAGCCTTACGCACTAGAAAATAACAATAGAAAAGAAAATCTAGTCAAATGTTTTTTGAAACACAGTGGAGAGAGACTTTTCCTGATGTCTCTCTTACCAGAGAGTCATTGAAGTTCTTTACCCTGTCTGATGTAAATATTTAGTGTTTGTATATCACTGTATACGTCAGCAATGGGAGAGCTGACAGAGAGCATGAGAGACAGAGAGAGAAGTTGGAAGTTCAGTCCGGTTTGTTTTCTCTCCCGCTGCCATGGCACTCTGATGTCATCTTAATGCCAGCCATACCACCACTGCTTCCCCCCGCCTGCCTGCAGAGAGTGTGAGCTCTCCAAACACGCACACACACACACACACACACACACACACACACACACACCTCCACAACCTCAGAGCCACAAACACTCTCTCAGGCTGGAGTATTACAGCAGGATTAGAGTTTAAAGAGATCCGGGCTGTATTTGAAAGGATCTGGATACAAAACAAGAGAGAATTACTAGTTTGTGGAAATGTGTTTGGGTATTTCCAAACCCCTCTCTACGTCACCAAAGCAATGAAACATGTCATATTTGTGCCTGTATGTTCGCTCATTAATGTGGTTCTTCCCCTCTTCCTCTATCTCTGTTAGTGCCCTCCGTGCCGCAGTCTGACCCGGGTCTTGGTGGAATCATATCGAACCGTCAAAGAGTCGGGTCAGAAGTTTGAGATCGTGTTCGTCAGTGCTGACAGGTACAACTGACACACGCATCTGTCTCGATCCATCAACGACATAAATAATCAACTGTGATTTGAGACCGCCAGCTCACCAGCTGTTTGGTGTTTTCCAACCACGTCCAGGTCGGAGGAGTCCTTCAAGCAGTACTTCAGCGAGATGCCGTGGTTGGCGGTGCCATATCCAGACGAGGCTCGGCGATCACGACTCAATAGACTCTATGGAATACAAGGTATCTTACAGCCAGACAATGAACAGTAAACTCCACCTGCACAGACAGGATTTGTAATCTGATGCTGGCTGGTCATGGGAACATCTTAGGTGAAGATCAAAATAAACAAGCACACACTGAAATGATTTTGCTGTGACTGTGTTTCAACATTTATCAAAAAACATGACAGTAATATTGCACTAAGTTACACTTGGTTACAGAGGCTGTTTGATGGTCATGGTCTTATCTGATGTGGGGTTATATGAGGTACTTATTGTTAGCCAGTGTATTAAAAATTGGTCCACTTAAAAATAAAAACAATATTAGTGTACAATATATTGAGAATATTTTCACAACTTTACTTTGCATCAGACAGCCTTTTCTGACAGGATTCCACTGTTCTGTAAGCCAAATATCAGTCTCTCCAATCCAACCAAACTCCATAGGAAAAATCAGTAATTTTACACAGCAGGTGCTGGTTTACTGCTGCCTCGATCTGTTGGTGTGTTTGTGTTATCATGTCACTTAAGTGTTTTAAAGGGTGATTTCTGGTTCACCAAAGTCACACAATAACACAAACAAACTGACAGATCGAGGCAGCAGTAGATCAAAAACTGTCTTCTGCAAGGTAAAATTGCTCATTTTGTCTATGGAATCTGGTTGGTTTGGAGAGAGCAATATTTGGCTTATATAACGGTGGCTTTCAGTCAGAAAAGGCTGTCTGACAGCAAGGTAAAGTGGTGAAAATACTATAAATATAACATACACTTAAAGTGGTATTGTTTTTTTCTAGGTGGAGCTTTTTTGAGTAGCTAAAATTGGGTGTGGGTAATACACTATGTATAATTACCTCATCCGAATCCGAACTATACCTTTAATATCATTCATAGTTTCAAGAATTACACCATTGTACAAAACTATAGCTTAATTGAAAAACTAACTCCGGTATAAAACCAACTGGAAAGGATATGCTAAAAATCTGTCCTACAGTGGTATTTTACAGCCACTTCCTCCTTTAGATTTTCATACTAAGAGTGTTTTTTGCTGGCAAACTTAGTTATGTCACACACTGTCTGAAACACTGGCACAATAGCTGACAGCTCTCTGTGCTGGGCAGGCAAACAGCAACACAGATTACCCTGCAGCCTGAGGAATGTAGGCCGCTTATCAAGTTTACAGTCTTGTTCGCCACGGAAGAGCTGTGCCTCTCCCTCTGTGCCTCGCTCTTTTTTCAGGGCCGTATTACAGAAACATCCCATCTCAAGTCTCAAAGGAAGAATTGGGCACTTTTCATGTGGATGTCCAGTCGGTGTTGATGGTAAATGTAGTCAGTTGAAGCAATACATTCCCCGGTATGCTATATTGACCGAGAAAATGTTTCTCCTTACATCAACTGATGTCACTGGATGCAGGAAGAACTACAGACTATTTCAGTTTGGATTTCTAGTCTCCACCTCTGGTCAGCCAGTTGGAGTGCTAGATGAGTATTTTTGTCACCTACGCTATGTTTTGGCAAGCAAAGTAATAGGTTACGTTGGTGATAACAGGGCAGCGTGGGTATGGGAATCATAAGCTCGCCCACATCTGCGTGTAGGCAGTGCTGCACATCTCTATGAGCAGGATAATTCAGTTTTCTCGGTCAATATAGCACATACTGAGGAATTTATGGCTTGAGTTGACTACATTTACCATCAACACCGACTTGCCATCCACATGAAGAATGTTGAATTTTCTCTTTAAGGTAGGAAGATCCTAAGATAATATTTTCCAAATACAGCATTACTGAAGATATTAGATGTTGATAGATATTGATTTGTCAACTTTTATGTCTATTACCTAGCAACGTTTGTGATATCCCAGAGCCAAACAGTTTTTTAACTTTTGTAAATTTTGTAAAACAGTGATTGTCACTTAACTTAAAGACAGATGAGTTTGAAGTGATGGTAACATCTGTACAGAAATCCAACAATGATTTTTTTGGGGGGAACGTTCCCCTGTTAGCTAACACCACTGTTAGCAACTGTTAGTGAACATTAGCTACTGTTAGTGAACACAACCTTTAGCTACTACTAGTGAACATTACTACTGTTAATAAACATTACCGTCAGCCACTGTTAATAAACAGTACCAACATAAGCTGTTAGCGAACGCTACCATGACATACTGTTAGCGAAGACTAGTGTTAGCTCCTGTTAGTCAACACTTCTAGTAGCTACTGTTAGTGATCATGACCATTAGCTTCTGTTAGCAAACACTACTGTTAGCTACTGCTAGAGAAGAATAACGTTAGCTACTGTTAGTGAACACTACTAGTAGTACTGTTAGTGATCATGACCGTTAGCTAATGTTAGTAAACACTACTGTTAGCTACTGCTAGTGAACACTATGGATAGCTTCTGTTAGTCCCAACCATTAGCTACTGTTAGCAAACACTATTATTAGTCGAGAATAATGTTAGCTACCGAAAGTGAACACTATTGTTCGTTACTGTTAGTGAACACGACCAAGCTACTGTTAGCGAGTACTACTGTTAGTGAACACTATTGTTTGGTACTGATTTCAAACACCACTTTTAGTTACCATTAGCTAGTTAGTAAGTTCGCTACTACTACAGGTGGAAAAGTGAAAGTTAGGTAAGAGGCGGAGCAGGCTTAGACTTTATCTAAGATCTTGGGAATTTGGCATGCTTGTCTGATACACTTTTCCTATCTGTTAAGTTAGGATAGGAACACTGACTTAGGAACTGATCATCTGAAGTGGCTTTTTTCCCCCCTAAATCAGGTCCTAACCCTAATTACCATGGTTACCGAACAGATAAGATAGGATCTGCAAGTTAGGAACTTTCCGTAACATGGCCTCTGACTCCCTCCTCTGTGTGTGTGCAGAGGACTGTGGATGAAGTTAGCAAGAGCTGGCTCTCTCTCTCTCTCTCTCTCTCCCCGGCCTCTCCTGCAAAGAATGTGAGGAATGCACAGAGCAACGAGTCAACGCTGCCCCCCTCCTGCACTCAAACCCATACAGTTCATGATGGGCCCCCCCCCCCTCTGTGACTTCAGTCCACATGCGCAGACAGGAACACGTTCACTCAAGAACATTGTTTGCTCCTGGATGGTGTCTGTTTCTGATAAGGCTGTTAATAAGGCAGGGAGATTGTAATCAGAGGGACAATGGGAGCTAGTGACATGTGAAGAAAAAAAGTGGGAACATCAGGAGTGAAAACAGACAGAGCTGGAGAGAGGCGAAAGTCACTAAAGAGGCAAAAGAGGTCACTAAAACATCCTCACACCAGGGAAATTCTCAGTGGGAGAGGGAGCAGGCTGCGTCATGAGGCGATAATTAACGGAAATGACCCTAACTGCTTTCTGCGCTCTCGCCCATTTCCTGCCCTCCTCCTCTCTTGGTCTTCCTCTCACACCATCCTCACCTCCTCTCTCTCTCTCACCAGGTATTCCCACGCTGATTCTGCTGGACGCAGAGGGTCACATGATCACGCGACAGGGCCGCGTAGAGGTGCTGAACGACCCAGAGTGCCGGCTCTTTCCCTGGCACCCTCGGCCCGTGCTCGAGCTCAGCGAGTCCAACGCTGTGCAGCTCCATGAGGGGCCCTGCCTCGTCCTGTTTGTGGGTGAGTGGATCAGCCTGTGCAGCTCCGCATGGGGCTCTGCCTGGAGCTCCGTGTGCGTGAATGAAGTGGCATTTATGTGGAGCATATTGAATGTCAGACTCTGTGGAAAATTCTTCCTGTGTTAAAAGGTCCAGAGGTCTGTGGGAAGTGATTTAGTATTTATCTATCTATTTATATGCTAATACAGGGGGGTGCAAAGAAGCAAAATGCTATAGGTTTGTAAGAGCATCAAAAAATGACATGGACATGAGTGTCAGACAGTTTGCGACTGGCTTTGTGAGCACTGAGAAGGGCTAACTGATTCTTCCTAAGTCCCGCCCCTTTTTGCTCTTTGCTCCAATAATAGTTGAGCAAATGTGGTACCTGCTGCAACCTCAGTCAGTTTTCTCTTTTCCTGTTTCCTGTACTTTTAATGTGTTAAGCTTGTCTATGTTGAAAAGAAAACCAGATTTTGAAGATGGTTAAAAGATGTTGCTGGGAGACCAGTAAGAGCAACCGCTACATTTTAAGGTAGGTAATTTTAGCAAAATATGAGCTAACTAGCTAGCCAAGCTACATCAGTGATAAGCTTGCTAGTTACAGCTGATAGCTAATATTCGCAAAATGCTTGCTAATTAGGTAGCTAATGAATTATAGTTAGTTAGATTAGTGTGCTAATCAATCATTAGGTAGTTAGTTAGTTTGCTGACATTGCAACATATAGCTACATTTTAAGTTTGGTAATGTTCGCAAAACATTAGCTAACCAACCAGCGAATCAACATCAACTATTAAGTAGTTACATCAAATAGATAATATTAGCAAAAAGCTAGCTAAGTAATGATTTTTTTTTTGGTTAGCTAATCACTCATCAATCAGTCAATAATTTGCTAGCTAGTTCGCTAACATTAGTACAACTCACAGTCACTAAACACTGCATGCCATCAAGCATTGCATAGACTAGTGTCCAAAAGTGTTTCTTCCTTGCTATATAGTGAGCTCACTAGTCCTCTACACAGAAATGTCCAGAGTAGCGAGTACTGAGAGAGTGATTTCAGACACTACCTGCATCAATCATCAGCTACCTAGTTACATCTGATAGTAAATGCTAGCTAACTAGCTAGGTAATATATATGCATCTTCAGCCAGCTAATTAGCTAGCGTTTTGCTAACATTAACTAACTTAAGATGTGACTATATATATGCTGCTTTTCCGAGCACAAAGGAAAGTACAGGAAGCCAGTTTTCTCTGTTTCACTAGTTCTTGTTATCGTCATTGGTTGGGCTGGGGGAGGAGGGTAAGTTAAAACAGCAGGAGTTATGATTGGTTAGGGGGTAAGAAGCTGGTTATCTCTTTGGAATAATTTACCTACATCTGAAAAAGATTTTAATGAGCAAATAGCAGTTTTAATGATCTTTTTTTGTCCCTTTTTTGTTTGTTTGTTTGTTTTTTGTTAATGCATCGCGCCTTGTATACTTTCATTCCTGTATATCAGTTTTATATTTATTTAGTCTTGACACCTTGAAGTTGTCCATTGTTAGTTATATAGGGGAGGTATCTCCATAAGCCTTTTTAGCTTCCAACGTCTCCTGCACAATGTTTTAATCTTTTGTTATTTATTGTCTTTTGTATATATATATAATGTGCAAATAAAATAAAATAAAAAAAATAAAATAAACTAAGAATATCAGGGTAAGCCAACTAGAGGCGAACCAGGGTGAATTATTGTTGGAAGAACAATAATGTGCACAGATAACAGGAAAAGAGAAAGTTGACTGAGGTTCCACGGGGAACCAAGTTTACTTGACTGATATTGAAGCACAGAGCAAAAAGGGGAGTTAGGAAGGGTCATTTGTCAAAGTTGGAAATGATAACAAAACATGGCTCCAAAAACAGCAGTGACCGTCAAAAATTGAGACCATCCTGGTGTCTCTTGAGGTCAAACTAGATTAAGAAACAAAACCGAGACCATCTGTGTGGTTCCTTTCCTATCATCTGTCCACCAGTCATCTCTCCTACCTTTTCATTCCTTTAACATCTGTCTGTGTCTCTCTCTCCTGCTTCCTTCAGACGCCGAGGAGGAGGGTGAATTGGAGCCAGCCAAGGAGCTCATTCAGCCAATAGCAGAGAAGCTTATGGCCAAGTACAAAGCCAAGGAGGAGGAGACGCCGCTGCTGTTCTTTGTGGCTGGAGAGGTGAGATAAGCCACTCGAGGCCACTCAACACACAGTGAAATGCCATTTCATACAAACTAACATAGCTAAAGTCGAGCTCATAGCTGCGTCTGTTCTGGTCTGACAGACAGTTGTTCTTCTCTGTTTGAAGGTTGTTGTATTTATCACCTATAATCTGTAGCCTAACTGAGACAATATTTCAGTTTAAAAAAAAATGATATAACATGAAAATGTAACAAACAGTTATTTCATAGTAGGATCCCTTAATTTGGTATCCGTGTTATTTTAAAGTGTAATGATGGTGAAGAAGGAAAAAATTGTATGAGATAATATTAGATTTCAAAAAAACAGATTTGGATTGTGGACCATTTGCAACAGCACCACCCCATGGAACAAGGCAATGTAGCAGGAGACACCACAGCAATGTTTCTGGTTTTCATATTTTTGAATTAAAGACATTTCAGAGTTAATTGCAATTCTGCCCCACAAAAGAAGAAGGTAGTAACTTCAGAGAGTGCAGAACTGAGAAAAATGCGTATATGTCAGTTTTATATCTTTATAACAGGTTATTGTTTCTACATATAAATCCTGACATCTGATTTGACCTTTGAACCTTATTTAGAAGTTCCTGTGTTCTGCCATTGCAGAGCTTACCAAAAAATATTGGGTCACACCAAAGCAAAAGGCAGTAACTTCCATTTTATCTGATCACTTTAGCTTTAAAAAAGCAGCATGATATGACAATGTAATGAAAGTATGATATGATATGAATGAATGAATGAAATTTCACCTTTTACTGGTATTCTTTACATCGTTGTTATTATTACTATTTGTTTACAACCTTTATTACTATTTTACGGTATGCATGAGATGTTTCAAGTGACTTTTAAAATCAAATCATTTCAGTGGTTTTGGGATGCTTCTGAGCTTTTGAAGCTACTAATATTTATAATATAACAAAATAAAATTGGAATTTTACATATAAAAGTCAATATGCTGCAACAGAAACAGTAATGAATACCATTAATTTCTGATAAAATATGGCCTGATTAATTGCAGCTTCATTTTAATGCAATGCATTTTTACACCAGGGTTCAGAATCGTAGTTGTAGAGTCTGTGAGTGTTATTTTAAATACTTTTCTATACTTACTCTTTTATTCTATACTGTTGTTATATATAGAAGTGTAATGCACATAGTTCACATATTTCCTCATTTTCTTGCATATACACGTTAGAATACTGTACATGAATTTACAGTGGCTTGCTGTGGTTTCTCTATGACTTTTTGTCATTTTGACCCCCTATTTTCAACAAAAAAAATACACATTTGAGAGACAATATTTGTCTTTAATGTCACAAAAATGACTAGAACAAATTTTTGAAAAAATGAAGCTACTGCCTTTTTCTTTTATAGGACAGACGTAAAAAATTATTAATATTTTTTTTTAAAAAGAGACCCCTCAAAGTTTTGCTGTCAAGGTTTTCAGGGGGTCTCATGTGTCCATCAATGAGTCTCAGACCCCCCCTAGACCCCCTGTATTTTGTACCATGCCTAATACCCTACTCTTATCAATTATCAATGTATTTTTTCCACGTACGACTTAAAAGCTCATGAACACACCAAAGTCATAAGAACGGCCGAACACACTATAACTAAGTCCCTGGTTTGAATCTGCAGCCAACACCTTGGCCAGTGTTGAAACAGCGGCATTAGAAGCTCCTCTTTCAGCCTCTTGAACCTGCAAGAGTCACACTCACTACTCTCCATGACCCAGAATTCAACTGCGCACCCTTATCATGATGGGTAGAGCCAGAGCGTGCCAGCAGACTCTATCTCCTCCCTCAGCCTGTATCCAAATAATCCCTCCATCTCCTCCTTCATCTCCTCCCATGTCCTCTCCTCTCTGCGTGGGACGGGCCCGGGAGTTTTCATAACTCTCGTTATCTCGTGTTGTTCTGTCTCGACCTCTCCAGAGCTGGTGGAGTTAGCGGCAGCAGACGTAATTACCAGATTAGCTACCCCTGCTCTCTGCCCTCCAGCTCCCCTTCCTCCCGGTCCTCTCTGGGAGGACAGCGCTGGTTTCTCGTGTCACACACTCACACACCGAGGACGGGCTCAGGTTTCGGCTGAGGGGCTCACACACATGTGCTAACTGTCTGACCCCCGTGTGTGTCCAAGGCCGATCCACCCTGATGTCAGCCTTGAAATGTCACTGACACACGAACTCAGAGCAAGAAAAGCTTAAGTCTCTTGTTCATTGTGTGTGTGCCAATATTTATTTGACCTAACACAAAGAAACGTTGTTGCTGTGCAGCTTGTAGTGATCCAGAAGCGTCTTGTTTTATAGTTTTCTTTGTTTCCCTCGTGGCACACATGCTAAGGCGGATATTTTACATCCATGTAGCGCAGGTATAATTTCCTGGCTCTGGTTCAACTAGCTATGAAATCACCAGGTTTTCATTTCCAGATGGGGTTCACGGTCAGATATCACTTCCCGTTTTCAGGCGTTCAGAGGAGCGAAGCTTCAGGCTCTGGGCTCAGACTCCTGCACGTTGGCCTGCTTTAGTCTTGGTAGTCGCACGCTCCCTGCCAGGCCAGCTGCTGGGTTTTCTGTGTCCATGAGACAGCAGTATGTTGGCCGGCTCTCAGGGGGAGGCTGAGCAGAATGACACAGGATCTTGTTACCCTGCTGAAAAAACCCATGCGCCACAGAGCAGTAGTATACTGATTTATAAACGCTGAATAAAAGAGCTTTTGTTCTTTCATTTCTGCTCTAGTGGTATTATCCAGTCACATAAGAATTTAATTGATTTTTGTGGCGAGTAGCGGTGAGCTGATGCCTGTGATTCTGCTCTTAAACACTCTGTTTCCCAGGCTTGATTTTGTCTACAGCTCAATGAATATAGTATTTTTAGATATTTTAGCAACATGGCTCAATGTCTGTCTGTCTTTTGGTCACTCAGTCGATCCACCACTCTGGTTCAGACTGAAATATCTCAGCAACTATTAGATGGATGCCATGAAATTTGGTGATCATCTGACTTCTCCTCTGCTGCCACCATCAGCTTCACATTTGTGGTTTTGAGTGAAATATCTCAACAGCTATTCCTCTGTTGAATCATAATCCCTTAAAGGCATACTACACAGCATTTTCCCTCTAAGTGAACTCTATGAAAATGTAGCATCGCATTATCTGTCTCTGTCCTCTGCTCTCTGTCTGTGAGAGCTGCATAGAGAGATACACACACATATACAAGAGACTGAGAACAGTTCGACTGCATTCACACAAAATCCAGAGTTCAGTGAAGGTGTGGGTGTGGATTTTTTTTGTGCTTTAGAATATAATCATCAGAAAATAATATTTACTCTGATTCTTTGCTTTGTTCTCGCTGATGGCTCTCAATCTCTCAGTTCACTCTCTTTCTCTCTCTGTCTCTCTCGCTCTTTGAGCTGGAGAGGACGGACCAGAATTAACTGGTGGGTTAACAAACAACGCCGCATATTCTACCTTTAAGTCCACTGACCGGAAATGACTTGGCACAATTTTGATACTTCCAGGTTCTCAAATGTGAAAATTTACAGTTTTTCTTGGTCTTGCATTACTGTAATTTGAGTATTTTGGAGTTTAAAATAGTAAGTCAGACAAAAGAAGACATTTGATGATGTCTTTTTTTCCAATTAAGTAATTTATCAAAGAAATAATTAATATACTATTTGATCATTAAATTATTTATTAGTTGCGGATCTATTCACATTTGCAGTTGTTAAGGCAATGCCTCAAATGAAATGACTCATGTTCCCCTCAGGCCTGTGATAACTTGATGATCCAGTAACGTCATCATCCAGTCAAAATTTTAACCTGTTCAATACTCTTATGACCTAATACATGCAAAACTAATGATGTGTTTAGTACCGGTGTTGGCATGGTTGTGCACTAATCTAAGATGATGAATAAGGTAAACATTTTATCTACTAAACGTTGTCAATATGAGTATGTTAGCATACTCATATTAGCTTTTAGCTCAAAGCTAGTGCAGCATCACAGATCTATGTGGACTTTACTGTTTACTGTAAGCTGGCCTTAGCACTAAAGAAGAATACATCTCAGAGAGTCAGTACTTGAAAATGAGTACTAGTATTTAGATAATTACTGCAGGTCTTTTTTTAACACAGTGTCACAAAGGATTTGTGTTTTATTGCTTTATTTTTTTCTCAGGCTGAAAGTTTTGTACCTGATGTAACTCCAGGGATTTTTTTCAGTTTAAATCTGCTGATTTTTTTTTTTTTCATTCCACATTTGCACACAGTGACCAAAGATGTTTTCGGTTATAAACTGATGAGCAATCACTGCTGAGAATACCCAAAATTTCACAATTTCACGATGACTCCTCCTGAGGACATCAAAGCTGGCCAGCGAGTTGGACGCCGCCCCGGCTCTGAGGCCAGCGGGGAGGAGGTTTGTTATCACTCTGAGTTCAGGCCTTATCAGATGGTCATCGTGTGTGAAATGCCACAGTGCATCAATAATCAGAATAAGCCTGACACGGCCCAGCAGGTTCCACACGGTAAACACACGCTGAGCCTTATCACAGCTGTGAGTGCGGGCTGCAGCAGAGAGGCCCTTTGTCTTTTTTGTTCTGAGCCGAGCTGCAGAGGGCGGGGGGCCTCTGGAATGGCTGCACCTCACTGGAAGCAGTTTACACAAGCCGAGAAGCCAAACAAAAGAAGATGCATGACTTCCTACGGGGGCGAAGACTGATGCAGAGATTACATCTTCTCATATCGGAGAGGCTGGAAAGGCCACGGTGACAGATTGTAGAATTTCTCTCTTTGTGGTTTCTTTGCCCAGATGATCTGTAATCCATGCTGCAAGGCTGAGATTTTATTTGCAGCAGGAGAATGGAGCAGTTTTTCACTCGTTACAGCATTGTCCTTAGTGACAGCTTACATCTGTGAGGATTAAGTGGTCAATGTATAAGTGATTTGCAGCGTAATAAAATGGGCTGCATTCAGAGGAAGTTAGCTGCCTACAACAAAATACCACACTGCAACTCATCTGTTCCATCTGTTAGCAGTTTTGCAAAGTAGAGGTCGCAGACTTCATCTTGGCATACTTATCCTTTTTAGGTAGCAGCGCGGCCAAGCTATTCAATGAGAAGTCTGAGAGCTGATTGTGTGGTTTGATCCATTTAGAAAGAATAGCTGCGGATTTTCTGATAACAGGGGAGACGCAACAGAGAGGAGCGTTTATATGTCGCAGGAAATCCATCCAGAGTCGCTTCGTCTTTGACTTTGTTTTGACAAAACTCACACTGGCACATAAATCACCAGCAGTATTAACATCAGAGGGGCTGCCTCTGTGAGAAGTCCAACTCTCTGCTGCAGTGCCACCCTCTGGCCCTTTCCTGTTAGTTCTGCATTTTCAGCATAATCTTTTCCATATGAAACTGATCTTTAATCTCTGCAAGACTCTCTGTGAGCCAGCAAACTAAGCTGAGGGGAAATCAGGTCAGGCTGTCATGAGGAGCGGAGAATGTTTCAGATGATAGTAGCTGTACATGTTTAATAAGTGAACTGCGTGACCTTACAAAACAAAACACATGAAATCTGTCTGACTCGCAGGAGATATGATGAGAATAATGGAGCTCTGTCGAGGCAGCAGAGGTGGCGGGAGTACACATGTTCTTAAGTCATGTAGAACCGAGTTCATTATGCCAGCACAGTTTGATTTAGTTTCAGTCTTTTGACTAAACTATGATTTAGGTTTAGTCATCTGAATTGTTTTAGTTTCTGTCCAGTTTTTGTTGACTAAATAAAATAAATCCAGAGTAGATTTAGTCAACTAAAACGTTACATTATTTAAATGTTTCTCAAGACTTTCTAAACATAAACTCCCGGAGGAAACATTTGTTAACCTGTTATTAACATTAAAATTAAGTATATGACATCTCTTCTAATGTGCATTCCTGTTTTTGTTATATATTTGTTCTAAACATAGGAGGGCAAATTGTGTATCTGTGGTTATTTTTTGAGTCAAATGTTAATATATTATGTATTATATACCTGCCCTGCACAATGTCCATGTATTATTCTATGCAGACTTTGATTTTACCAACAGACCAGCAACCCAGCCACTTTTTTATTTGCTTTGGGCATTATGTTCGCTCTTATGTTCCCTAAATTTACAGTGTGAGTCATTGTGCCTTTTTAGTGGTCATTCGGTAGAAGTAAGAAGTGAAAGTACAGATTCAACTTCTTCACTTAAGTAAAAGTGGAAAAACACTGACTCTGAAATATACTTAAAGTATAAAAGTAAAAAGTAGCCCTCTGTTTCATTGCAAAGTTAACTGAACCCCATCTCATATTGATATAACTTGAAGACTATTAAATAATTATAACTTCAAATAAGATATATACTGAATATAATAAACATTAACATTAGTTTTGAATGTCAGAACTTGAAACGTTATCATCAATGTAAGAACACACTTAAAAATGCACAATCTGCAACATTTTCCTTAAAAAAAAACAATGAACAAAACAAAAAAACAACAATCCTCATAGAGTAATATGAAGATAATCCCTTTCAGTCGTCACTTATGACCCTTTAGAAGTGTGCTAGTGGCGTCTGTATCTGCAGAGACTCTGTCCTCTGCCTGTATTTCCTTATTTTGTCATTATTTTGCCGTGCTTGGGATGTTACCAACTTGAAACGTCTGTATTCGACGTCCTGGGAATGAGACTCAGCAATCAGCTGTCTTTCTGGTGTGTTTTACGAACAGCTTGGACAGATGTTACTGATTCTAGCTTAAAGATTTTCTTCATCCTGTAGTGATGAGGGGAATTTTAACAAAAGAAAAAAAAAACTTAAATTCAGCCACAGCAGACGCTGCTTCTCTTTGAATCCATGTGTTCCCTTTTGGGTTTAAAATTCAGTCCTGCAGGTCTAAAAAGCCTCTCACAGCCAGCTCACAGATTCACTAGACGCCTTTTCTCCACAGTTGAGTCTCCCTCTCTGTCTGTTATGTCTTTTACGTTGTTTTCATCTTGTTTCGTCTGTCATGCTCGCCCGTGATGTGCACTGATACACCGAGGAATTGCTGTGTGTTATGTCCTGTCCATTTAGTTTGAAATCAGTCACAATGTTGTGAAGCTTGTGTGCAGTGACACCAGGTGTGTAAATTGATATTTTATTGGTTCTTTGGACAACAATATGATAGTTCCTGATATGACAAAGCCTGCCATGATACAATTTTAGGGTCTGTGATCAATATGAGATGACGAAGAGAAGAAGCTGCCACTCCTTTCTTTTCTGTCTTTGGCCAGAAAAGGAACAAAACAACACATAAATAATTCTAACAGTTTAATTGCAGTAAAGTTTACTTTAAATTGACTCTCACTGATAGCTATCAAGGTTTATAGACATAGACGGACCATGGGAATTTCAAAATAAATGCGTACCATTGCTGCATGTGGCTCTCCTGTCCCAATTTAAGCTGTCCTATCCAAAAAAACATTAAAAAGGCTAATATAATCAAGGTGTATCTTATTGCACAACTAAATGACACAGATAAAATTAATTCATAATTCCTCTCAGATGCGTTAAAACTAAAGTATCAGCCTGTTTTGAAAATATAAGGAGGAGAAAGTGCAGATATTTGTGTTAAAACGCAGGGAGTTAAAGTAAAAAGTTGTCAGAAAAGTACAAATACCTGAAAACTGGACTTACTTAGTTACTTCCCGCCTCTGTGAGGCAGGAATGCAAATTTCCAGCAGCACTCCCAGCTGGAGCCGAAGCTGAATTACGACAGGGAGTGATTTCTTATTCACTCTCAATAATTAATGACTCTTTCAAGCTTGTTTGAAAGTTGCTGCCTGCCTGCCTGCTGGTGATTCATTTCTGTTACCTGTGGCTACAGAGGTTGTAATCCTGACTTGTTAAAGGGTGAAAGGTGACATGGAGCCTCGGGCAGAACATGAGGGAGGCTCTTTTCAAAGCAACTGCAGAGGAATAAAACTGGAATCCTCATCGAAGCCGGCAGCAATCTGTTTGTAACACGTTCCTTCACACCTTCTCTGTGCTGCCCACGTGTGCTGTTCAGATACTCGGTGATGATAAGACATAAATCTGACGTACAAAGATGGATGTTGTTGGACCCCCACCTGGCTCCTTCCTGTGTCTTCACGCTGCAGGATGCGTGACTAAGCAGCAGCTCTCTGCTCTCTGTGGACGGGCTGCCTGCAGGAAGACGGCACAGAGTTTCATATTCTCTTTCAAGAAGTGTGAATTAATAAAGATTGTGCTAGGCACTTTGAGTTTTATGGGGTAATATTAATGTAGCAGAGTTCAAGTAATGGGTGCCGTCCTAGTTTCCTTCTGCAAAAGCAAGTCTGAACCGATGAGCAGCAGAGAAGTGGGTAATTTGGAGTGTAATTTCTCTCCTGGAACAGATCCAGCGTTTGACTTGCATGTGTGTCAGAGTCATTCACATACCGTGTGAGCGTGGATGAAAGAGGAGACAAGTCAACCCCACACCGCTAACATGCTGTAATTATTTTCATTGACGTTTGCAGCCATTTGTGACATTTGTCCTCCTGAAGCTCAGGAGTTTGTTCATGCTGTAGATCAGAGGTTCTCAAACTGAGGGAGGAGCCCCTCTGGTGGGACACAGCTGCAGGGCGTTTGTAGATTAGAGGAGAATTATGGAGTGAAACCAAAGTGGATCAATATGATTTATGTAGGAAATTATGCACTTCTGGATCTGTTTTTATTAGTTGTTTCCTCTGTCGTTAATTCTGATTACATGGCTTTGTTAAATACTGATTGGTCAGTTGCAGCGTGCTAAATTATTTTTATATAAGAGGTCAAATTATTATTTTTTTTTTGGTACATTACCATCTAACAAGCAGGATAATATACAGTGAGCTGGTCATTATTGTGAAATAAAGCCATGAAGTCATTTTAACACCTATATTTTGTGTCACATAAATGTTTGGGGTCCTGTTATTTTACAATAACGACCTGCCCACTGTACATTATCCCTTACTTGATAAAATTTGTGGGGTTGGAGGATGTGACCTTTTTCAGTTTCATCTGGGGCATGTCAGAAAAAGTTTTGGATCCACTGCTGGAGATGAATCAGTGGTTCTCAAATGGGGTCCGGGGACCCTCAGGGGTCCTTGAGGTCATTCCAGGGGCTCCACAGCAAAAAGTGGAATCATTAATTTAATTTTCATTTTGTGATTTCATCCATTAGTAACATAATGACAGAATATATAACTCTTTGGTCATGGGTCTTATGTACTGGTGTTTACTCTATATTCATTTGGCAGTTGTGCGCTGCACAGCAAGGACATTTCCACCACAACAATATGAACAAATATAGTAATTTAGCCTTATTTTTATCTGTAAGTGAATTCAGTATAGTCCAGATGTAATGGTTATATAATAATTTAAAAGATTTTTATCATTAGAACCTCAGCTTTAAGCATTACTAAGACCCATACAGTAGCAGATATGAGACAAAACTAGAATTACTGTCCAAAGCTCCACAGCTGTGTTAAAATTACACTCTGTAAGAAAACATCTAACAGCAAACATCTTATTAGATGAACGACCTCTTATCAAATGGAGGTCTGTGATCTAATTTGTGTCAGTTAAGAGGTCCTTGACATGAAAAGTCTGAGAACCACTGGTCTAAATCAGTGGCTTACAGTTTTTTTTTTAACTTGCAACCCCTTTAAACAAAGCCGTGTTTCCCCGGGACCCCATGTCAGTTTGGATATGTCAGCAAGTTGTGGCCGGCTGAACCAAACAGATTCAATTTGAGAGATTCGAAGAGATCAAATTGTCCATTAATTTACAAGAAAAAAAAAAATCTAAGATAGTTTCAGTGTTTGCTCAGTAGACTTCAAGTTCACAATCTGTGGGAATGTCAGTGTGGGAGTTCTGTCTTCTCTTGCCTGTGGATAGTTCCTCTTATTATTAGAATTATACAGTGATAATACTGCACATTCTCAGATATAAAGCAGAGGCATAGAGATATAACTTAGTTGGGATTGGACAGTATCAAAAATAAACACATCAAGAAAGAAATGTTGTCTTTATCTTTTTATAACCCCTCAGATTTATCTTTGAAAAAGCTGTAGGACACTCTACACCAGGCCTATTCAATTACTTTTTTTTTTTTTAAGAAGGGCCTGATTTCTACAAAAAGTAAAGTGCCAAGGGGCCAGACATTTACATTTCCTATGTCTGACATGTAAATTTATTACTTCATTTTCCACATCTGGAAAAGAAACATTATGTACAAAGATACAGGAAAAACTCTGCACCTTTGTGATCCTAAATCAAATGAGCTGTTTTAATAAACAGAATGTTGCATTTAACGTATTTTTTCATCCAGTTTGACTCCTAAATTAAAAGTTTTAATAAAATAAGTCTCTCTGTGCTCACAACAGACACAACCAATAAATGGGCTAATTAGCTTCTCTCTCATTTGAAGAAATGATTTATTTATAATTACTTTTCGTATTTATAAACGATCAAAGGGCCAGATTCAGCCCACAGGCTGAACAGGCCTGCGATACACAATATTACAGAAAACTTTATAAGGAAGTCTGAGGTAAAGGTCGTATTTTCAGATCATAGCTGTTTTGTAGTCATATGTTTTTGAATTTGCTTTGAAATGTGATCAAGACATCCCTTTTTTTTTGACTAAGTCTTTTTTTTTTTTTTTATTCTCCAAAAAAACTTGTAAACGAGTCACTTGAAACAGATGCTCTGGTTTGGGCCTGTTCCCAGTACCAAGTCATCCATCCCAGCATGTGAGGAATGTACCACTCTTAACATTGAGTAATATCACAATCACGTCTTTCTGGTAAATGTCTTTTATTTATCTTCAGAGTTTTTATCCCACAAGAGTAGAAGATTGAAAACATGTATATTTGACTTTAATTCACTTTCTCATCCCCTAAATACAAAAAGAGATCATGTGTGTTTACAAATTGAAATCCTCGTCCCCACCACCCTGCTCACCCAACCGTACTTTTATGTGAAGGAGGGAATAAAAATCTAATAAGATAATCTAATACTTGCACTGACTCAATTCTTTACTTAACAAAAAGTGGCCCTGAAATGTACTCAAAGTATAAAAGTAAAAAGTCACCCAATAGATGATATTTCTACCAGCTGCAAATCTAACTGAACCTCACCTTCTCTCCGCGATCGAGTCTCCCTCTCTGTCTGTTTCATCTTATTACGTCTTTTATGTAGTTTTTAGTGATTCATCTTCTTATTTTGTTACGTCTTTTTCATCTTGTACCTGTTTTTTGTCTCATTACACCTTTTTTCGTGTTGTTACGCCTTCAAAGTTGTTTTCCTTTTTTCTTTTTGTGTCTTTTATGTCGTTTTTCCTTGTTGTTACATCTTGTTACCTTGTTTTTAGTCCTGTTTTGTTCTCTCTGTCTTCTTACATCTTTTATGTTGCTTTTTGTCTTATGTCTCTTTGTTGACTGTCTTTTGCATTTTTTTCTTGTTACATCTTTTTCGGCTTATGTCTTTTATGTTGGTTTTCGTCTTATGTCTTTTTTGTCTTGCTATGTCTATTGTGTTATGACTTACATTTTTCATCTTGTTACAACTTTATAGTCTTTCTATATATTTTTTTGTCTTATGTTTCTTTTCATCTTGTTACATCTTTTTCGTTTTGTTATGACTTACATTTTTCATTTTATGTCTTTTTCATCTTGTTCCATTTTTTTCTTGTTACATCTTTATTTGTCTTTCTACATTTTTTTTTTCTTTTTACATCTTTTAGTCGAAAGACGTCTTTGTCTTTTTAAAAGTCTTTTTCGTCTTGTTCTGTCTTAGTGTGATATGCACTGGTGGACGTACCAAGGAATGGTCTTTTCTATGTTATTCCTCATCCATTTAGGCTGAAATCAGTCTTGAAAATAATCAATAATCCCATGCATCAAAACTAAAGTGACAAACTTGATTTAAATGCAACGAGCAGAAGGTACAGACATTTGTGTTAAAATGTAGGGAGTAAAGGTAAAAAGGTGTCAGAAAAATAAATCCTCAAGTAAAGTACAGTTACCTGAAAACTCTAATTCAGTACAGTAACTAAGTATTTGTACTTAGTTACACCCCACCTCTGATTAAGTCTGCTGGCTGAACTCTACATCAAGGGAATAACAGCTAAGTGTTTGGCTTCTCTCCAGTTTAGCGTTAGCATTAATCACTTTTCTTCTCTCTTTCCTTACAGGATGACATGACCGACTCTCTGCGGGACTACACGAACCTCCCAGAAGCAGCTCCTCTGCTCACTATCCTGGACATGTCGGCCCGCGCCAAGTACGTTCGCGACGTGGAGGAGATCACGCCGGCCGTAGTGGAACAATTTGTCAGCGACTTCCTGGCTGAAAAGCTCAAACCGGAGCCCATCTAAAGAGGAAGTCCAGATATAAAGTGGACATACTATAATGGGACTCACTCCATCATCGAAAAAACCCCTTTCCCAGCCTCCCCCTATCTCTCCCACCTCCCCCCTGACTTTGTCAGACTGTTAGAGAGATGTCTCACTTTTTACTGACATTTTAACATTTTTTTAGACATGTTCCTCTTTTCATGGAGTCCTCTTTCTCCTGTGGTGCCTTGCATTGATGATAGTCCCTACAGTAATATATATGGAGATTCTGTTGGTTCTTTTGTTTGTTTGTTTTGGCCTCAAGAAAAGTGTTTTGTTTTTGTTTTTTCACTCAATAGCTTTTCTGAACTCTAGAGAAAACCAGAGAATTACCCGATGGACCTACTTATTCAGCTGATTCTTTGCTTTGTGTTTTGTCTGCAAGATCTTTGTTACTTTTGGTTTCTGAATGATGTTGAGAAAGAAAGAAAGACAGAAAGAAAGAATAAAATGCATTTTTACAGTCGTAATTCACATGTAGTGCAAATGTGCTAAACCTCAGTTGGATGTAGCCGTAAGCCTTTATGGCCGTATTTAAAGAAAAAAACTGTAAGACAGGTGCACATACAGTAAAGATCACATTATACTTGCTTGTAACAGACCAATGACTGATGTTTTGAAGCCCCTGTGTCTTGTTGTGCGTGTTATCATGTGAGTGAAAGTCATCTCTTGCCAGCTGTTAATGGTGGTTCTCATCTCAAAGTCATTATGAGGATTTTCTGTGAAGGTCCCCTAATGAAAAGGCCAGGTTATTTCTGAAGGCACAAAAAAATGGCATTGGAAAAGTATTGAATGTATAAATCCCTGTATTCTGTTACTTCAGTCATGACTTCTTCTCACACCCATTAAAAATTTCACTGGCAAGCACAAAGTTTTGTTCCTTTTTAAGTTCTGTCAATAAAGTTAAAGCTCTTGGATATGTAAAATACACACAATACAATGACTCACCGGTTCCTTTCTCAGATGTATTTAAATATGAGACTCTTGAGCTCAAAGAAACTCAATGCAAATGTTGCATTTATTTTCAGAGACCATATGCAGATGGACTCATTTTCATTTAAACACCAGGTGTGATGGAAGTGTAGTGAGTTCTGCATATTTGCATTGATAATGTGGCGGCAGATAAAAAGGATGGACATTAGACTGTCACCATGAGGCGGCTCCGTTCTGTAATAAATATGCCTTTAGTGCAGGCATCTATTTAAGGCTCTTCAGGGCTGGAGGGAATTTATTAGGGGGGGGGTGGGGGGGGGGGGGTTTACGTGCTTTTTCTTTTCATTTACAAAGATTATAGTGTGACTTTTTCAGCGAGCAGGGGAGGGTTTCTAATTCCAGATTCAGTAACGGACTGGGATCAAAAAGCTGGCCAACCAGCTCTATTTTCAGCCCCTCTGGTCGTCTGGTACCATGATTCGTTCTATTTTAGCCTAGTGATGCTACTGTGCCGTTAAATTTCATACCAGCTTAATTTCATGAAGTTTACATTCACAAGAGAATGGTTATAATGGGCTGCATAAATATAAAATAAAATAACTTTTTGAAAAATTATGATCCTTTTAGTTTTATACTTCCAATGATGACCCATTCTAAGTGGCCCAAACTACTAAATATTTTCCAAACAGATGTTAAATATTGGTAACCATACATGCATTTTGCCTAAATAGCATAAAAATAGCAAAGTTTTTACATAAATCAGGCACAATGTGACCAAAGAATGAGTCAACAAGATTATGAATCTGACCAGACTTTAAAGTTTACTTTCCAATAATCTGTAGACACATTTTAATCAGTACCAAAACAGTATTTAGGTTCAGTGCCCTGCCAGACAGAATGTTTTTTTCCCCAGGTATCATTAGTGTTAGTCTATAACAATACATCAGAATTTATTTGCTGATTATATTTTGTAGTATTAATCTGAGTCTACAACGTAATTTAAGTTACTGAATAAATATACTGGAGTAACAATGTTCACTCTAAATTTTAGTGGAGTACAAGTATAAAGTAGCAGAATGTATTTAGTTACATTCTGCCTGTATTAAACTGTAGGTAACAACAGCTACATTGAGGCTTGGTGCTCGGGTTATTTGTGTAACCACCAACAACAACTGAATATTAGGATAAATAACTTTGTGAGAAACATGCAAATTTGTCCAAATCAACTAACAGTCACAGGAAGAAGGAAAAAACGACGTTTTGAGTGACGTGAACGTGAAGCTGATGGCCTGATTCTGACGGACTTTGTCCTTTATAGACAAAGTAATTAATTGAGAGAATTGAGGATTCTTAGAAAGAAAGAAAAACCTAAAAGCAAACAAGGCAGAAATTCACTGTACATCAGTCTAGACAATCATATCACACATCTGTCATTGAAATTCAGTGTTTTATTACTAATAGAACAAGATGTAGAATTAATATTTATTTTAGTCTGTTCAGTCTGCAGTAACATAGACACATGTACACCAGAAGTCACATACTGATATTTAGAACAAACATCATGAAATCTGCTGCTCAGCTTTAGAGTTCCGGTTCCTCCCAGATGTCTGCATCAGTTTCAACAGTTGCTTCCTGCCCTCAAACAGAAGGATGCTGGCAGCCATGGCTGAATTCAAGCTGTCCACATCAGGAACGACGGGAATAAAGAGCCTGCGACCAGCCGTCCTCTCAGCCAACTGGACAGCTTCTAGACTCAGACCATGTGTCTCTCCACCAATCACAAGAGCAGAGGGACTCTGAGCCCAGCTCTCATGGTACAGCTTTGTGTCCACTCTGGGGAGTGAGAGTCCCTCATCTTCGTAATCAGAGTCAGAATCAGAGTCGTACTCCTCGCAGTGCGTGTTTCGGTTACGCCTCGTGCTGACCCAACCATAGTCTCCTGGTTTGGGCGGTTTGTGAGACTCTAGTAAATCTGTTGTTTCTCTACTCGTGTCGCAGCTGCTGTCGGCCACGTGGACAGTCACAGGTTCAGGGAGGTGCTTTTCGATATCATCCCAGTTCAAGCTGGGAAAGATGGGAAGGCGGAAATGGGCACCCATCGCTGCACGAAGAACTTTAGGCTCCCACACATCAACACAACCTGTGAGTGAAGAAACATAAACATGATTTTAAAAAATTACAAGCAAAGATGCAAAGATATTTACAAGGGGTAAAGTTCACTTGCCCACGCCTTTAAAGGGATAGTTTGGATTATCTGATGTGCTGCTTTTTTAGGCTGATCTTTTTTAAGTAGCTAAAATATGTTGTGTTGCTGATCCTGTCCACAGCAGTTCATTGCTTAGCTTCTGTACTGGTACTCCTCTCTGCTTCTCCAAACTGGGGGCGTGCCAACTATTGTGGGTAATACACTGACTATCGACAAGTACCTCACACAACCCCACATGAAATAATACAAACTATCACTTTAATTTATAACATGAGAGTACCCTTGGTGAGCAGGACATTATGACAGCCCGCAGCAGCAGCACATCGCAGCATAGTCCCAAGGTTGCCAGGGTCTCGGATGTTGTCACATATCAGAGACAACGGCACCGAATGAGCTCTATTCGTGAAGTTCAGCCGTGACGGGTCGGGGCGAGAAAATATGGCTGCAAAAGAAGAAGTCAAAGTCAGCAGCAATTCTCAAGAGTTCTTGTGTGCTTGCTGTGCTTCATAATGACCCAAAACTAAAGATGTGACCCTCACCGATCACACCCTGCGGGGCCACGAGGTCAGACCAGATCTTGATGTCCTCAAACTTGACTTTGACAAGCGTGGCCCTTTTTAGTTTGTCTACAGGCAGCTCTCTGAGCCGATCCACTGTACTGAAGAACACCATCTGTGGGTTGGCTCCAGCATCCAGTGCGTCACAGATCAAACGCCTGCCCTCCAGGAGAATTTTACCCTGGTGCTCCCGAAATGTCCTGGAACGAGCGACACTCGCTAACCTCCTGAAGGACAGAGACAGAGAGGCAGAGATGGACTACAGGCAGTGTGAACATGAAATATTATCATAATTACAATTTCTATTTTGTAAACATTGTGAATTATAGGATGTTTACACCCTACAAGACTAAAAAATGTTGTTTAAACTATGTTTTTAGCCTGAATCTTAACTGTAGATCATCAGCTTGGAGCCACATTCACATTCACGTGCACACTGTCTGAACTGTGTGTGTGTGTGGTGTGACGGTGTGCACGTACAAGTGAAAGGCATGTTGAGGCTTTAGGGAACTTGGATTAGGCCAGACCAGCGTATGGAGACATTTTATCTTGTTTTGGGTTGTTTTTTTTCCCCTTTAATTGCTTGGGAGATTCAGTAAGTCTGTTTTCCTGTGAAACTCCAGCAGTATTTTGTGGACTAAAAAAACTAAACCCCACATTCAATCACATGAGGGTGAGTAGATAATGACTGAATTTTCTTTTTGATGAACTATCCCTTTAAGTAGTCATATCGGTACTCTGTACTGGCAAGGGCCTATATATAAATACATTTATTTATGAAACAGAAGCGATTTTGGTGCATCCCTGAAAAGGCAGCTTGCAGCTTCTGTGATTTGGATATTTCATATAACTTACTACGATATTGACAATATATCGATTATTGTGCTGCCTTAGTAAATTTAGTTGTCAAAACATGATCAGAAGTAAACATATGATTTGTCTGTGAGATGTCGAGTACAAATATACAGTAGTATAATAAGGAAATGGCTTATGGTGGCTTTACTATGGTTCTTTTATCCAATTTTCCAAGTGATATAAGACAGACAAAGGTTATACAATCTCATGATAAACCAATTAGTCTTCTTCCTTTGAATGCCTGTGTTGTGACCTGTGACAATCATGGCAATAATCCACTGCTACATCATTGCAGTGACACTCACGCCAGTCTTTTATCTCCAGGGAAAGCCCTCTCGAAGCGGAGTCCATCAATTTGAGCCTTTGTACCAGTAACAGGGGCATCCTTTACAGTTGGCTGCACATGACTCCTCGCCTTGACAAAGTCACTTTCATCACGTCTTGCCGTAGATGTGACTTTAGCCTCCCTCTCCTTCCTCCTGATGATTTCCTCTGTAGGCTCAGACTGTGACGTCGGCCTCAGGACTTTACCCGTCTCGTTTTCAGGAAACAACACTCTGACAGGTTTCCTCCTCAGTGCGCGTACATACCGTTTTGACTCCACAACAGTACCGCTTCCCCTTGTAAATAAAGCATTTCGCTCTAAGGAAACAAGGCTTATCACGCTTCTCATGTACGCTGCCATGTTTGTCTCACTCCTTCTTCTCTTGTTTGACAGACTAGTGTGCAAATACAAGCTAACAAAGCTACTTACTGCCACCATCTGGAGTATAGCTAAAACTACATATACGCGTCTGAAATTAGTCTAATTTTTTGCGTAAGGTTAATAATTCACTGCACAATACGTGTTACCCGATAACGTTACCAAACTAATCAACTACCTTCCCTTTAATAATTTCTTCCTATATTTCTTTACTAGTCAACTGTAATGGTATCCAGAAAGGAACCCTAGATTTACAAAACTCTCGCGAGATCTGTACAATTTCTTTATTCAGTCCACGCAAACTAATCATGTTTTGTATGTGAAAATGCTGTGGTTAATATTTGGGTTGGTTTAGAAATAGAAATTCGTTGGTTGGGGTTAAGAAAAGATCATGTTTTGGTTAAAATGATCACTCTCGCGAGATCTTTAGCGAGTCTGGGACTCCCTCCTAAACACGGCCAGTCAGTAGTGCCGACAGACTGCTCCGTACTGGGTGATACCATTCATCTGAATGGTTAGGGGTGGCGAATGCCGTTTAACACCATTTTATTTTCCATAAAGTTGTTGAGCGTGTCAACAATAATACAGTAATGTTAACCAATTAACAAAAAACCGGGCTAATATCTGTGAATTATGTTTGCATTTGTAAATACCGATCGTTTTCTCATTGTTTTTACTTTCCACCAATCGACGACAGAAAAATCCATCATCCAGGAAGCTTAATCGTTCCCTGCACACCGATCTGTTATACAGACATCATAACATCTGTAGAGAAATATGGCTTTGAGACGAGCGCTGCATTTTGTTTTCAAAGTTGGCGACAGGGCCAAAACAGCCACGTTTTACCGAGATGTTCTGGGCATGAAGGTATTGTTTCTGGGCTTCATTTAATGGTTAAATATGACTGAAGCCATTGATTAACTTTTGTTGATGATAGGCTAATCCCAGCCAAAGTGTTGCACAACGTAGTTAGTGTAGCTAATTCCTCCTTTATCATATGAGCGTAACTCGTACTTTAATAAATTTGTTCTCACGCTGAATGCTTATTTTGTCATCTCTTCGTTTCCATTTTAGATTTTACGTCACGAAGAGTTTGAAGAGGGCTGCAAAGCAACGTGTAATGGGTAGATATGAGACATCTTTAACTAACTGAACTTTGCCCTCACAATGCTGAGTAACACAGTTAAACAGAGCTGATAATGTCCTAACACTGACTCTGCTCTCATCCTGTATCCATGCAGCCCCTACGATGGAAAATGGAGCAAGACGATGGTTGGCTTTGGTCCAGAAGATGACCATTTTGTTGCTGAGCTAACTTACAACTATGGCGTTGGAGAATATCAACTTGGCAATGACTTCTTGGTGGGTGACAGTTGATTTAGGACATGCTGTGTTATATAATAGGGCACAGCAACCTCCTAAAGAGACATTGTCATACATCTTCCATTATAGGGGCTCACTCTGCAGTCCAGCACAGCTGTAAGCAATGCTAAACGACTGGGATGGCCTCTTACTGAGGTAGCAGAGGCTCTGTATCTGACTCAGGCTCCAGGAGGGTATCCTTTCTACCTTGTGGACAAAGAGCAGCCTCCCAGTGGTGAGTGTCACTGCTGTCTTTTCTTTCAAAAGTGTGAAAAGGTTAAAGTTGATTAATAATTGTAGTAATATAATCACATGTGTAATGCAGAAATACAAACTATTATGTTGTTACTGTTTAGCAAAGAGTTGCTTAGTTTATTAGCATTACTGATTTATTTAAAGTAATATTAATTTAACTGTATTCTATTCTCTATTATGTTTTATTGACTAACCTTTTCATTGATTTAGTTAATCTATAAATGAGAAATCTTCTCAGTAGTTATGTCATGACTTTGGTTTAATGGGAATTTTGTGAAAACAACTAGCATGAAAATTTGCTTGTGACTATTATGGAGCTACTTTTGTGTATTTATCATGCAATCAAACAGAATATAAAACTTTTGACACTACATTGCAATGTTGTAGTTTTTGCTCTCAAGCCTATTCTGTTTGATTTTATAGTGAAGACACAAACATAACCCCTCATGCAGTACTGAACTGCAGAAATGAGTGCAGTATGGAGGACGGCGCTTTCTGTTCGGTCACTCCAGATGTCTGAGCTGTTTTTACCTCTGTTATTGACCACCTGCAGTAACCTTCGCTCATTTGCTCTCAGACCCTGTGCAGAAGGTTTGTCTAGGAGTCTCAGACCTCCAGAAATCGATCCATTACTGGACTATGCTCCTGGGAATGAAGGTGATGGAAAAGAATGAAGAAAAGAAAACTGTGCTGATGGGATTTTCTGACAATCAGGTGAGTCAAGTATCAAAGAAATAATTGTATTTAGTATTTTGTGTTGTGTGGTAATAAATCAGGAATGTATTTTGGTTTGAATGTTTTCATCATATTTTTTATTTTTCTGCAGTGTAAACTGGAGCTTCAAGATATCAGTGGGACAGTCGATCATGGAACGGCATTTGGAAGAATAGCATTCTCATGCCCACGAGAGCAAGTAAAATATTATTTCATGGATGCTTCCTAGTATTTGTTAATATTGGAGAAATATAATCGTTATTATCATCATTCATAAACATTTCATTACATTCCACAGCTGCCTGACCTCGAAGCCTTGATGAAAAAGGAAAATCAGAAAATTCTCACTCCATTAGTCAGCCTGGACACTCCTGGAAAAGCCACGGTAGAAGTGGTTATCTTGGCTGATCCAGTAAGTGTGTTAATATAATGACTTAATCGAGTGAAATTAGTCTTGGTTAAAAAATATTAACTGAACCATGTTTGTTTTAGGATGGTCATGAGATCTGCTTTGTGGGAGACGAGGCTTTCAGGCAGCTGTCCATGGTGGACCCCAAAGGAAACGACCTGCTTGATAAGGTTGGTCTTGCTCCAGTATTTTCCTCTCTGTATTAAATATGCATCACATGATGGATACTCACCGCGCCTGTGCTCTGTGTGCTTTTATGTTTTCAGGCCATGTCTGAAGATAAAAGCGATGAATGGTTTGCCAAACACAACAGACAGAAAGCTGCTGCGTGAGATGACGAGAGTCGCCTGGAATATTACGCCACAATAATGTCTCATCAGTTCATATGATGTTGAGTTGCTGCCCAGGGTTCCTGTAGAGTAAATCTTCTTGTAATGACAGCTCAGTTATCCTCAGGCTGGTAGTATGAGATTTATTTTTCTCCTGGGAGCATGTCATGAGGCAGTTGCATTGACAGCACTTTGTAAAAAGGACCACATGTTCAATATGATGAACATTTTTCCAGTGAACATTGTTTCTATCAATATGGAAGAGAGGTGGGAAAAAAATTAATTTACATGACTTATTTGTAAAAAAAAAAAAAAAAAAAAAGATGAGCTTGACTTTTTCTATTGGCCCTCCATCAACTACATATTTATGCATTGGGTATGTACCAATTAGTGCTCTTAATGACTGAAGTAATACCTGGCCTGTTCATTACATTGTGGTAATTAGCTTTGCAACAGCTTTATTTAGAAACAAAAATTAATTCAGTAATTTACTGACATATCAACCATGGTTTATTGGAATTTGTTTTGGGGCGTTCCACACGACAAAAATGTGACATGTAAAACATCTAATGACAAATCAGTCCAAACATCCATGCAAAGCAGATTACAATGCAGTAACAGTACAATAAAAAATGTAAGAAAGTGGTGTAAAATGTCAGTCTGCAGAGTCCTTTAATGTCTTGTTTTTGTCCACACCCCAAAGCTATTCAGTTTACTGTCCTAAATTGTTCCAGCTCTAGTACCAGTACCATTAAATGCAGCATCATGTTATAAGAGCACGCTGTTTACAGATAAGTGCATTTAGTATCATGCAATAGCAGCAGTTTATTCCCGTGTCATCTTATCATTTGTAAAAGTACGTAATGTCACACATCTGGATTTAAATAAACTTTCTTGATCTTTTCACCTTTGTAAAAAAAAGTTTCATTATGAATGTGAGTATTTCCCCTGTTTTACCTTTTGTATGAATTATTTTTAGCGGGTGTATATGAAGTGGAGGTGACCTGCTGAAGAACAATTTATATTTGAATGCAAAGCTAAAAGTTAATATTTACTTGAACAGTCTTGTTGGCGGAGCTCCAGCTCCTCTCCCACTTGTTCTCGGCTGCAGGTCAAGTGAGCAGAGCAGGAGGGCGGACTGAACAGAGCAGAAGGAGTGTTGTTGACTCTGTCTGAGCACAGAGTTAACTGTCAAATGAAACCGCTGTCTGCAGTACAACGCTGCGAAACGAAAACCCAACACTTTGAATATGTCAGGGTAAGTAAGCTTTATACTTCACTGGAGCAAACGGAAGCCAAAGATATACAGGAGTTAGTAAAGAAGAGTGCTGAGTTGAGAATCAGTCTCGCAGTTATGCTAAGTGGTCGTGTCTAAACGGGAACCCTAGAGTTGTGGAACTCTCGTGAGATTTCTAAGCGTTTTCCTTAATATACAAACTACTTTTTTTAATAATGTCGCAATAATGTGACTAATATTCATTTAGACTAAGAGACAGAAAACACCGAGACAGAGTCAATTAAAGATAAAATTATGGGTCAAAATGATCACTCTCGCGAGATCTTTCGCGGAGCTGGGTTTCCCTTCTAGGCACGACCGTGCTAAGTTAGCCGCAGCATTAGCATGCTATGCTAGCAGAGATTGGCTCCTGATTTCTGGGTGACGCGGCGGCAGATATCTTTAACTATTTCATGTTTGGGTAGTTTGGGCTAACACTGCTACCTCTTAGCAATGAGTCACTGTTTTGCCAGCGGTGTGTAGTGACCAAGGACCAAGTTTAGGTAAAGGTTTTACACACTGTTGATAAAGTTTAGCTTGTAACAACATTGTAGTTAATTAGCCATTTTAGCTCTGTGAGGCCAGCTGTTACCGTTAGCTGAAAACACCACCAACGTTCATGAATTTGCTTTGCAAATATTGCCTCGGCCAGGTACAGTGATAGAGAAGTTATTAATGATTGTTTTGTAGCAGTCACGTAGGTCTAGACGCCTGAATGTGAGGTGTTAAAGCTGATGTGCTCCTCTTCCTCTTTGACAGCAGCTGATAGCAGACAGAGGAGCAGACAGACTCATGTCCAGGATCTGGGTGTGAACAACTTGGGACACAATGTCTCTCTTGCTGATATCCTTCCTTCTTATTCTTCTGCTCGGGATTTTGTTGCTATGTGTCATTTTCAGGTAAGAAATTCATTACTTTCCACAGTACTTGTCTGGTTGTCAGAGATGCTCTCTGTAGATAACATTGATTTACTTTAACATAACACTGCTTATAAGATTTAACCCAGATTATTTCTTATGTTAAGAACAATTGTCAAGGTAATTTATTAATCATTATATGGCACAGGGTTGCTCAATGAAATGAAAGTTGTAGTCCCTTAATACTACTCATATTATACCATTGTCTAGGTGGATACTTGGTCCTAATTGGTATTTATTAATTCCTGATAATGTACACCTACTTAGTAGGTTGCCAGCTAGAGGTGTCACAATCCACCAAATCCATGATTGGACTTGTATACATACCATGTAAACTCCCAGGAAGTAATTGTGATGTAGTAGTGAAGCAATTCAAGAGGGTGATGACAACATGGTCAGCATCTTCATATAAAAAACTTCACAACTCGTGCAACAGTCTCCATCAACTTGGACTGTGTTTTTCAAATGAAGCATTATACATGTAAGCTGTCCCTTGTCCTGCTGGAGTCTTGTGCTGTGTCAGCTTGAGACAGGGTCCACCTGTCAACTGCACTCACGTGATCCTGGACATTGTGGTGGGGCAGATCTCTGTAAGATGTGGGCACAACAGTCTCTGGTTTCCCATTGCTCAGCCAGCCTGAGTCATATTTCATCCGTTTCATATTCCTGACTGGACATTTCTCTGACTGAACCTCCTGGGGTGGTCACACTCTGCCACAGTGCATCCAGCTGGTTGGTTGAAAAATGCTGTGCACGTTGTTGATCGTTTCAGCGTCTGCTGCTCTTTACTCCAAACCCCTTGCTCCCTTTTCCAAAGCTTATGGGTATTTTTCTGTTATAGGTGATACATGTTTCAGCAATAAAGATGATAAAAGTATTAGATTTAATTAAAAAAATGCAGCAGATTTTGAATGACCTACCAGCCACAGCATCTGCATGTGCCACTGCTGCCATGGAGAAAGATGAATTAACGAGATAGAAAATCAAATAATAAATAATAACAAGTGTGAATTTGCAATAGCTACAACCAGGTATTACATTGCATGAACATGCATGCATGCATGTGTGCATGCATTCATAGAAACACACAACCACAGTCACACTTGGCATCCATGGCTTAAGTATAAGGAGTGGGACTAACTACCATTGAAACAGGAACTCTCTGCTCAGACCAATGATGCCTCCCCTGAGAGTCTACAAGAAATGGTTTATGAGTTTGGCCATGTTACATAAATCCATTTAAAAGTAGTGCCTTTTTTTTATAGACTGCTCAAACTGCCACACAACTTTTTTGTCAACTGGAATGACGAACCTTTCCACAAAAATTTCTGTGCAAGTCTTTGAATCCATTTTGAAATTATGCTCCTTTTAGCAATTGGCCCCTCCCAGTGTCAGGCCCTCTGTATCCCATTGGCATTAACCAAACTACACGCCCTCACACACAGGCATTTGCCCTCCATGCCAAATTTCAGCTTCCTAGGGCAAAAACTGTGGACGCCAAAGGGCGAGGGAAATTTTATAGACCAACCAACAGGCCAATCTACAGAGCTGCTGGTCAGAGCTAATAATAAATAGTAGAAAATTATAAGGCTGCAACTAATCATTATTTTCTGTAAATCTGTCAGGTTTTTTTTGATTAATCGATTAATCGTTGTAGCTCTGAAAAATTATTTACAAGGTCAAAAATGTCTGCTCTTTACTTCTGCTTCTAGGTGGCTCATTTGCACCCTGGCTGTGCGGTTCTTCCAGACCGCACTGAATGCTGATCTGAAGATCAAATCAGTCGGGCTGTTTTCTGTCCAAGGAGTCAGTATCCAGTTTCACCCCCATCACACTCTGGTAAGACACACTGTGTTTACATGACATTTATGTAGTGAGCTCATTCAGTGGCTGCTCCCATGTCAGGAGTGGATGTTTGTATCAGTAATGGTAAAAATATATTTTACGATGCTTGGCCACAGTCCCAGAATATATCAAGGGTACTTTTTTTGACTCTCTATGTCATAATAGAAAGAGTAGAGCAGGTAGTCTATCAAGTATTGGGTAAAGATAATGTACTTTTTTAAAATAATTTTTTATCTGTACTCTGGATAGCTATTACCATATATCACAATTTTAATATTTTTTTTTTTAGTGAACATGAAAATTGTAATACAAAACGGATCATTTCCACTAATCGTATCACATATCGTAATCGCAGTTTCAGATACAGATAATGGTGTACTCACTCTACCCTAATATCAGTGACTCTCTTTATGGCAGGAAATTGACAAAATATGGATTTCAAGTAAACTGCTGAACCAGGATTTGCCGTAAGTTGTCACATCTTTTTTTTTTTTTAAGATCCCTTAGAAATAAAATCTTTCAGCAAGTCAGTTATAAATACTAACCCATTATAAATGAAAACACATAGTTCTGTTATTTGAGACAGTCGCTGCATGTTTGTGTTTCAGGAGGTACCTGGCGTTGTGTGTCGGTGAAACCAGAGTCAGGTTTGATTTACAAGCACCACTCAGGCCTCTGGTGAAGAAGAGCCATGGAAAAACGTCTGCGAAGATTGCAGTCAGCCCCACAACGCTTCGCTTTCTGTCACAAGTATGACGCCACGCTGCAAGACGATCTGTTGCCAAAATGATTTTTCTTAGACAGTATCTCACTTCCTATCTTGTGTTTTCAGCTGCTGTCGTTCCACGTCAGCTCGATCAATGTGATGGTCCTGAACTTAGCGCTGTCAGAGTCTCTGTGGCACATGACCATCACAGGCATCACCTTGTTGCTTGACCACCAGAGTAAAAGGTCACTACACAGTTTACGCTTTATTTCTGTCTGCCATTGTTCTGATTTAAAGGAATCATACTATAAGGTTATTATTTTTATCTTTCATTACAGGCTGGCGTGGGACTTCTCAGTCGGGCAGCTCAGCAGTAAAGTGCTTAAAAGCAGTCAACTGGTAAGTTCTTCTACTTTCACTGGAATAGAAACTTGTGATTGAATGTGTGTGACTAATGTGCTCTACTTTATAGGATATATGTTTGGCTGAAGTGGCCCTGAGCCTGCTGCTGTCTGGAGATGTGAGCCTACCAGAGATGAAGCCTGGCTGTTTGTCCCTGAGTGTGAGGACACTAATAGCAGAGCTGCATGAAGGACTATTTCTCAGCCAACTCCTGCTGCCTCCGTCTCCCAAAAAGAGCATCCAGGATGCATCTGGTGAGCAAACACAAATTTTAATCTCTGAAATGTCAGAATTATTTGAAGAATTATTCAACAAACAATTCCAACATTTTATCAGTTTTAACAGTTGATTTTTTTTCTCTAAATGCAACCCAGAATCCAACATTTGACCCATTTTTTTTTACATGTCTGATTCTTTTACTTTCTGAGCCATTTTTATATTCGTTTGTCCATTTTATTTGTTTTACTGTAGTTGCACACTGATTATGATGTGACAGTTCCTCATGCCATAGTTGTCCTTACGGCTTTAACAAACTGTTATCCTTGTGATGTTAGAAATTAGATTTATTTATATAGCCCAGAATCACAAATCACAATTTGCCTCAGGGAGCTTTAGAGTCTGCACAGCATGTGACACCCTCTGTTCTTACACCCTTGATTCAAATAAGGAAAAACTTCTCCAAAAAACCTTTCTAAAAAGAGAAAAGACCAACAAAATCACAGTATATTCACATTTTCTGATAGATGTGGATTATAAAATGTGTGAGGAACATGGATCCTGGAGGATATTTATCTTTGTCCTCATTTCTATGCTGGTTAGAAGGAGACAAAGAAGAATAGAGGACATCAGGTTTTGTCGTTGTAAACTTACAAAACCATCAAAAAGCAGCACAATTCACATAACACTAAGGGTGGGAATCTCTTGACACCTCACGATTTGATTTCCCTTGCAGAGGGTTTTGATTCAATAATAAAACAAATATTATTGATGTATCAGAATTTTAAGCTTTTAAGCCAGGGGTCGCCGGTTGGATTGTGGTTCATGTTCAGTTGTCTTTACCAAAACTCAAGAAGTAGCCAGTTTAGAACACAAACTTGATGCACATGTTTACATCTGTTATGTTTCACCATCCAACTTGTTCAGCCTTCAGGAACGTAGACAACTTGGTTTTAGATTTCCAATTATTTACTTTTCTGCAACACTTCATTATCTTTCAAGAGAGGATTGCAGTGTGTCTTATGTTAATTATCAGAATAATTTAACTACTGATACTGATTAAAATTTCTAACATTCTATCAGTTTCAGTTGTTTATATTTTCTCTTTGTCCCCGATTGTGACCTTGAATCCCAAATCTGACCTAATTTTTTTGGTGGCTGATTCTCATATGTCAGAAAATTTGGCCATTAAACCAACCATATATCACAATAAATTGTTTCAGTCTATCAGTAATTATTAATCATTTTTAATGGCATATTTTTAAATAAAAACTAGGGGAAAAATGTTTAATTAAAAAAAACCCTTGATTATGAATTTACCCACCTTACTTTGAATTTAACCGTGTTATTTAGGCATTTAATTCATGTAAGTGAAACTACTGAACAGTTCTCTAAATGCTGTTGGTGAAGTCTGTTGCCAGCACATATTGCTGTTATTCTAACACAAAGGCCGATACTGGGTTGATTGTAAGAGTGTATCCTTGTACTGCCAAAGCTAATTTGCTCTACCTGTGTATTAATAACTGTGTATTATAACTGTGACTGTAGTAATAGTTGTTTTCCACTGGTCTCACATCAGTGATACTCTGCGTCTTCTAAAATGCCTTAATGTGCACCATTCCCTGTGATATTTTTAGATGTTCTGCAAACTAGCAAGAAAATGAGGACAAGGTCATTTCACAGAGCTTTGTTGACCTCCGTAGGTACTTGAAGTATGCACACACTTAATGATAAAATAGATAAAGTTTAATCTCCCCAGTCAAATCAAATAAAGCACAATAATTTAAAAAGTAAGAAAAAGTTCGTAAAAATCAGGTCAAGTATTTTTTTTTCAACATCTCTTTATACAGTATATCTGCAGGTTTTTTCAAAATCAAAGTGTCATATACACAGCTAAAAACAAGTCTCCCTGTACAATGAAGTTCTTCCTTTGCATTCCACTCTGAGTGACACTGAGGAAGAAAACATGATGTATAAAAAAGTGAAAAATATGAAATATAAGAATATAAGTAATAAGATATAAAGTGAAAAGAAAATAGATAAAGTATCCAAAGAACCCTATATACAGTATACGGTATCAAGCGAAATATCTGTGCAAAGTCAAGATATTTTGTGAGACATGAATGAGAAATGAAGAAATGTTTTGTTAAAACTAAAATAACAGTAGCACAGACATGGTTTAAGTTTTCCCTGTGTAAATACAGACTATCAAGGGAAAAAAAGAGGAAATGACACATTGGCTCACCTCATGGTATTTCCATGAAAAACATATTTTAAGATTATCAGAAACTAAAGCATTAAAGTGGTGCTGTTAGTTATTTAACTTGTGACCCAAATTCTCCAGATGCTTTACATTTATAGGCACAGCTGTATCATTCAGAGCAGCCTTCTGTCTGTACAGTTTAACAGGCCTGGGCAGTACACACAGGCTAGAACATTACAAATTGTCATTGGTTCATATCAGATGAGCTATGCACAATTAGGGCTGAGACGACATGCTTATCTTCTGATTAGATACTATCATGACACTTGGGTGCAGATTCAGTATGAACTGCAATTCAATACTAAGATTTATTGTGATTTTTATTCACTATGCTAACACTAGACCACGGGAAAAAGTTGAATCATACACGTCTTGGTATATTATGATGGTATAATAAAAGTCATATTTCCAAAACACAATGCACATGTCAGTCTCTCTGAACTTTGTTTTAGCAACACCATTGCTATACTGCATATCAAAGTGGTAAATAATGCAGCTTTTTTAGTTTATGCTAATCAAGCTAGTGCCATAAGAAAATCATAAAATATGAATTAGAAATATTAATTCAGGGATCGATAAATCGATTTTAAAATTGAAAAAAAAAAAATCATGAACTGCAAATGAATCACCATGCAAAAAGTAAAAAATGTTGTTTTCAATTAAAATATTATTAGGGCTGCAACTATTAATTTCATTGTCAATTAATCTGTCCATTATTTTCTCAATTAATCGATTATTTCTTTTGCCTATAAAATGTCATAAAATGGTGAAAAATGCGGTGCTCCCATAGCTCAGTTGGTAGAGTGTTCACCCCATGTACTGAGGTTGTTGGTCCTCTGCAGTGGTCGCTTGTTCGATTCCCGCCTGTGACCCATTTGCTGCATGTCATTCCCCCTTTCCTGTCATATCTTCAGCGGTCCCTCCCTGTCCGTCTAAAATAAAGGCAAAAGCCCAAAAAATAATCTGTGAAAAATGTCGACCAGTGTTTCTCAAAGCCTAGGGTGTCGTCCTCAAATGTTGTTATTTTGTCCACAATCTGAAGACATTCAGATTATTGTAGAAGATGAAAGAAACCAGAAAATATTCACATTTAGGAAGCAAGAACTGGATAATGTTGATTTTTTTCCTTAAAAAAATACTGAAACCAATTTATCAATCACCAATGTGGTTGGTGATTAATTTAATAGCGTTGCATTTCTACTTATTATATTTATTTACACGCCTGAGAATTTATAGGCCTGTTGTATTGTATTTATTTACTGTTTAACAGATTATTTTGCTGGTATTCCTCATAAATACTCTTTGCCTTTCTTGACATTACTGATAATACCATACATACCACTGTGATTTAATAGTAATAATTCTGTTTCCTTTCAGAGTGTGAAAACACCGAGTTCATCCAGACTGTGACTGTGGAACAGTTTCATCAGCTGATTCCCCACAAGGTCAATGTGGAATTTGATAACACAAACGTAACTCTGTCCATGCACAGCCAGAAAAGGTGAGTCAACATTTCACCATCAGCTGCATATAGCTGCAATTTGATTCCCTATTGAATGACCTATTGATTTAAACACTTTATGACTCTTCATCCTGTCCATGCAGACACCTGAACTGGACTCTGAAGTCTTTAAAGGTCGGCTATGGACGTGACGACGAGCAGCTTCCTCTTAAAAGCTTCACGCCTGAGCTCAGCTTTCCCCAGAGCAGCCTGGAGCTCCTTCTCGAGGGTGAGTGGACAGCTGGGTGCCAGACGCAGTGCAGAGAGAGTTGGATGAAAGAAAAGAAGTGATGAACAACACGTTCTTGTTTTTTTTTATTTTTTGGCAGATGGACTTCTCCTCTCACAAAGTCGTCAGAGAATCCTTTGTGTGAACACTCTGAAGACGACGCTGGAGGTGAGGAAGATGTTCGATGGTGGCATCACAACAACACGACTCATGTTTGACATTATTTTGACTCGTGTTTTTCCACATTTAGGTTACATCAATGGACATCTCGGGGTCATTTACAGTCAACACTTGCATCATCCACTACCGTCACCAGGAGTTCTCCCATTGGCTGAATCTATTTCCATGGGAACAGCTAATCCACCGGAAGGCAGCACATAGAAAAAGGCAAGTGACAAAAGAAAAACTCAAAGATTTGGATTGCTGTGTGGCAGTTAATACTCATGTTATAACCAGGCATTTTCTGTGACACCCCACAGAGATTGATTTAATCTAAAAAAAAAAGTTCCAATCAGAGTTTAAAACTAGGTTCAAACCAGATTTAAAATTAAGCAGAGCTTGATTGCACTATTAAAAACAAATCTCTGTTCAGTAAATCCTAGTTTATTGATTGCAACTGAAAATAAATAGAGCTTTATCAGTATTGGGATTTGTTAGCTTACTTAAAGGTTTTGTTAACATAGTTAGCTGACTCATGAAGGCTCGGCAGAGAAGCTTGAATTTCTCCTCCTTTGAGAAAAATCTGTTGGCTGAATTAATGGAGCAACTTGATTATTTTGCTCGGTCGTCTAAAAGCACTGCATCCATTTTAAAAGTTAAACTGCCTCAAGTGTAAGATTGAAGTAAATTGGAGTTTAAAGTTTTGGTGCCACAGGATTAAAGTTTATCTAGGTAGAGAAGAGTAAATTATATTGGACTAAATTGAGGTTTGAGGAGAGGTTTAAATCTAATCTTTCAATATTTTAAACTATTTTAAATGTTTGGTTCAGCATAATTGTAGGTTAAATCAAGATTTAATTGGGTTTAAAATTAATCCTTTGTTGCTGAAACCCAGCCTGAAAGTTTACTGGAATGACTGGATCAGTGTTCTGTCCGATAACTCACCACCTGAAAATAAAAATGTAACAATCTAACACCTCCTTTATTTTCTTCTCTTTCCTACCCATGTTTGTGTTTGCACATCACTCATTCTGTATTGTGTTGTTCCATAACGTTATTGCGTCGTGTAGTCCATTAGATTATTTGCCCACCCTCCTTTCCCTCAGGCGCCTCCCTCACCTGGACGCTCCCGTGAGGATCACCTCTTCTGTGTCCAACGTTAACGTGTCCGTTCAGCTGGGAGACACGACGCCTTTTGCTCTTGGTTTCCTGTTTGCCAGTGCAGGTACTGCAGGTGTCTCACACGCTGCACACATGCATGTTTACACAGAGAGAAAGAGGCAGATGAATGTCATATGATGGTATTGCTACATTGCAAAATGAGAGCATTGTCGTGTTAAAGAATAACTTCAACATCCTGTGGTAAGCAAAAGCACTCAGTTTTATTACTTTACGTCATGTGTGAGTCATGTACTATTGTTGCAACACATTTTCCTTCAGTAAATCTTCATGGTTTTTATTCTATAGGCAACTTTTGGGTCAACCTTTTTCAAACCTGTGACACCAGATTAGATAACGTCTTTTCTTAGAGTGCCCTTTACAAGTTACACATTAACTTGCACTCCTTTCTTAGCTTTTAATTGCTTTTGTTTGTTTTTTAAACAACTTAAACATACTAGAAGGAGTTTTAAACTGGTTATGAAACAGTCTCAGTTTAATGTTGATGCCTCTATGACCTACAGAGGCAAACAAGACCATCAGCGAGAAAACTGGTCATTTCTATACAGATGTAATCCTTGAAATCAGACAAAATGATTTACAGCATGCAGACCAGAAGAGTCTACGTGTTCACAGGAAAAGTTATGTTGGCCAGTTAAAAAGAAGCAAGAGTGGATTTTTCTGTAGTTAATTTTGTTTTTGACATTACATTTTGTGGCCACGTCGATGGAAACACTCCCACTTTGAGAGTTTGCCCTGGATTTTTTTCAGGCCTGGTACACTCTAACAAAACCCTAAACAGACAAGGCGCCCGAGATGGCATATTGACAACGTCTGCTTTGGTCAAAGGACATAACAGGCAGTCTGCGATTTGTAATTGTGTTCAAATTTTTGTTTGCTTGGCATATTCAAGACTTCAAACAAGTGATCAAAAGGAGCGGATGATTGAAAAAGCTGAATTTATTGCATAAAATGAACTGTGTAAAATATGACCTTTGCAAAACATTAGCACATGATGAACACAGAGTGCATGAAATGCAGATCAAATGTAAATCATTGGCCTGTAAAGTTATCAAAGAAACACTGGCTTTTGTCGACTGAGTCCTCCAAAATCAACACAATATGAAAGTTCCTTGTAGCCGCTTTCAATTGCTACACTGCAGCAACTTTGAATGTGTTGTCTGAAAATAATGTTTTATGATGGCGTTTGCTCTCTGTGTCCACAGAACTGCAGCATCTTCTTGACTTTAAAGATGACACAGAGAGCCCAGAGTCGCAGAATGTGCACCAGCGTGCCTCGCTGTCCCTGGACCACTTCTGGTGGAGAGTGGGTCAGGGGTCTCATATCCAACAAGCACCCCACCCTCCTGGTAAACACGTGTGGGGAGAAGCGCTAATTTTAGACTCGCTCAGTCTTCAGGTAGGAACACAAGTTATTAAGGACCGTTTAGTAACTTGTTTTATTGACTGTATATAAAGAAAATCACGTTTTTTTAAAAAATACTTATTATAAACAACCTTTCCTAAAATGCCTTTTTGCTCTTTTTTATCATTCTTCTCTTTGCGTGCTTGTTTTTACTTTGTACTTCTAGTTTTAATCCCCCAGTTTTTCCAGCCACAAAAATTAGATCAAAGCCCTGAAGAAGTCATTTCAAATTAAAACTAGTTTATTAGTTACGTAAGTTTATTAGTCAGAGGATTTATTGGCCTACTTGACCATGAATGTTCAATTATTTTAAATCTTGTCACTTCAGGGGAGTTTCAACCGACCCCACATGGAGTCGAGCAGCCACGCTCCAAGTCTGAGCATGGAGTCCAATCTGAAAGGGCTTCAAGTGGAGCTTTCAGAGACATGTGCACTGTGTCTGTCTCGCCTGCTGTCCCTCATCTGTGTTCCTCGTGACATGGAGCCACAGCTGTCAGATGTGTCCTCGGTGTCTCCCTCTAGTGACGATGGTGCCCAGCCCGTCCTGTCCTCACAGATTCACCTGCTGTTTAAACTGGACTGTTGTCTGGAGGATGTTAATGTGTTCACACTGTCTAATCTGGCAGGTAAGTTATTTCCAAATATGTAACAGTGTAGCACGATGAAAAAAGTGTGCCGTCGCTGTTCATTAATTCATTATGTGGGGCATGAACTGTAATCTTTAGGTTATATTTATAGTACACTTCATAGTTCAGGGGTCAGCAACCTTTATTATCAAAAGAGGCATTTTTGGCAAAAAAAAAAAAGGAGTAAAAGATAAATCTGGAGCCGCAGGTATTACGGTAAGTTCTCTGTTTTCCTTGGAGACTTTTCTTTTTTTGGGTTTTGGCATCCATAACAAGCCTTGGGAGACTCAAGAGCAGCCACAGGCAAAATTTAGAGGAGAAGGCACTGAGCCATAAACGTGTTGATGAAATATTAAAACAGTTTGTAAATTTTTCATTTAGTGTTTAGTAAAGCTGCAACGATGAATCGATTATTAATGAATGATTAAATTAATCACCAACTAATACTTTTTCAATACTTTGATAATTGATTAATCAGTTTGAGTAATTTTTAAAGAAAAATTTCAATGATTTCAGCTTCTTATATGTGAATACTTTTTGCTTTGTGTACTCCTCTATGACAGAAAACTTCGCATCTTTGGGCTCTGAGTGAAACAAGACTTCTTAGGCTTTGGGGGACATTGGTTGACATTTTTCACCATTTTCTGATATTTGAAAACAAACAATTATTAATCAGTTAATTGAGACCAATTAATTGCCTGAAAATAATCGTTAATTGAAGCCCTAGTGTTTAGGCAACACATTTTTACAGTTGGAGAATGTCAGAATCACTTTGTGCCTACAAGAATGAGAAATGAAAATTGCAATGTGCGTTGTTCATTTCCATATAATTTTTTGTCAGAGCCACTGGAGAGAGACGCAGTTTGCTGACCCTAATTGTTCCACCCAAATAGATGTGACCTCTGTGGAGCTCAAATGATTAGTCAATTAATAGATTGTGATTGACAGAAAATTCATCAGCAACTATTTTTATAATTGATTAATTGTCTAAGTCAGTGCAAGTTTTTCCAGTATAATTTGCCTTTTATTTGTCTTATGTGACAGTTAACTGAATCTCTTTTGGGTTTTTGGACAGTTCAAGAAGTTTACTAACAGAGCATGTTTTAAAATAACAGACACTGACCAAAGTGCTTTAGAAAGAGACTTTATAAAAGTGACTTTATAAAATATAGTGCTAATGAAGAAAGTTAACAGAGCAGTTATGTTACACTGTTATTTTGTGGGAAACACCGACTGTCTATCATCACCTTTAATTATCAACTTTTATTTATCTGTGTTCTCTTTAGGAGCTGTGTCTTTGCGGATGGACACGGTCAGAGTCTTTAGCTCTGCAGAGAGCTCTACTGTGTCTCTTCAAGGTGTTAGCTTATCAGCGATAAAAACACTCACAGAGAACATGGAGTCATGTTGCCCCGCCTCCCAAACCCCCAGCCCTGTGCTCAAACTCACCACCATCACCTTTTCCTACCACATCGCCACCCACACTGTACAGGTAATCACATCATGATCAGTTTTCTTGCTCTGACCTGAATAAATCTCTGTGTCAGTATTCATATTTTGTGTCTTAATCAGGTTCAATGTGAAGAGGAGCTCAGCGTCGAGTGGACGCCACCGGACCACATGGTCTTATATCAGCATCTGACTGAAGCTCAGTCTTGTTGGCGGATGCTCTGCGGAGAGAAAGGAGAGGACGGTCTGGTCAAACCGCCAGAGAATGAAATCACTTCAGGACAGAGCAGAGGGCTGTGTGTGCGTGTTGAACTGGGCTGCACTCGTCTGACAGCTCATGTTAGTGAGCAGAACTTTATCCTCCTGCACACAGAGGCCCTCTCCATCTCCAAACACACCTGTTCCATTCGCGCGCATTCTCCCTCCGTGATCTTCAACTTTGACGGTAACAACATCGTCTCCTTTAAAGATCTGGATGTCGAAACACACGCAGAGCTGACAGAGATGCAGCTGCATAGAGACACCTTCCCTTTCCTAACCACTCCTCACAACCGTGTCTGGGTCCTCACTTGTCCCTCCATGGCTGTCGAGTTCCCATATCAGTACAACTTCTCAAACACCTTTGACATGGCCATCAGTGTGCAGAAGTGGCTGAAGACTCTGCATCGCTCCGCAAGCCAAACCACTACCGTCCAACGCCTCCCTCCTGACCTCGTCTTCAAAATCAGCCAGTTCTCATTTGTCTTCTTGGATGATGTCTTTGAAATCAAGCTGCGAGACAACTACGAGCTCATGAAGGACGAGAGTAAGGAGAGTGCGAAGCGTCTGCAGCTTCTTGATAAGAAGGTGGCAGATCTGCGTAAGCAGCACGGAGAACTTCTCCCCGCCAGAAAGATTGAAGAGCTGTACAGCTCACTGGAGAAGAAGCACATTGAGATCTACATCCAGCGCTCACGCCGCCTTTATGCCAACACACCGATGAGGAAGTCTCTGCTGACCTGGACGGTGTCGGACCTAGAGCTGGTAGCCCTGGCTGATCAGTCTCTTCATGGACCAGAGCGGGTGAGAGAGCAGCTGAGGGACATCGACGGGATCAGTCCCTTCCCCAGAGATGGACTCCCTCTGGTGGTCCAGTGGTGCCGCGCTGTCAAGTTTAAACTGGCTGCATTTTTGGGTAAGTTGCTAAAGATTTATAACATTACTTCCTGATATGAGATGGGATTTAAATCAGATTAAACCTTAACAGAAATGTAATTAAAGGCTCCACAGTTTTAAGTAGGTCTGTACCAAATGTCCCTTTTTTTTAACATTTGAAACATCTATTAATATTTTGAAATGAAGCGTCAAATGTCCTTCAGCGTGTTTCATGCCATCAGGACCCTAAAGAAAGATGAAATCTTTGAGCAACATATTCAGTTTGAATGAAGTGATTTGTAAGATTTTCATGTCATTTTTGTTGAAAATATTTATTTTTCTTTAATGAATATAACTCACCACAAATAATTGATGTCTCTGCTCTCTTATCCATGTGCCAGTGAGAATTCGGGATTACCCTCGCTACCTGTTTGAGATCCGGGACTGGAAGCTGTCAGGGCGTCTGATTGGGACTGAGCAGGACGGACAGGCCAGGGCTCATCGCAAAGAGACTGTCCCACTTGGTCCACCGTGGGGAGATGTGACAGTCCACAGGAATATGCCCCCACTCAAGTTCTACTATGATTTCAAATGTGAGTTTTTATGAGGATGTCACCATGCTATTCTCCCCTCTCTATGTTTGTTTTTTATTGTCAGTTCCCATCAGATATACCCAGCTCTTCATCCTGCCTGACCAGTCACAGCTTTTGAGTGTGCCATATCTAATCATGTGATCAAAACAGAAGTTAAAAAGCAGAAATAGGCATCTGCAGGAGCCCAGGAAGAGAGAGATTCTGCATATGTGTAACAATATGCAATAAATGCATAGGCTCAATATTGGAGAGGAAAGCATGAGTATAAAGTAACACAAATAGGAGTAAAAACAAAACTGCTGTCAAAAGCAACTGCCAGTTTTGTGCAAGAGAGAAAAAAAAATGACTGTTTTGTTACCGGAAATCAAAGTAGAGAGTCAGTCATTAATAACTGTGATGTTGGTGAGTCATAATCTGTATGAAGCAAGACAGTTGTGAGCATCCTCTCCAGCTGTGCAGTCGTACTGTTGGGTAATATGAGGTTTACTCTCTGAGACACTCAAAGTTAACTTCTCTCACTGAATATTCTCTCTGTTACTTGCAGCCAACATAAGTTTGTACACTATTGTGTGGGGTCCATGTTGGGACCCTGCCTGGACCCTGATTGGTCAGTCCGTTGACCTGCTGACTAAACCCACAGTTGATCCCTCACCTCCTCTGGCTTGGTGGGACAAAAGCCGTCTCCTTCTGCATGGACGCTGGGTTATGGACATTGATCAGGCCAATCTTCATCAACTGGCTACAGAGGTAAAATAATGTGCTAAAATGCATGTTACACAGCTAAAAACAATAAAACACAGGCTTGTTTAGCCTACTTTACATCATGTTTCAACATGTAACTAATGAACCAATTAGCTTCTCAAAACACACACCCACAACCAAACTTCTAAAAGTGCACAGGCTTTTCAAATCACACAGATTCACTAAACCAATGTTCTCTGTAGTTTAATCTTTTATAATACAGTAGAATTTTTTCAGAACATGTTTTGGGAAGTCGGTTCCTCTGAGGAGACTTTCAAAGGTAAAATGTCCATGGATGGTGTTTAGGTATTGGCTAGAAGAAAGATTTGATCATGACATTCCAGTGTCTGTTGAAACTGTAGGCTGTGTCTGTCTGTCTGTTTAAGTAATAGACTGCTTATTTGAAAAGAAATCTAAGTACTCTAACGAGTCACTTTGTAGAAAGTTCACACCACAGCTGCAGATAGTAAGTAAGTAGCCACTGAGTGTAAATGCAGACTGGTTTAACTTTATTGAAAGCATGTTTTGCCACAAACATGACTTTGCTAAACCTCTTTCTGCACATGTTGCACCCTCACAGGTTTTTATGTTTTGGTTTGTTGTGGTAACTGAACTGTGTGACGCAAAACAAAATCAATCAACTAATCTAATAAAGATCCAAAAGATTTATTGCTATTTGCAGAGGTACAGGACAGTGCAGGTACACTGGAATTCTTGTGCATATCTTCCAATCAACTTTGAAAAAAAAAGACAGAGAGAGGCAATTGAAGAAACAGCATAAAAGGGAAAAGAAATACACACCGTATACAAAAAGTACACATACACAGTATGAATTATATAAAAATACACCCTGCATATTATTGTACAAGAAATATGTCACTATGACTTAGTATACAAAACAATGGTCTGGGGAAAGACATGTCTGACATGAAACTTCTTTTCATTCTTGCAGGACCCTTATAACACCACAGAAAACATGCACTGGGAGTGGAACAAGCTCAACTTTGACTGGAACCCTGGACAGTTTGTTTTTAAAGGCGATTTGGATGTAAATGTCAGAACAGCATCAAAGTAAGTGGAATCATCAGAGACTTTAAATTGAATTTGTAGACAAAAGATTAGTAACACAAGTCTTTTCTTCCACACCAGGTATGATGATATCTGTTTTCTACACCTGCCCAACCTGTGCATGACCCTTGACCTTCAATGGCTTTGCCATGGCAACCCCCACGACCACCATGCTGTAATGCTCTGCTGTTTAGAGAACGTTGCAGACGTGACCTCAGGACAACCTCATGACTCCTACAGAGCCTTTCGCTCTGAGAACCTCAACCTCTCCATCACCATGGACCTTAACCAGCACTGTGGCACAGGTACGTGCAACTCTGTTTGATATGTCGACCAAGCAACAGTCCAAAAAAAAAGACTCTTCATTTACTATCAGAAATTACAGAGAAAAGCAACAAATCTCAGAAGCTGGAACCAGCAAATGTTTGACATTTTCCTTACAAAAATGACAAAATAATTAATTGATGATCAAACTATCATTTGGTCAGAATCAGAAACAAATCAGATTTATTTCATCATCTGCAACTGATCTGCATGAGTTTGCTCAGGTAACGACATAGACATCAGTAACTACGCATACCAGTGATGCAGCTTTCTAATGCAGAAGCATAAGAACTAGAGATCCGTCATCTCACCCTCCAAACTGATGGTGAGGCTGGTAGATATTGCATTGCTCAGCCGCTCTGATGCACTTGCATCATTCTGGATTTGATGTTGTCATTGTGTCACCTGAGCCACAAAAGACACTGAAATCTGATTTGAGCAGCCAGAGCAACCAGACTGAGACAAATCTGTAGAAATACAGTTCTAACTGCATTTTGAAACCACCCCCTAATTTGGCTGGGATCCAAATGGCAATTCATTTTTTTATTGTCCAGACCTTCTAAAATCAATCTGGACGCAATCTGGATATGTCACAAATGCATTTTTGGGATCTTTGAATCGATAAATTGTGTGTTGAGCAATGCAGCTCTATATTGTCTGTAGCTAGGCGAAGCCCACTACACTTTAAAGCAAATATTATATATGTAGTTTGTTGTAGAGAACTTATGTTTTTCTTTGTAGAAGCCTCCCAGCCTAGAATCCTGCTGTACAGCAGCACCCTGCGCTGGATGCAGAACTTTTGGGCGACCTGGACCAGCGTATCTCGACCGATCTGCAGAGGCAAGCTCTTCCACAGCCTCAAGCCTGTCCGCAAGAAGCTGGGTCAGCACTACAAACAGATGTCCTACACAGCTGCCTTCCCACAACTACAAGTAAGTGTTTTTCTAGGCTGCCTTCCAGCAACAGTCCACCAAAAATCTGCTTTATGTTTTTACCATGAAATCTGCATTTGCAGATTCCTCACAGATAATTTACTGAGGTCCTCCCATTTTATTTCTTTACACCTAATATCTACCATATGTGTACATTTCTGTTGTGTGTCTTTCAGGTGCATTACTGGGCCTCCTTTGCCCAGCAGAGAGGGATCCAAGTGGAGTGCAACAGAGGCCATGTCTTCACTCGAGGAGCACAGAGACTGATTCCACAGGGTACAAGCAAATTATTTATACATACAGATGGCTTAATTTAGTCTCCTGATAGAGCATGAGTCAGCTTCAGGGGTTCACGATAAGGAATTTTTGTTGCCAATACTGATAACCAATAATTACCTGCTTCCCATGGCTGATACAGATAAGATTACCAATAATTCACGTTTTTCTATTTAAAGAATAAGTTCATATAACCTGTAGTTTATGCACACCAGGGTCAAAAAGTCTATGATGTAGTGAGGAAAGATGCATGAATTAATACTCCATAGCTCTGACTAGGGCTGCAATTAACAATTATTTTCATTATCAATTCATCTGTCTGTCATTTTCTCAAGTAATTTATTAGTTGATTGGTTCATAAAATTCTGATAATTCTTTCCCAAAACTGCAAGGTAAAATTCTCAAATGTCTAACTTAATAATCAACCTAAAAAATATTCATTTTACTGTCATAGAGGAGTAAAGAAACCAGAAAATACTCACATTTGAGAAGCTGAAATCTGAGCATTTGTTTGTTATTTTTCTTAAAAACTCATAACTATGCCTTTTCTTGAACTTTTATTGAGCCTTTTGCCTAAGAAATCAAATGCTTCAATCTTTCATATAAGATTCAGTTGTAGGCTATTATTTCATTATCAGAATAATAATAAATAATATGAATTTCATATCATCCTTGATATTAAGTGTACAGTTTGTACATTTGTTTTTAATGTGGATGCGTGTGTGTCTGTGTGTTTCACTCAGCTGGCACTGTGATGAGGAGGCTGATCTCTGAATGGAACGTGACTCAGATGGTTAGTGAACTGTCTCAGGTGACGGTTCACCTGATGGCCTCAACGTGGGACGAGACAGCTGACCACCAGATCAACGCTCAGGTGAAGAAGACCCACCTGCTCAGCCTGTCCTCGCTGAGCTACCAGCGCCAGAGCAACCGTGTGGAGGAGGTAAAATCCCACAGACGGCCGGAGTTTCTATTTCAATGAAATAAGTTTTAAATTGCTTTCATAATGGTCTAAAAAAACAAAACAGGCTTACATTTCACCTGCAGGAACCCTATTTTTCACTATGACTTCATTCATGATTGAGACCTTTTTGAAATGTTTGTGACAGGAGGTGAACACGAAGGATGAGACAAACGCCTCTTACACTCACAAACTGCGGCTGGTGGACCTGCGTGCGTCCTGGACCACCACCAACAGGAACATTGCCTTCGGGCTGTACGACGGTTATAAGAAGGCATCTGTGCTGAAGAGAAACCTCTCCACCGAAGCTCTGAAGGGTCTGAGGATCGACACGCAGCTGCAGACCAAGAAGCTCAAACGCTCTCCTTCCAACTACTCTCCCACCACAGCTCCCACCACACCAGTCACACCCACCATCAATCGAGCAGAGAAAAGTCAAAATGAAGGTGAGGAAATAGTTTGACAAAGATGAAGACAGCATCCGAGTCTTTAGAGATGCACTCACCTCTTTGTTTTCTTTTCCCCTACTTTGCCCTGCAGGCACATCAATGCTCCAGAAGCTGATTGAGGAAACAGACAAGTTTGTGGTGTTTTCAGAGGAGGACTCAGGTGTCAGCGACCAGCTGTGTGGTACTGCAGCCTGTCAGACCGATGATGTCTACAACCGTAACTGGTTTATCGAGCTGGTCAACTGTCAGGTGCTTCAAATATAGCATTATTTGTTTTCCATGTTAAGTTTATTTGCACATTATTGTGCAGGAGAAGTTAAACTAACAATGGACAACTTCAAGGTGTCAAGACTAAATAAATATAAAACTGATATACAGGTATTAAAGTATACAAGGTGCGATGCATTAACAAAAAAACAAAAAAAAAAGCTCATTAAAACTGCTATTTGCTCATTAAAAACTTTTTCAGATGTTGCAATGTCATGTAAAGTTTATGTGAATTCCTTCTTACTGTCTCTTAGAATTGTCAGAATTTTAATCTTTGATACGGTACTAAAAACACTTGATACCTGTTTTGATGCCACGGCAAAACAGTAGTATACTGCACTAGAAAAATATGGTTATGTGGACTATAATATCTTCAGTCAAAACTGAATGGATCCACTCAAAAATTCGTAGTTCTGTAACGGGTTCTGTCTTTGAAAATTGAGGTTTTCTTCCATATCTGAATGAATGAAGGCAGGTTGATAATCTGGCTCGCCCAGTATTTTAACCCTCCTCTACTTTGGTCTATCAGATGATGTTGCGCGGCACAGAGACAGCCGGCTGTGTGCTGGTGTCTGCAGCCAAGGCTCAGCTGCTCCAGTGTGAGCACCACCCAGCTTGGTACAGCGACACCCTGAAGCAGAAAACCACCTGGACCTGCCTGCTGGATGGTATGCAGTACTTTGCCACCATGGAGCCCAACCCGTCTGAGCAGGAGGACAGACAGCTGTGGCTGGAGGTGAACACAGCTCACATTTATATGAGGGGGTCTCTTTATGCATAGATGAGTGCAAATTAGTGTAGTCCTATAGAAATACAGCCTGCACTGATTAGGGAAGACATTTTTCAGCCCTTTTCAGCTTCTAAGTGGTGCAAAATTAATGCATTACACTTAATGGTTAACAGTACGGTTTTAGATTAGATTTGCTATCATTTCAGATGAGAGAAACATATTTACTTTTAGAAGAGACAATGGTTCCTGAGGAAATTTAAGCAAACATGTAGAGTAGGATGCGTGACATTTATAGTTCAGGGCTTGAAACTTTTTCATCACATTCCCAAAACTCACAAGGGGGAGCACTAATATTGTGCAATTCCTGCCAGTTACCTCAAAAGGCCAGATAATCATCCCAATTAACAGGTCAGCCAATTAATTGCTCTATCACTATGCCTTAAATTACAAGGAAAAAAAACGACAATGAAACACCAACATCACAACAGTATCTTTATTGTAACTACTCTGTTGTGCACAGTGCTGTTCCTGCTCTGATTCACTTTTGACTCTTTAATTTGGTTGTGTTTAGGTGAAAAACATTGAGGAGCACAGGCAGCGTAACCTGGACTCAGTGCTGGAGCTGATGGAGAGCGGCCAGGCTGTGGGAGGAATGGTCAGCACCACTACAGGTAACTGACTTCTCAAACACAGGACTGTTCTTCTTCACCTCCTCACCCCACAGGCTGGTTTGTGAAATATTATGCTCTGTTTGCACTGACCACACACAAGTGTGAAAATACTTTCCTGAACACACAAACAGTATACCCATAAAATGACTCTGGTTAATTGTATCATTTTAACAGTAATGAACATTTTCTTTTCTGTGTATGTAGACTGGAACCAACCAGCGCAGGTGAACGAGGCTCAGCAGGTTCAGCGTATCATCTCACGCTGTAGCTGCAGGATGCACTACATCAGTTACAGTCATGACATCAACCCCGAGGTGGCCACACAGATCAAACCACCAGAGCTGAGGAACAACCATGAGAAGGAGGATCTGCTGAAGAAACAGGCTGGTATGTCTGATCACCTACAAACTGAATATCTTCATCCTTCAGGGAAGAATGCATCTGGTTGCTTGTTAAAGGGGATTATTATATTAACAACCATATTTTGCATTTAAGACTTTTATTATGTTGATTTAACAGGAGCTGTGGACACCTTCACCCTCATTCACCATGATCTGGAGATCTCCACTAACCCGGTTCAGTACGCTATGATCCTGGACATTGTCAACAACCTGCTGTTACACGTAGAGCCCAGGCGCAAGGTATGCTGGAGCATCAGTTGGTCTCAGTTTACAAAAGATTTCCACGTCCTTATAGATGTTTCACGTTTGCTTTTTATCCTGTGGACTTGTAGGAGCACAGTGAGAAAAAACAGCGTGTGCGTTTCCAGCTGGAAATTTCTAGTAACCCCGAGGAGCAGCGCAGCAGCATCCTGCACCTTCAGGAGGCTGTCAGGCAGCACCTCGCCCAAATTAGACGGCTTGAGAAACAGATTTACTCCAACATCAGGGTGAGTCACGGCATGCTTTATCAGTCAAATTTATTTCCTTAAATGATAATTGCTATTTAAAACTGACGTGTTGTCTAAATAAAATATCATATATGCAAGCATGAATGATTCTAGTAGAGGAAAAGGTGGTCAGTGACATTTTCAGGTAAAATTAACAGTTCTGAATTGACAATAAGTAAATGAACAGAATTAATGGGTCCATGATAACAATACTGTTACTTCATTGTGTAATTAATAGTAGTTGTTGGTGGTAGAGTTGCATTCTGGGTGATGTAGGCACCAGCTTTTGACAAAAAAGAAGAAAGCGTGGAATGCTTCTGCTGCATCAATTTTACACTTTTTTCCCCAAGTGTCCATTTTTTTTATACTAATTTTATACATGCAGATTAGCTGCTTCCAAATTTACATTTCATAATTATTTTATTAGCATGATTAGCAAAACTTTAAGTGGGGAGATGGACAGGTTGGATACTGCACTAGATTATGTACATTAAATACACTGACATTTAGATATCTGTGCATTTTACACAAATATATACACCTGTGCAGAAATGTTAATTACAAGAAGTGGTCAGTTACTGTCATTTTGACAAATTATGTTATAATTTCCTATCATCTTAAATCCATCGTTTCTAAAACACATCTTCCATATCCCTTACTTTATGAATTACTTTCTCCATGAGTTGTGTCTTCCTGAATTGTATTTTTCCATTTTATTAAATCTAGAGGTGTGTTTTTCCCATCCTTGTGTTATTTGCTTAAGTAGAGTGATTCTGAGGTTTCTGAATACATATTTTTCATTTAACTGTCCATTATGAGTGTGACAGTGTTACAAGAGTGAAATATTAACTCTGTGAAATACTCTTTTAAATCAGTTGCTTTCTTTATCATCTTGCAGGCTCAGCCTGAGGAGCTGAGTGGTGACGAACTGATGGAGATCAACACCAGACTGCAGAACCAGCTGAACCAGGAGAAGAACGACATGCAGATGAAGAGTGAAGAGCTCAACATCCTCATCAGGTCTCACATCAACACTCAGTCACATCTAGTACTGAGAGGATACAGTATGGCACACAGGTTAAAAAATGAATATCTTCTTTTTATTTCTTCCACAGGTGTTTTAAGGACTTCCAGCTGCAGCGGGCAAACAAGCTGGAGCTGCGTAAGCCCCCTGAGGATGTGAGTGTGGTGAGGAGAACGGAGATCTACTTTGCTCAGGCCCGCTGGTGTTTGACAGAAGAGGACGGCCAGCTCGGCATCGCTGAGTTGGAGCTGCAGAGATTCATGTACAGTAAGGTGAGCAAAGCACAAAAAATACAAGTCTGTGTCTGAAACGGCTGTCCAGTGATCATGCTACAGACAGCTGAGTTCCTTTTTGTCTTCCATATCTCCATAACAACATACTATTGATCTATTTGTTGTTTTATCAGTTATTAGAGGGAGAGGATCAAACCAACTATTTACATGTTTACAAACTGTAGAAACATCCTAATCTAGAGATTTGGAGGGGAGGAGTGAGCCTGCCTGCCTGATGGTCTGAATCACAATTCTATTCAATTCAATTCTATTTTATTTGTGTAGCACCAAATGAAATTTAATTGAAGGCAGCATACATTGGAATGAATTACAGTACATTACATTTGAGTGTATTTCTTGCTTTGTCCCTGGCAATCAAAATAAGTTGCAATTTTTTTTTTAGAAATAACTTGTTAAGAGGATTGGAAAAGTTGCTAAATATAGCGGGAAAATTGTGAAGTTTGCAAAACTGAACCCAATAATTCTAATGCGTTCGATGAATGAAGCGAGGAAAAGGATGAAGAATAAGCAAGTAGCTAAAACTTTGATTAGCTGCAGTGTTTAGTGTTGTCAGCAAACATCCACAGTTGATGTGAAAAGTGACCTCACCGTGAGCGTCTCAATGCATCTTTTCTCTCCATGCCCTTAACATGTATGATCTTTAAGTTTGTTCTGTATATTAAATGTTACTGTGATCAACTTGTTTTTGAAAATTAGATAATATTAAATAAGTCTCATTATCATAAGTGAAAAAAATAAATAAAATGACGGGTAATAACAGATTATGACAGAATTTTTATGACCCAGTGAGAAGGTGTAACACGACTTCTGCTCCTGACTCATGCAACCTTATACTCACTCAGTGCTGGATGTTAAATGTTAATGAGTCTGAATATTTTCTTCCCACAGCTGAACAAGTCTGATGACACAGCAGAGCATCTTCTGGAGTTGGGCTGGTTCACAATGAACAACCTGCTGCCCAATGCAGCATACAAGGTGCATTATGAGACTCATTACAGACATCATTGTTCAAACTTGGCTGTATTTAGCTTTATGTTTGTTTATTTCAGTTATCAAAATGAAAAGACTTGTTCATTTCTTTTGACTTTAGTTTGTTTTTGGCTTTAATTATGCAATAACCTCTGTGACAAACTATGAGAGAAATTTTCAACAAGCTGCTCAATATTTATGACTCTCTGCCTGGTTTCCTCTGTGCAGCGTGTGAGGGTATGTACAGTCACAAGACTATAGATGTCTTTGTTGACTCCATCTTGTTTGTTGAGATGGGATCACTCAGTGGCTCGTCAGAGTTTCGTGTTGCATGAACACACTCAAAGATTCATTGATGCATGTGTTACCAAGGACTTATTATAAGTCGACTTAATCTTTATGTTTTTGTCCGTACTGTTTTCATATCATCAATAATGTTTTGTTTTTAAAATGATGATGTCCCTCATATTTATGTGTCTGCCTGTTAAAGTCATAGTTTAGGCTACTTGAAGTGGGGATGTATGAGGTAGTTATCATAGTCAGTGTATTACCTACAGTAGATGGCGGTCAGCACGCCCTCACTTTGCAGAAGCAGAGAGGAGCACCATCGCAGAAGCTAAGCGATGTACTGCTGTGGACAGTCAACAGCAAAACGTGTTTTTAGCCACCTAAGAAAACACCTCGTTGACTTCTGCTTCTGCTTGATATGAAGGTCCTGACCGCTCCCATATTTTCACCTTATTTTCACACATTACTACCTCTTATTTCAAAAAAACAGTTTTGAAAGATTGTTTATATTAGTTCATAGTTGAACATGGGTGAGATCTAGAATGCAGGAAGCCAGCAAAAACACAAAAGTCTCCAAACTACTGCAGCAAAATCAGACCAGATGATTCCAAACTTAAAGAAATGAGCTTGAACAAGAACTTATGCATGAGTTGGAGGCCATGCGCTCTGAGACTTGTTCTAGCCTGCGAGGACTGTGCCACAATTTAAAGTAGGAAATTAAGAAGTTTCGCCAAGGCCACATTGAAACAACCACCAAGCAAGCAGACATGACACTACATGACAATGATTCCAAAGAGCAAATTCAAAAGCCTGAACATGAGGATGAGATGAAGTCCAAAGAGGTAAAAAGATTACTGAACAAATACACTGACCTGCAGAGCAGAAGTCAACAGCAGTACCTGAAATTTATGAGGATTTCAGAAGGTGCTGAGGTCGTACAAAACTGGGGTCATGTTGACCGCCATCAGCTGTAGGTAAGACACTGGCTATGGATAAGGACCTCATTCAACCACGCTTAAAATTATCAGAACTGTCCCATTGATTTACCACTGAAACTGTGTTGTTGCTATTCTTGACCAGATCTCTGATGTAAATAAGACGCGTGATCTCAGTGGGACAAACCTGGTTAAATAAAATTATGATGTCGCTGATGATGATATTAACGCCCTCCTCTTTTGCAGGTTGTCCTTCGTCCTCAGAGTAACATCCAGTCTGGACGCCAGTTTGCTTTGCGCATCTTCAGTAAAGTGCGCCCCCCTGTGGGAGGAATCTCTGTCAAGGAACACTTTGAGGTAAAAACATCACAGTCACAATGCAGCCACGGTCAATAAAGTAGTGCTGGTAATGGAATAGGGTCAGTTATTAGACAAAAATAAAATAAAGAATAACTGTCCAGCTTATTGATAATGAAACTGCAAAGTCTGGACAGATTTGTGGCACTCTGGTGATAAATGTAAAAATCCTTTATTAGTTCATGGACACGCACATCATATCCATGAATTAATGAAATAAACTGTCACTGTTTTATTTTAATCACATTTGAGACGGTTGGGTCATGTTTATTGTCTCCATCATCAGGTGAACGTGGTGCCGCTCACCATCCAGCTGATGTACCAGTTCTTCAAGAGGATGATGGGGTTTTTCTTCCCAGGAAGAAATGTGGAGGAGGAGGAGGTCACAGACGAAGAAGACAAGTTCAGATTGGTTACCACGGGTGTGTTTTTGTCAACAATATGACAGCAGTAAGATGAGGAGCACTTAGTCTCTCTAGCCTGTAATCTAAACCAACTAACTGATCAATAATAGTTTCCATTTTCCCTGTCAGATGTGTGTGTGTGGGATTGAATGACCCATTACTGTGTTATGTCATCCCTCTGAGCTATTAAAAGGCTCTGACACTCTGGAGATGACCTTGAGATAAATGTGTGAGCGTGAGAGACTCAGTGGGAGTATAGGGTGTAGGGTGCGGAGTCACCCAGAGGCCACAGTGCTGATGCTGATGTGCTCTGCGTGCGTGTGTCACAGGTATCCCTGTCAAACCCCGGCAGTCATCAGAGGACACCATGGGTGCTATGGGCCCCAGCAAAGGTGTCACCCAGGGGCTGAACCGCACCGCGGGGGTCAGGAGGTCGTTCAGGAAACCTCCAGAGGTATCGTGTGTTTCGACTGATTTGTGCTCAGATGTCAAGAACAAAACAAAATAAAGAAATGTAATTTTAAAATTTGCTCCCACCAGCATCCTGTTGACGACATTGATAAGATGAAGGAGCGAGCTGCGATGAACAACTCTTTCATCTACATCAAGATTCCTCAAGTGCCGCTCTGTGTCAGCTATAAGGTGGGTTTTCTGTACAAAACAGCTGTTAATGTTCTTGTTTCTACAGTTGATTAATGGTTTGGTTCACTCGTACCGCTCTCACTCTTAATATCAACTTTCTCTCATTATACAGCACAGGGTTGCATAACAAAAAAGAGTTGTAGTTCCTTCATGCTGCACACACACACTTACCATACAAATAATTAAATTCAGAATTGCACAGGATAAAAATATAAAACAAAACAAAGCAATGTGTAATTATTTACATTTGTACATATACACGCATAAACCCAGGAAATAACCTTAACTCCACAGTACACTACCAACTCAGCATCAGACAGACAGTTTGTGACTAGCTGGTGAACATAGTGAAATATTTAGCTGCTAAAGAGCCAAATATTTTCCTCAGAAGTTGGTAGAGACCAAAGACAGATCTGAAAAAGACTTAATTGGACTTAATATTAGATAATGTTGCTCCGTGACTGCTGGATGTGTAAATAAGCAACTGTTTGCTAACATGTTATCATATTAATTTAAAGACTTGGTCTGCACACTGACAGTTGGTCTTCACTACCATGTGCACCAATTATGCAATAATATTATTTTCAGGTGTAATGTCACTTCATACTGTGCAATATTTCACACAGGTGAATTTTTAATTTTTAATTTCAGTGTGCAATATTCAATACTTAAATCAGGTGTATTATCATTTAGTGTACAACATCCATATTTCACTCAGAATTTTAATGATTATTATAATGATAATTATAATTTCAGTGTGCAATAATCAGGTATATTATCATCATTCTGTGTGCAATATGAATGTTCCTTCTGCGCAGTGGTGTAAATTCAACTTTCCTTCTATTGTATATACTGTTCCTATTTTTATATTTCCACTGTTTATAGTGTTCCCGTTTTTATTTATTATATTTCTTCTGTTTAAATACTCCACATTTTTTATATTTCCTCTTGATTGATTGAATCTTCTTTATATTTCTGCTGTCCACTTAACTGCTGTAACACTAAATTTCCTCATTGTGGGATTAATAAAGGAATATTTTGTCTTGTTTTTACAGCTTGTTGATAGCAAGTAGCCTAAAACAAGTTATTGTAGATTTATTTCACTTCTATCTGAGATGCTTTTCTAGTCTTATGGGTTTTTTTTAGTTTCTTAAATTAATGTTTGACTCTGAAATCTCTGTAAAAAAAATCATCTTTAGGGAGAAAAGAGCAGTGTGGACTGGAAGGACCTGAATCTGGTTCTGCCCTGTTTAGAGTATCACAACAACACCTGGACGTGGCTCGACTTTGCCATGGCTGTGAAACGAGACAGCCGGAAAGCTCTCGTGGCACAGGTACACAACATTCACTACTCCAGACCCACATTAAGTGCAGTATAGTGGCTCGTATGTTAATTAAGATTAAAATGTGCTTTTCTGTACTGGTTTAGATCGGATTTGTCAGATGAACTTATTCTTCATTCCAAACAGTTGTTTTAATTTATTTGCTGTTACCAAGACTGACTAGAAACAACCTACATTAGTGAAGTTGTTCTTTTTGCTGCTCAGATGATAAAGGAGAAGCTGCGTCTAAAACCGGCTTCGGGCTCAGACCTGCGGGGGAAAGCATCTGAAGGGAAGTCTGACAACAGCCTGCAGCAGCAGGAGGAAGATGAGAAGGCACGACTCCTCATCGGCCTCAGCACCGCAGAAAAGAGCTCCACCAAGAAGAGCATCTTCAGCCGACGCAAGTGAAGCAGCGAACACTCACACATTCACACCATGTCAGAGCCTGACTGGACGATCCACTGCAGCAGCCGCCGCACTCCCTCAGCACGGGGATCAGGGAATCTTAGGGGTCAGAATATCAGTCTGGCTTTGTGAATCTCAATGAAAAAGGGAGCTGGTGGAGCATTTCAGATAGTTTTACTGTATCATATGAGCCTGCTGAACTTAAAGTCAAATTCTGGAGGTTTTGTGTTTGTTTGTTTTTTTTTGTTTTTTTAATAATGCTCCTGGTCTGTCTCAGATTTGATCCCTGCATAGAACTCAAACAGCTCCAGGATTACCAGGTGCCATTTTGACCAAATATATATTATCTTGTTTATTCGTGTGCCATTTAAAATATCACTCTGCATTTCAAACACTCTGCAATTGACCACTTGTGTTGCGTTGACTGTAGCAAGGAAGACGTAGCAAGCACTGTTTCCTCTGCTTCTGTAAAAGCAACACTGAGAGCACTTTTTCCTGCTGGCTCAGGAACACTGTCTGTCAAACGTGTTAAAGTCTGCTAGAATTAATAAATAGGACTCAACTGAGAGCACCTTCAATGCTGCCAGCTGTAAAAAAAAATAGATTTTGAAATGCCATAAATAAATATATCAGATATGTTTTATCAATTAAAGGGTGTAGTTCAGATTAATAGAAGTGGGGTTGTATGAGGAACTTATCCACAGTCGGTGTATTATCTACAGTAGATGGAGGTCAACGCTTTGTAGAAGCAGCAGGAGTGCAGGGGTAGGACGCTAATCCTGCATTCACGTGGTTTCGGGAATAATTGGAAAAATTAGTTCCAGACTGGGAAAATTCACAAAGACACTCAAGTTGGAACAACAACTTTGAAAGTCAGCAAAAAATTTGTTGCATAACTCACAGAGCTGTTGTTTGTTGACGTCGTATGCAGGGACTTGTCAGACAAAAGTAAATGTTTGGTTGATAATTTTTTAGTGATTCATGTATTGCATATTAGTGTTTGCTCAAATGTAATTTGTAAAGTCGTATTAGGTTGTAACAGTGAGTTGCTGTCCACTTACAGTGACTTAGGTCCGTTAGAAAACTTATTTATTAGCATTAACCCTGTGAACAAGTCAGGTAGAGCAATATTTGACTGGTTTTAGGGAGTGTACTTTTGCAGTAACAAGTCTGGGACAAAATCACTTTGTAATATCAAGCTTCAAACTATTTCAGTACACTGGGATAGCAACATGAATCTTGACTTGGACACTAGTCTCACCCAACCCATCACAGACACTTCAACAAAAACAACCCCACCCTACCCTCTATAACATCTACAGTGTTTCCGTATTACAACTCAAAACCTCATCAACACACCGAAGTTGGAAGAACGACTTCCTGTCCAGGAAATGGGACCATCTGAGGAGCATGTAAATGCAGCATAAGTGATGTACTGCTGTGGACAGGGTCAGCAGCAAATTGTATCTTAGCCACTTAAGACAAATCAATATCTGTCTAAGCGTACACTATATTTAGAGTATTTTCACTGCTCTTACTTTTCTGTCAGGCTGCTTTTCATGATGGGTAACTGCCATTTTATAAGCCAGATATTCTCTCTAAACCAACTCCATGTGCAAAATCAATACTTTTATCTTGCAGAAGACAGGTTGCAGGTCTACCTCTGCCTCTGTCTGTTAGTGAATCTAAACCAACCCTTTAAAACACTGGAGTCACACTACAACACAAAAAAAAACTAGCCAATCGAGGCAGCGGCTGATCAGAAACTCCCACTTTCTGCAAAGTAATATGAACGATTTTGCCAATAGATTGTGTTTGGATTGGAGCGAGTGATATCTGACTTATAAAACACCAGTTTGCCATCTGAAAAGCCTGAAAGCAAAGTAGAATGATGAAAATATTCTAAATATATTTTCCCTTTACATGGCTAAAATACATTTTTCTGCTGACCCTGTCCACAGCAGCACATCGCTTAGCTCGCTACACTAATACTCTCACTGTTTCTCCAAACTGGAGGCGTGTCCACCTCCATCTATTGCAGGTAACACACTATTGATAAGTACCTAATGCAACCCCACTTCAAATAATCTGATCTGTCCCTTTACAGCTTAAATAAGTTGTGTGTGGCTGTATGACTGTCTCTCTGACAAGAAGGCCTTTTTTTCCCCACTAATGACCACAAAGATGCTATTTTATATTTTACCTGGAAATGAGTGTGTGCACCCTCAGCTCACTGTACCTCACCCCAGTGCAATATATCAGATCAGAGCAGCAAAAACATGTTCATATGTTGTATAATGTGGCACTTGGTTTGATGGTATTGTGGCAAAAAAAACGAAAGAAAACAAATCTGTTGCAGCTCATGGCTGAGTGTATGTTTTGTAATTTTATTACTAAAGCACTTTTTTATGCAAAGTATTTTGATATTTTTGTAACCACGGTTTGTTTTCTGTTGAATCACTTGTATAACTGTGCTGCTAAGCCTGTTATTTCACATTTCTATTGAGGAGATGAAGAAGAAGAAGAAGAAAATGCCCCGAACATTTCAATTGAAGCGGATCATATCGCAAACGCAGATGTATTCACATTTCTATCAGCTCTGTGGCTTATTGTTTATCTGTCAATAAAAGTGTTATAGTCTCTCAGTTGTGCGTTTATGTGTTTTTGAATAGAAAGTGTAAAGTGGGGGGGGGGGCAGGTCTGTGAGTCACAGAGGGATGATTGATCATTAATCTGACAGCTTTAACTGGAGCGGAATCCTGCAGCTCTGGATGACTCTCTGCAAACACACTTCTCTCTCTGCTGACACACAAACACGTGGAGTAAAGAGGCTGAGATGTCCGAGACACTGCAGGAGGACGCGCTGACAGGATGAGCTGAACTTTTTTTTTATTTTTTTTACTCGTTTTTAGGTGAAATGCTTTGGTTTATTGATGGGCAGCGACTTCAGCAGAAACAGTAAGGTGGGTGGATCTGATTGTGTCACAAGAGTCGCGGATTTGTAAATATTTACATGCTGGTATCATGGATGTTGTAAACGTGCTAAAAGCTAAAATAACAAAATGCGAAGAAGATGCTTGCAACAGTGCCAGTATAGTCACCTTGTGAACTGATTGGATGAAACGTGTTTTTTATAAAGAATATGTGGTAAAACTGCACGCAATTACGTTCAGGCGCTTTTCAGACAGCAATTCAAAGTGCTTTACATGGGCACAGAAACATAAAAACAATTATAAAACGTTATAATTGCATTTAAAAGACACTAAAATAAAAGGCCGAATCAAAAAGTCAAATAGAATTTTTCAGAAACTGCATTTAAAAGACAAAAACAAAGCGAAAGCAAATAAATGCAGCTGCTTTAGTCTCGCAGTTTAAAATACAGGTAGTGAAGTAAACTGTATTCATGTTGTGGCAGCGCTTCCTGTCGATTTTAACATATTTTAAATGCAACAAAGAGCCTGAAAATACATTACAGCTTGCAAGATGTCTGTGTTGGTCCTGTCCACTGCATCAAAGCGAAGCCTTGTCAAAAATAGAGATATTGATTAGCTGTTAAGTGATCAGTGACCTTCTGAGCAGCAGCATCGTGAGGGTTAAAACTGATGTTTGGTTTGTGTGCCAGCTTCAGATTAGACATAGAAATTAAACACAAGTTAAAATATTTAGATATTTACAGCTAGAAATACCTCAAGCATCATAAGTTAAAGTTGTAGGGTTTTGGTCTCCACAGAGGTGGAGGGCAGGTTGACCTCTCATTGTCTTTGTAGTGAAGCTGCACTTTGATATGATATTTTCTGTTGCAATGAACCATGTTATGTAAGATCATGTGTGTTTGTAATGTTGTTCTGTGAGAATGAGGCACTCTTGCCTACTTTAGACTTTCAGCATAACACAATTTAGAATAAAAGATGGGTGTTATGAGGAATATGCACTGATTGAAGTAACTTATCTTAGTATGTTTCATTATAACAAATTCTCTGTCCACTCAGCAAACAATGATAAAATCCCTTTCATTTATTTAGACACAGTGGTGATGTAAAGTGTAAGATCCCCTCCAGAACTGCATTAAGATATATTCAAATTGTTTGCTTGAAACAGTAATGTGTGCCTGATGTATTTTTAAGCAAAAAGTATAATTTCCATCTTAAATCCTCTAAAAGGCCTCTACTCCTACTAAATAAAAGATTCCAGTTTAGTTTACAATCCATGAATATGCTTTATTTTGTTTATTTCTTAAGTTTTCCTGCTGCACACAAGATGTCTCCTACTTCCTACGTTCTCAGTGTATTGAGCGTGCACAAGTTATTGGACCAGGATTGACTTCCAAACTAGTTTTAATGTCACAAATCATGCCGGTAACCCCACACCTTAAAATCAGATATTCAATGAGCACAGACAAACCTTCCACTTTTAGATGCAGATGAATGTGAAAACAACTTTCTAGTGTTAAACTCTGCAAACACATCACTCTGCACAGTGAAGTTCAAGCACAGAACTGTAGGAACAAGAAGAAACTGGAGGGGGACTATTACATGATAGATTACTGGCTAATTATAGCTGTGAAATTAATGTAGTTGAGCATATTTCCTTTCAAAAATGCATTGTGTGTATAAATGTAACCAATTACAGTGGCTAAATTTACTTAATTACATTCCACTCTTGACCATAAAGCATTTTTTTTTTGTATTTTCTAGCGAGAGGGACCAGCTGCTCAGCGTCGATTCAGTCATGGCTTCCTCTCAAACATGGGGGTCTCCATCACTCACAGACTCGGACACTCGGCTGTGTTTTCTCGACCTGCTGTGGGACCGGACAGCAGACCTCCCGTCCCCAAACTCCTGCTGCCTCCAGAGGACAGAGCTGAGACATCAGACACAGAGAGGAGCTCTCCTGCAGGTCTCATCTCTGTCTTCCTGCCTGAGTTCCCACAGCGTAAATTTCCTGGACGAGAGCATTTCCAGGTAATAGTCTGGACCGCAGCTCAAGACCGTGGAGTAATTTAAACCCCGAGATAACTGCACTTCTGTGTCCTCAGATCCTGGGCTTCATCGCCAAAGGCTCGTACGGCCCCATTGTGAAAGTGAAGGACATTTTCAAAGACAAGACCTACGCTGTTAAGGTTAGTTCAGCTTTAATAATCACTATTATAGCAGCATAAGAACGTGAAACATATTTCTGTGTGATAATTTTCATTGTTGTTCAGGTTCTACCAAAGTCAGAGGTCTTGAAACATGGAGTGGTGGAGCAATCGAAAGAAGAAGTCATCATTCAGGTATCAGAGTGAGACATTATAAGCTGTGGGAAAAGATGTCAATACTTTACTGCTGATACTTCTGTTAGAGTGGCAAGGATTAGTCGATTAACTGATTAGTCTAATTATTTGATAATCAAGATATAATTTATAAGAAAAATGACAAATATTTGCTTGTTCCAGCTTATCAAATTTATGCATTTGTTGCTTTTTCTTTTATCATACATAATTAATGAGTGGGTGGTGAGTGCTGGACAAGCGATCCAAGGACATGGAAGCTGTGATCAACATATTTTCACAATTTTTTGACATTTAAGACACTAAATGGTAAATATAGTGTTATGGTTTTTGGTTTCAGTTTAGCACTCTTGATTCTGTTGCTTTACTTCCTGTCTTTGTCTTTTTTCTGCCTTTTTTTTTTGTGGATTATTTTCACCTGACCTCCCTGTGTATTTAGTCTGTGTGTTTTCCCTCCTCTCTTTTTCAGTCCCTCTTTGTCTACTATCATCAAACGTCCTAGCAGTTTTCACAGTGTTTCTCTTTGTTTCGGACTGAGAGGCAGAGCTGTTCAAAAGATTTAATGAAGAAAATCGAGACACAAATGGGTTACAGGTAGTCAGGCAGGAACAGATTGCAACCAGAAGAAAGACTCTAAAACCAAATCATTTAAGAGTTCATAAAACTGGCAGGAAGTCCTAAAACAAAACAAAAGACCAAAACAAAGGGAAACACTGGGTATTCTACTAGGAGTTAAAGATGAACTGACAACAAAAGAGGGAAACACACAGACTATATACACAGAGAGGCTGATCGGGACAGATAAAACTAATCAGTAATCAAAAAAGGTGGGAAGAATGATAGAATGTATAAAACAGTCACAAGAGGAAAGGCAAGCGCTTCAAAGTAAAACATAAAATAAACAAACTAAAGTGAAATCCAAGACTGTGACAGTAAGAAAACAAACAGCAGATTATTCTATAATCAGTCCCTCCAGAAATTTGCAATGTTGCGATGAATTCAAGTGATTTCAACCACTTCCTGTGAATTCTGTGCGACCTTGCAATTTTGTAAAAACTCCACTACTTTTCCACAAATTTGTCCAATTATCATAGCTTCCCACAAGTTCCACCAATCAAAGCAGCCCCCGACACGAATTTCTTACATGTACGTCTTGATGAACTCACTCAATGTTTTGTCTTATTATTCACTATTTTTTGCATTTATATTTTTTATTTTGTCATGGGTACTGAAAAGAAGACATTTGTCATTGTTATTGACATTTATCATTACTCTGTGCATTTTTATTTTATAATTTTGTGCTTGTCAAATCAGTCATTTTAGGCCACAACAATCCCAAACGATGTCTGCAAAATCCTGAAGGGACGATATAATGTAAAGAACTGATAATCACAGCCCTGCTTACATACTTAAATATAAGTGATACTAGTCAGCGATAAAAACTAAGAAAAAAGCTTATCTTAAATAAAAACACAATTAATAAGGAACATCACTACTAAAAGTGACATTTTCCTCACAAATAAAGGACAGAGTTGAAATGTTTTACATTAGTTTGATGAAATAACTAAATTTACAAACTACAAATGGCTCTTTAACTGACCAATCTGAAGTTGTGCAGTGTGTGCTGACAAACCCTTGACCTGTCAGTAAACTTAAACATAGTGCAAAATACAGAATTGCTGACTGAATTTATGGAGACAGCATGCAATCGTTTCCACCAGGGCGTACATTAAGATGTGAATATATGACAGCGTCATCTGGACTATAGCACATGTCCTGTCCATCTCTCACTCTTATATTCACTCTCACTGTGTATGTGTGTGTGTGTGTGTGTGTGTGTGTGTGTGTGTGTGTGTGTGTGTGTGTGTCGACTGTTGCCTTGCAGCGGCAGCTCAAACACCCATTTATCCACAATCTGCAGGAGTGCTGGCAGACACAGCGCCATCTCTTCATTAGTGAGTTCATAAGTATCTAAACGATGGCACAGTTCAGTCCTCTCTTCCCCTCTACTCTCCCTCCCTTCTTTCTCTCTGAGTTTTTGCTCTTGTGGTCCCGTTAACTAAACTGTTGCACAACAACCCTGCAGCCCGACTGCTGCATCCTTACAAATCTCAGCTCTGGATATTGAGGAGGTACACTGCCATCTAATGAGAGCGCCGGGTAAAGCTCGGTGTTGCTGCAGCCGCTGTCCTGCCTGCACGAGTTCCCAGTTTTTATCCGTTTGACCAGTTTTATATACAATACACATAGCTGTTAAGCAGTAACGGCAGAATAAACTCAAGTGAGAATCATAATAAATCAACTAACAGGAGAGTATCAAGACAGAAGCATGTGTGTTTTTGATTTGATTCAACTTTATTCCTTCCTCCTTCCTTTCCCCAGCAACCAGATGAGCAAATTTATTTATTTTTCCTCCTCATTTCTGACATTTTATTTCAGAACATGCTGCCCTGCGTTAACTCAGTACCTGGTTTCAAAAAGCATATTAAGAAGTATTTGTGTATCTCGTCCTCTGCAGTGTGCGACTACTGCCACGTTGGAGACTTGCACACCTGCTGGTTACTGAAGGGTCGGTTTGGAGAGGACGAGGTTCGACTGTTCGCTGCAGAGCTGGGCAGTGCGCTGGGTTAGTGTTGGTCAGGTTTTTAACATGAAGAGTTCATCATATTATAACCTTTAGCAGTGGCTTGTATTGTCACAGACATAATGTTTGAGTTGTACCGTGAGTTAAAACTGAATTTTAAACATGGACTTATCTTTTATTTATGATGCTTATTCTCACTTTTTGTCTTCTCTTTGTTATTACAGGATTCCTACATGACTTAGGCATCATCCATAGAGATATAAAGGTATTATCTGTTTCTAATACTTTCTATGTCCACAAACATACCTATAATGAGCTGTACTGTGCTTATAGCAATGTGTGATTATAGTTATAATCGCTCATACATATTTATAATGCTTTACAACAATTATTATAACACATTATAAAGCATTTTCTGATGACTTATAAGGTCAAGTATCACATTATATTACATTATTATAATTGTTGGCCACTCACTGACATTTTTTGACTAGAATCATAGTGTGTTATAATTCTAATAGTTGTAATATATTATAACCATAATGCATTATAATCACTGTTATAATACATTATATGTGATTATAAGTGACTTGGTACTGGGTAATTTTTTGGGCAATAATCATAATGTATTATAGATATCAGCGTTGAAATAAATTCCAACCATTTATAATGCATTATAATCACTGTTATAATGCACTATAGTGTGATTATAAGTTACTCTAAGTCGGCACCAGGATATTTATTTGGCTAGAATCATGATGTATTATAAAGCTCATCATTGTAATTCTTTATAACCATTTTACAATGCATTATTCTCACATTATAATGCATTATAATGTTTTCACAACCACATTTTTGCAGGGGAAACATTACATTAGAACATGTAAATGTTCATTATTAAGTTGTTCTTCATCAAAAAGTTGTGTGAAATTAGTGCTCAGTTTCCCGTTTAACAAATAAATTAATATCCATCCATTTTTTTTCACTCTCCTTAAAGAAAACAATGACCACTGCTAGATTATAATGCATTATAAAATGTTTATAAAGTATTACAACTATGAGAATTATACTGCAGTGTGATCCTTGTCAGTGAGTGACCAGAAATTATGAAGCATTATTATATTTTACCTCATAAATCTTTAAAATATGTTATGATTATTGTTATAAATTGCTTATAACTATAATTGTACATAACCATGAGCGCAGTATAACACACAAGTATGGTTATAATGCATGGTAATGCATTATGAATATGGCTGCCATAGATAGTGTATATGTAATGTATTTATCCTGTGTTTTTGACATTTTATGACAATATTTTTTTTTTCAGATGGAGAACATTCTTTTAAGTGATCGAGGTAACTCTTGTCTATATTTTTTTTTACTTTTGGTCTGTGCAAACATTTGGAGAGTCTGTGGTCAGATTAAATTATTTAACTTTGCATTCGCAGACCACATATGACGCACAGGGTTCGTACAAACCATTAAGTTTTTAAGGTTAGGGATATGATTGAATTTAAATATACTCCTTGTATAAAATGCTTGATTTTCAATATAATCTGACGGTTCACCTGCACAATCACCCATGTAAAGCAAAAATATCTGAAAATATTTTAGATGAACTGATCCTGTCATTGTATTTGTCATTCATAGTTAGATAAATGCTCTGTCTCTTACTCGATCATGATCATAACATACAATCAAAGTTAATATGAACAGCTGGTAAAATAAACAAAGTCACAACGTGCACTGATTGCTGTGGCATTTATAGTATGAATTTACATGTGATGGTAAAGGCTACAAGAGTCTGGAAATTTTTTATTTTAGGACTTTGAACGTGTTTGAAAAGTAAGTAAGTATGTAAACATGTATACACACAAAAAAATACATACAATTGATCCACTGTGCATTTGCAGAAACACTTTCTGCTTCACTCTGAATCATACAATTTTCAAACAGTGCAGAAGTCAGTCAGTCATGTGTTTTCATTCAGGTCACCTTCGACTGTCTGATTTCGGACTCTCCCGGCGGCTGAAACGGGGAGGACGAGCGTTCACAATATGTGGGACGATCCAATACATGGGTGAGATTTTGGCTTCATTTTCCTTACAAATGAAACATATTTCATCCGAGTATCATCTGTGTGTGTTTGAGCTTCAGCATATTGCCTCGCTGCATCAGAGGCCCACCTGTGTTTTCTTCCCACTGGACTCCGTTGACCCAGTTATGACTGTGATGCACCTGTGATCCGCTGTGCTGCAGTTTTTGTCTTTGTGATTCCCCCTTTTTCATTTTCTGAGTGATGCTGATCCACAGTCCCACAGTATCATCTTTAATTTGTTTTTTTTATCTGTTTTTATCTGAGCAGCCCCTGAAGTTTTAGGTGGGGGTCCATACAACCACGCTGCTGACTGGTGGTCTTTTGGTATTATGTTGTTCTCACTGGTCACAGGAGAGGTGAGGGCGCATAAACTCAGTATTTACCAGCTCTACATGTGGCTCTATGTCAGTTGCTGGTCACTGTGGTTTGTGTTTTTCCTTTTCCTTTCAGTTTCCAGTTCCTGCAGAGCCGGACCACAGCACCATGTTGAACAAGGTCAGAGATTTTCCTTATGTCCTCCCCAAGACCTTCAGCTCTGCTCTGACCCTGCTGCTCACTGAGGTTTGGACATTTCACTCTCTTCTGGAAGACTTTATGTGAAGGGTTGTGCATAAGACTGACACAAGACTGCTATAACCATGAAATGAAACCTGTAATGAACATGATGGAGTCTTTATGAATGTTTATTACTGTTGCGATTAAGCATCACTCCATCATTATGCCATTTGTAATGCAACATCGACTTGTTATGACAACTAAACATCAATCAAGACAAAATGTCCTTGTTATGAAACTTGACATTAATTAAGACAACAATATCTGTCAATGTCTTGGTTGTGACAACTTGACTTTTATCAAGACAAGAATGTCGTTATGACAACTTGACATTAACCAAGACAAGATAACCTGTCAACGTATTTGTTATGACGTCTTGACATTATTGTCCTGGTCAATGTCAAGTTGTTAGCTGTTATAACAAACACACCTCAAACAAGTTCAACTTTGAATTTAAAATTGCATACTTGAATGAATGGCACTTCATAAAGACTCCTTCATGTCATGTCAGTCTTATGCACATGCCTTCAAATAAAGAAAGAGTTTATTTCTTTTTTTCTAATTTAATCAAATCTCTCATTTCTCATATTCATCTGTTTTGATTTTTTTTTACGATGCAGCTTTTGTGCAAGAATCCTGCGAGTCGCCTTCGTAACCTGGAGTGTTTCAGCATGCAGGCTTTCTTTCGTGGCTTTTCCTTTGACCCACTCATCCTTCAAAAGACACCTGTTGACATCATCCTCGAGCTCAGGGCTCGTCCTGACTGGGCCGCCAAAGCGAGGAGAGGCCTTTCATTGGACTACTTTGATAACTTTGACTGTGATCAGATCCTTCAGTCTCCCACAACTCCCACCGAACTGTCTCCTAGTTTGACTGACGTGGACCTGAGTCCAGCCACAGAGCAGACATGTGAAGCCTGAGACTGGACTGTGTTTCTGTGCCTAAACACAGAAGCTGAGTGGAAATGACAAACTCTGCAGATGAAGAATATTTATTATTTATTATGACCCAAATTCCAAAAACAGTTGGGATATTATGTAAAATGTAAATAAAAACAGAATGCAATGATTTGCATATCCTTTTCAACTTGTATTCGACTGAGTACAGTACAAAAACAAGATATTTAATGTTCAAACCAGTAAACTTTATTGTTTTTTGTAAACACACACTTATTCTGAATTTGATACCTGCAACATGTTTCCAAAAAAGTTGTGATAGTAGCAACAAAAGACTGGGAAAGATGCAAAATGCTCAAAAAAAACCAACTGTTTGGAACATTTGACAGGTAAAAAGGTTAATTGGAAACAGGTGATAGTATCATGATTGGGTATTAAAAGTACATGCTCAAAACTCTCAGTCGTTCACAAGTATGGATGGGGTGAGGTTCACCACAATGTGAAATCGTGGGCAAGTAAAACTGCAGGAATTTAGGGATTTCACCATCAAAAACCCATAATATCACGAAAAGATTCAGATAATCCAAAGAAATCTCTGCATGTAAGGGGCAAGGCTGAAAAGCAACTTTAAATGTCTGTGACCTTTGACCCCACAGGTGAGACTGCATTAAAAAAAACAACATAATTGTATAAAGGATACTACACGGGCTCGGGAGCACTTTGGAAAAACACATGTTCTTGCAGCATCTACAAATGCAAGTTAAAACTCTGTGATTCAGAGTGAAAGTCATGTATCAACAACATCCAGAAATACTGAGATGGACTGACGCAAAGTGGAAAAGTGTGCTGTGGCCTCATGAGTCCACATTTTAGACTGTTCTCATCATCTTGTCCTCCTCTTGGGCTAAAGAGCAAAAGGACCATCCAGACTGTTACCAGCGCTAACTTCTAAAGCCAGCATCAGTTTTTTTGGAATTGGGGTTTGATTTTATTATTATTTATTTAAAAGTTCCCTTTTCCTACAGTATGAACATTTTGTTACCTACTGTGATCCTGCAGCCAACTGGATTAATGTTTCAACCATGTTCTGCTACATTTTTTATTGTTGTCGGTCTATAAGGATCCCTTTCAATCAGTATCATTATTTGTTGTTTATTTACAGTTCATCCTTAAATGGTGAAATGAAACTTTGATTTTGTAAACAAATATTTTGCAATCTTTGGTGTAGTTAAGGTAAATTTTTGATTTCCCTGCTCACACATACTCATGTACGTATTGTTTGAATATTACCTCATGGGGTATATGTGTTTGATTATATACTCAGATAATAGTGGGATATTTCTGTGCATCTTCATAAAGTGTAGTCATTAAATCATTGTTTTCATAAGTGTAAACTGGATTTTACTGGACTTTACTGTCCTGTATAAACTGATGTTACTATTATTTCTTCTTTTTACAAACGTTAAACTAAACAGTGTCTGAAGTTTTCTGAGCACACTAACAGAGATTTGTTTTTATTACAATGTGCTTTTTGGGTCCAGCAATTATTATTAAGCAAAAAATCAAAGGCACAGTTGTGTCATCAGCAGAATAAATTAACAAATCAATAATCAGTGACTAATGTCTGAGATTGGTCCAGTATTAAGGGAGAGCTGTCAGCCATAAAATAAAAAACTGTCTTTCACCCAAGCTGCAAGACTCCATTTACAGAAACTGCTTTTTTTTATTGTTGTAAAACTCAACAAAACAAAATAAAACTCCCAAACTCTGCTTTGATTAGAATAAAACCTTTATTCAATGTGTTGGATATGAAAATATCAGGAGAGAAGCAAGAGGGAGATTAGACTTCAGAGAAGCAATGTGGAGAAAAGACGCGTACAGCCAGAATATGTTCACATCTAACTCACTGAATTAAAGGTTTATTACAACCAAACCAGAGTTGGCAATTTTTAGTGCAGTTGAAAGACAAACTAAGATATTTTTGGTGAGTTTTATTTTTTGTGTTTGTGTGTCAAGTTTGAATAAAGTGTATTTAATGCTGATAAAATCAGTTTCAGTAATCAGTAAATGGAGTCCAGTGGGTTTCATGAGAGCGAAATCAGCTGCTTCTGGTTAAACAAAAAGGATCTTACTCTTTACAAAAAGGTTGAATTTTGTAAAGATCCTTTTCATAATTTTATTAGACACTCATACTAACAATCTGAGCCTGTCAGTGGTAAAAAAAAAAGAAGCACTTATAGTGGACGAACTTTGATGGTTCATTGACGGTTGCAGCGGTCTCACTCAATACTGGATCAATTTCAAAGATTGTTGTCCCTGTTAGTCACAAGACACAAAAACATAGAGTCCTTTAAGTAAATTAGTCCCCTGTTGTATTTACTGGGTAAAACATACCAAGTGTCTTATTCTAAATCCCATTGTACCTGGATACATTATGGCCAACTTTCAGCCTTGGGTTGACCTATTTAGAGGAGCACTCACAAACCCATCGAGGACAGCCTTAATAGGACAGAAAATTGAGGACCAGATAAAGTATCATCATTAAATGTTTTTAATTAGGTAACAGAGAGGAAAAAAAACTGAGTGTCCCGGCGGAGGCAGCCACGTTTAATTGCTGTACTTCTTGAAGGCATGTATCTATTTAAATCTGTATCTCCTGAATGGGAGAGCACCGGCTCCTCCTCCCCGCCGCCTCCTGACATTGAATTCCCTCTCAGGCCCTTGTCTTAGACAGGTCCACCATGTCTGTGTTGCGGCTGTATAGTGGCAGGAGGCAGTCCAGTGACCCATATCTGGTTTCTGAGGCACAGTGACCCACAATAGTGAAGAAAGGAGTCCCCTGAAATGCCGGAGAGTCGTCCCACTGAGTCTGAAGAAACAGTGACATTATGTAACAGAACACACAACAGAAAAGATGCAGTTTCCTGTGCCTGAGTGCATAAACCACCATGAGTTTCAGACTTCAGTTTGTCCCTGAAGCAAAATGTTTCCCTAAACTGAGGGGTTACTTGTATAAAGTCTCTTAAATTGTCTTACTGTCATAATTAACCGCTCTGAAGTCCAGCCCCTTTTGTACCGTCAGTCAGTTTTCTCATTTCCTGTTTATATGCCATGTGCAAGGCTCATTTATGTGAAAAATAAAACCAAATTTTGAAGCTGGTTAAAACATCTTTCTGGAGGACCAGTGGCAGACACCGCCATAGAAAAACAAATGTTCAAATTCACCTGCCACTCAATAATGAGTCTTTATTCAGCAACTTTCATATTTTACCAGCATTTGGCTGATGCAAGCATAAGTTAGGTAATGTTAGTGATTTAATAATAATTTTATTGCTCCTCCAGAGTCTATGATCAGATTGTGTCCATAGCAGCGGTCTGTTCTTCGTAACAATGGTCTGTTACACAAAGCCGCGTCCTGAGAAATATCAGATTGCTGTAATTGACCAATCAGGATTAACAAAACCATGTGATAACTGTAAAGACCAAAAAGGGGTGGAGCTGAGGAACAGTCAGTAGAACACACAGGTACTCCAGTTACCAAGGTACACTTCACTCACAGTGTTCTATAATGTTACCAAGCAGAACTGTTGTCAGTTGTTAGCTAACACACTCGGTTAGCCTTCGTTAGCTAGCTTCCCCAAAATGGACAACAAAGAGTAACAAAAAGAAAAAGAAGAGATTGTTGTTGTTCTCAAAGAATATGAAAAGCACACACACGTATTAATCCAAAGTAAATTTAACCAGCCACAACAAATACGCACAAGCAGAAGACGTCTGACAAAATCAACATGAGAAACCTGCTTTGACACTAAATATAGATGTAATGATGCAATATGAAAATATTACTGTTACAGCAAGAAAGGAAAAACATCAACAGAAGTTGACAAAAACTGATGAGTTTCAATGAAACAATATAGATAATACATCAGACAGAGTTATGCTAAAGTTTGGCTTACTAGTTTCAAAGTTGCTAAAGTCAACATCCAGTCTATACTTGCAAACAAGTTGTGTTCAGTGGGTTTCCTTTTTTCAAAAAATGTGTCTTGGTGTCTGCTCCTCTTCCTCAATCACCATAAATTCAGCCATTGTATTATGTTCACCAAATAATTTCACTTTTAAAGGACTGAGGAAAATGGTTAATAAGGACATAGCAACACACGAGCGAATACTTAAGATGCTATGGAAAAACAGAGATTAAAGGGTTTTCCCGTACAATATTCTGAGGAAATCCTTATCCTTAGATGAAAATTTAAGAGAAACCTTAGCCTAAGTGGTTTTATGTGGTTTGCAACTGGGTACTGAACTGCAATGATGCAGATTAACATAATTCAGCACCTTAAATTAATCAAAAATTATCCTGTTTGCAGGCTTTCAAAGAGAAGCCCTGATACTACACAAAGAGAAAAAAGGTGAAAATTCCCTCTTCAAAATGGGAAAATGATTTAGCTGACCTAATTTTTTTTTGGTCTAATTTGGGCCGTATCACCATGTTCATTTACATTGAGTGGAACCTGGAAATGATTTCTATTTCTGACACATTTCATCACATTCTTTACAGTTTAAAGGCTCGCGAAAGGAAGCCACCGAGTGCACGAATTGCTCTGAGACTGAAACACCCCAGTGAATTTGAGGGTGAAGACCAAATTATCAGGAGACTCGAAACCTTCCTCAGGGCACATTTTTACTAATTAAAATAGAAATAGCACACCATGGGCTATGGCTAAACGCTTAAATTAGGTTGCTATAGGGTGCTGTCGGAATAGATTATTTATTATTTTACAATCGGCCTGAATATGGAGTAGGACATAAAATAGTTCAGTTAAAACAGGACAGCATGTGAAACTTAAAGTTGTCAAATAATTGTGGATATGACCATCCAATTAAACTGCATGTTTAGAAGCACCACATGAACTTAATTACTGTGACGAGACTAAACAGATGGTAATGTGGACGTTTCAGCAAACCTGTGATGCACCCTCTTTATTTAAATAGAACAATGATTCATCAAAAATCTTCTAATTTATGTGGGGCAAAGGTGGGTGTGAAAGCACCGCCCAGGGGAGTGGACTTAAGAGGTGTGACACACTTGAGCTGGATACAAACTAGAGCTGACGGAGAGTCTCTGTCAGTGTTCATCTCATCACGGGACGAGACACATTTCACTTTCTGTCAGGTAAGAACTTTTACTGCTCGTGTCTTTTTGTTGGCTTTCCTCAGCCGTTTGTTATAATATTAATAATAATAAATAATACATTTATTTTTAAAGTGTTCTGAAATATTTCTATAATAAAATACTTTATTTTAATTTAACATTTTAGTGGGTAAATCTATATACATCTGTATGAAGCTCACGTGCTGCAGGTTGATGTAAACAGAACAACAATGGGGACAATTAGGGGCATTTATTCAAGACTCTTTAAAGTTGACTCTGGATCATATCCAGTCTAATTTAAATTTACCTCAAAGATGTCCAGACTGATACGTTTTTTTATGTGCAGCAACTTCATCTTTGATAACGTACGAAAGTTGCATTATTTTTTTTTTCATTTGTTTGTGATTTTAACATTTTATGCCAGTGGTTCGCAAACTTTTTTCAGTTATATACCCCATTTTTTTCAGCCAACAAAAAAAACTGCTTTCTTCTTCTGTGAGATTTTGCGGCAGTTGACATTTTTCGGCAGTTAACAATTGCATTGACATAGGAACATTGAATATAACATGTAAATTAAACAAACTTATTTTACATTTTTAGTGAACCTATTGTTCAGTATTGATTATGCATCACTGACATTTTTTAAAAAAAAGTTCACATATCCTGTGTAGTACTCCAAAGTACCTCTAGGGATACTAGTACCCCCACTTGAGAAACAGTTTTATTCCTCTGTTGTATCTCTTTCCCACCTCTTTAGTCTGTTTCTTGTGCTACTCAAACATGTGAATTTCACCTCAGATGGTGTCAAAAAGACTAAGAGATCTTCTCTTATCGTATCTTAATGCTTTGGGTGGATTAAGCTGTAATCACGAGAAGTTAATGTGATCAGTCTGATACTTCTTTTATCAAATAATTGCACACTCACAGTTTTATGGTTGCCTTGCATGCCCAGACACTTGATGGGGCTCCATATTTTTATAACTTCATCTATAGAATTTGAAAGACAGGGGGAAGGAGAAACACATTCAAGTCCCTACAAAGATCTTTCGTATTGTGTTGATTTTGGAGGCCCCTGAGGACAAAAGCGGTAGTGTTTCGACCCTTCTAACCACAAAATAGGATTAAAAAATTAAATTATGTAAATAACATAAATTGAAAATAAAATTGCTTGTGCTTCATTTTAACTAGTACTGACTGTAACTTTGCCTGGGAAAATGTAAACACGGGCTTGTTTCATCTGATTTCATCTGACAGGTTAAGAATAACTGTGCAGAAAACGCCAGTCTTCTCGCTTTAAATTAAAACTGTTTCTTAGCCAATTAAAGGCTTCTTGTAGTGCATTTAAATATGGATGAAACTCAACATTTTCTGTCTTAACAAGCTTCATGGACAGATGAAAAACTATTTGTCATTTTTTGGTCATTGATGTATGAATAATGCAATCAGGTCACATCTTTTACCAGCGGCTGTAAGACAATCAGTCAGTCAGGATGACGCACCAGTCCCCCACGCTCTCTGAGGCACAGAAGAGGGAGCTACATGAGACTGCTCTACGCATAGTTTCTCCAGGGAAGGGCATCCTGGCTGCAGATGAGTCTGTGGGTCTGTAGCAAGTTTCTGTCTTCTCTAACTGTGGAAAACACGTACGCTATTAACAGCCACACACTGATGAGAGTGCATACAGTGGATCTAAACATCTGGCATCACATGTGTTAATGATCACAGGCAGCATGGCTAAGCGGCTGGCCCAGGTGGGAGTGGAGAACACAGAGGAGAACCGCAGACAGTACCGGCAGATCCTCTTCAGTGCAGACGAGCGCATCAACAGCTGCATCGGAGGGGTCATCTTCTTCCATGAGACGCTGTACCAGCACTCTGATAATGGCGTACCTTTTGTCAAAATGATCAGGGACAGGGGCATCCTGGTCGGCATCAAGGTGTGGCAGTTTAATCCCAAACTCATGCTCTTGTAGACTATCAAATTGCCCTTTGACCTTGATTTCCTGATCAAATACGTATCATTGAGTTGAATCTAACATGACTGCTTCTCGATTCTTTATTCCTCAGGTTGACAAGGGTGTTGTTCCCCTGGCAGGGACTTCTGGAGAAACCACCACACAGGGTTGGGGTTTATTTAACTGTCGATATCACTAATATTATCAATCTGAATGCAGGTTACAAGACAATTTATCAGTCTTCTTTAAATCTCTTCCACAGGTCTCGATGGATTGTCAGAGCGCTGTGCTCAGTATAAAAAAGATGGAGCTGTCTTTGCAAAGTGGCGCTGTGTGCTTAAAATCAGTGACACCAATCCATCTAAACTGGCGATTGCGGAGAATGCAAATGTTCTTGCACGCTACTCCAGCATCTGCCAGCAGGTCAAAACCCAGTATTATATAATGTGATAGCTTCTCTGGATGTCTTTGTATTATTCTGATAATCTTTCTTTCCTCCACCAGCATGGCATCGTGCCCATCATAGAGCCGGAGATTCTGCCTGATGGAGATCATGACCTGAAACGAGGCCAGTACATCACTGAGAAGGTGGGTTGTTGTTTTTTTTTAAACACTGCATGAGCACGGATTTTGTGACATTAGTTGCATTTACATGGACCCTAATAGTCCATAATGACCGGAATAATAGCCCAATCAGAATAAAAGTGCTTTATGTAACCACCTCAATCAGAAGAGACAGTTGGGTTGAGAGGGATGGTGTAAACCTCTGATAATCTGTTCAAGGGGAAAATATTAGCACCTAATAACCAAATAAACTCTTAACCAATTGTTTCTCTCTGGTTGGACTAAATGAATTATTCCTTCTGCAAATGTTTGCCATCATATGGGTGCAGCATTAGGTGACATGATCAGAGGAAGGAGCACCACGTTTCCTGTCCTTGGTGAGCTGTGAAGGTCCTCTTGATTCTCTCCATGTTAAAAGATTGCAGCAGACATATGTGCTGCTGAGATTGCTTCATTAGAAAGAGCAACAGAAACACAAATATTGTTCACGACATGATGCTGGTCCATCTTGAAAATTGTATGAAGAGGTGGAACAACGCGTAACTACTTGAATGTAAACGCACATCTTATCAGATCTTATCGTAAACTGATTTCAAATACTGTGCATGTAAGCACAGCTAGTTTTACTACAAGGGTAAGAGGTGAGACAGGGAATAACTGAGAAAGAATACTCCAGGAATATCAGGCTGCTTCTTCTTCTTTGGTGAAACAATCTGTATGTTTGCAGGTGCTGGCTGCAGTGTACAAGGCCATGTCCGACCACCACGTGTACCTGGAAGGCACTCTCCTCAAACCCAACATGGTCACTGCTGGACACAGCTGCCCCACCAAGTACACCCCAGAGGAAGTTGCTATGGCAACTGTCACGGCCTTGCGCCGCACTGTTCCCCCTGCGGTCACAGGTAAGCCAGAGTGCTGTCTAAAGAGCAGAGGTGCACAGAGCATCATTATCTGTGTCTTTTCGACCAATAAAATGATCTGTATTTGCATAAAAGAAAAATAAAAGAAATGGGCGGAGTTTATATTAGAAGTCATATTAAATTCATCAGCATTGCAACTGTGGTACCTTTAAAGCATCCAGTTGATTTAATATTGGCATAATCAATAATGAAATGTATTTCGACATTCTCATACAGTACTTTTCATCTCTCCTTTTCAAAAATATTTTAACTAAGTTTGATTAACTGAAGCCCACCACCACCACCTTCCTTTTACCTGGAGGACATTGAGCAATAAGAAACTGAAAACAATGTTATGTAAATTTAAAGATTCTGTTTTCCATTGGAAACAGGAACTCTTTACAGTAGAAATATTTTCCTTCAGTCGAAGGAAATCAATGCAATGTTGCTGTGTTCATCATTACCAATATGTTAATCTTACTAGAATATTATATATATATATATATATATATTAATATTACAATATAATATATCAATATTATAAATATATATTGGAATTAAGTACATCTGTAAAAATGTACTTTGATAAAAGTATAAAGTTGCACTCGTACATTTTTTAAATGATTTTTCCCAGAATAATAATGAGCCACTGCTGGGAGAAGAAGTATCTATTTCCACTGTGTTATTTGTGCTTTCTCAAATAACATATTCAGATCTCTACTAGAGAGGATATTACAGGGATATGAATAAAGTTTGCAGAGACAGCCTGAAAATAAACAGTTGTTTTCTGTTTCTTGCAGGAGTGGCTTTCCTCTCAGGTGGTCAGAGTGAAGAGGAGGCCTCTGTCCACCTCAATGCCATCAACAACTGCCCTCTGGCCAAACCCTGGATCCTGACCTTCTCCTTTGGTCGAGCCCTGCAGGCGTCTGCACTCAGAGCCTGGAGAGGACATAAAGAGAATGAGAAAGTCGCCACTGAGCAGTTCATCAAGAGAGCAGAGGCATGTCCACGTCTTATTTCTGGCTGTCAGGGTTCTAATTATACACCGTTAATTGTGCACCACTGCTAAACATGTCACATGCACACACACACACACACACACACACACACACACACACACACACACACACACACACACACACACACACACACAGAGGTGCACGTCAGCATGGCCAATTTCAGGGTTACTGTGAAAAACATTCCACTATTACCACTACAGACATTTAATATTGTCAGAGACATTTCATAGAGGCAGAATAACAAGAATGTAAGGTTACTGTTTCAACATCAGATAAGAAGTTTATTGTTTCAAAATCAGAGAATACATTTAATAATCAGAGCAAAATACAAGAAACAAAATAACAAAATCAGCAGAGGGACACAGGCAGTGTTTTTCTGTTTCACATAAACATCCCTTCATGAATCATGAATCAAGCCTTCACACACTGTTCAGCAAACTTGTGTTTTTCTTAACAGCAGAGAAACAAACAGTCTTCTTGTGCTGTTTAAGGCTCTTGCACAGCCTGATATCAGGTCAGCAACATCATCTTAGCTTTGCGGATCACAGGCACATGTAAACAGCTGTTTCGCTGCACGTCTCTCTCACTGACCGGTCCTTCACTTCCCTGTCCTTCTGTCTGTGGATTGTGATGATCTATGAATTATCTCTGCTCCGCACCACAGACATGGACAGCGTGGCTGCCCTGGTTGCACACACGACAAACACCACAAACAGCATTCAGTTAATTAGTGAGGATAAATGTTCTAAAATTGTAAGGTAATGACTGAATAAACACACATTAGCATTTTTTCCTATTACTTACTACTTATTTACTATTACTATTATTCTTTATTCCAAGCTGACCTCTCCATAATTCAAACCATGAGAGCTGTCATTTTTGACACATTAAATATCCCAGCAGACCATTAAGAAAGAGACTGGGTTTACTTGAAGTTTCTGCCCCTTAACAGGAAGTTTTCCCTCACCACTGTTGTCATGCTGCTTGCTCTTGGTGGGAACTGTTGAGTTCTGTAAATAATGTAATAAAGTTTACGATGTAGCCCTGCTCTGTATGAAAAGTGTCCTGACATGACTTCAGTCATGATCTGGCACTATACAAATAAAAAACTGAATTTAAGTTGAGTGTCATTATAAAATGAACATGTTAAAAAATGTAAATTAATGCATTTAATTTAATGATCTGTTCTGGCCACATTTTAGGAGGACGACAAGTAACGATTATTTTCATCACCAATTCATCTGTGGATTATTTTCTTGATTAATCGATTATTAACTGATTCATGATTTGGGCCATAAAATGTCATGAAATAGTGAAAAATGCTGATCCAAGTTTTCAAAAGCCCAAGCTGACGTCCTCGAATGTCTTCTTATGTCCAAAACACAAAGATATCCAGTTTACTGTCATAAGAGGAATAAATAAACCAGAAAATATTCACATTTGAGAATAGGAAAATTATGGAAATTTTTATCACAAAAAATCTCAAAATGATTAATCAATTATCAAAATAGTTCACCATTAATTTAATAATCGATTAATAATCAATTTGTCATTGCAGCTCTATATTGTAGGCTAACTGATGCTCTTATTTTCAATGCCACCTTTAAATATTTCTATTCAATGCTTTACTAGTATGCCATAATAATATTTTCTAAGTTAAAATATCGTCACTTAATGGCTTTTCTGAGCAAATATTGATATATGTGATTGTTTTGTGATTAAACTGGTGTAGATATAGTTTTGACGCTCTCTTGCCACCCCACGAATTTTTCTCTAGATCCGCTCTGCCTTTACTTTACCACTAACCAGTGTTTACTGTCTCCTCTGTCCACAGGCGAACAGTCTGGCCTGTCAGGGGAAGTATCCTGGAGGAGATAACTACGGGGAGGTTGGCCAGCGCAACTATGGTTCCTGTCATGCATACTGAAGAGTCTGAGAAGCCACATTTCCATCAGCATTGTGTCCTCCCATTACCACGGCATAATAGTTATTCCAGGAATCTGACACTCATGATGATGTTACATGAAAACAAGTGACAGCGTGTTTTCTTGCCTTGACAAATGAGGACAATCAGAATATGGCCTTGGGGTATTTCTAATGCATGTAATGAATGAAAGATGTTTGCTTTACTCTTGTTATGGATGCGCAGTATGCTCTTGTAACATAGTGCCATAATTAAAGTTTTAAAACTCTACATTTACTGCTTGGTATCACAAATACTAAAGTGCCACACGCTGTATGAAAACTGAATGTTGGCTGCAGTTTGTATCACAGCAAAGTTAATTAGAAAATAGCGAAAGCTGCTGAATGCTTGATGTACAACTCTTCTCCTATTATGTGGAAATATCTTCAGGCTTCTCTGCGTGCGAGTGTGTGTAGACTAGTTTTGTTAGTGGTCATGCACAGTCAGAAATATTGCACCAGAATTAGCTTTGAGCTAATTCTCATCTGCAGTCCCTGGGCAGAAAATAAATCAGCACAACAGCAACAGTGACAACATGATGTTGATGTTGTGTGTGTTATCATTCTGAATAGTATTCTCTAATAGTGTGAGTGTGTAATAGTCTGATAAACATAGTTCAAATGTAAGCATTCAAACAATAAAACTGTGTTCAGGTTAAGTCTGGTGTGTGTCATTTTGTTTTCTGTATTTGCAGAGGTCTTTTTTTCTCTAAATGTTGCATGTGTATTGTCAAATTTGTGATTTTCATTATTTTCATTTTCTTTGAATTGCAGTGTGTCGAGCTCTCTGGGCCACCGTACTTAACGCCATCAATGTTGATATGGCTGTTTTGACATCTTTCATGATCCACGATCAACTTTCTAACATTTTCTATATGGAACAAGAAGACTGAATATCAAAATATTAATATTAAGACACCTTGCACACCTTTATTGTGATAAAAGGGGTGTATACATTTAAGAGGATAGTTTATTCAAACATCAGGAGAAATCTAAAATTTAAATAAAGTGGTTCTGTCACATTAATAAGTGTGATGTATGGAAGAGTTTAGGCTGCTCTGTCTGTTGCAGCATTTTACAAATAAGTTTATTAGTAAGTATTTGCATTATCTTTGTTACAACCAGAGAGTGTTTTCCATTTTAAATTTAACTCTTCTGTTTCTGAATGATCTTATAAACTGTAATTAAGGTTGGCATCAGTTTCAAATAAAGTATGGTATATTTCAGGAAAATAGTGTTGAACAGATTTACTTCTTACCTCTTTAGAAAACTTGTTTATTTATTACATTTACTCACAGGACAATAGATTGTACGATTGAATAAAGAAAGGCAGGTGAAATTGTATTTATTTTATGAGCAAAGTCAAAATGTGTAATGAAATACTGTAGTTTGTGTATTCAGAACCACAGCTCTACATTTCAGTGCAACTTATTCTATTTTGTACCTTTAGATTTTGTCTGGAGTGGTAATAATACAACATTACATGTGTTTCTTTTATTCTTCCCTGTATTGTAACTAGTCTTCCTAGTTAATTGAGAGATATAACTTTGCTTACCTTTTTACATCAACATAAATTATGTGTACGCTGGGAAACCCATTTAATTCTGCCAACGTGATGAAAAAATAAAGGACCTGTAAGTCATTATAATGAAAAAAGTTATTTAATTAATGAGTTAGTATAATGACTTACATACTGAGCCATTATTTTTAGATAATAATGCTGCCTACAGATGGGGTCAGAAAGTATTTATCATGTTCACAAGTCATGTGTGACTTCCCATGTTGTAATGAGTTCCATTTGAAGGCAGCATAAGTTATTATTTTGAGAATGTTCCTTTTTATTTGGGATACTAGCTTAATGTTTTGAGATACAAACTAAATATGTTGAGATACAAAGTCACTGTTTTGAGCTACTAACTCATTTTGAGAAAGTTTCAAATTATTTGTGATAGCTCCATATTTTGAGAAAAATTCTCATTATTTAGAGAAAGTTTCTTTTTATTTGAGATACTAAATCATTGTTCTGAGAAAGTTTCAAATTATTTGTGAAACTAGCTTCATATTTTGAGAACATTTCTCTTTATTGTGAGATATTAACATTGTTTTTGAGGTTTCTCATCATTTTGAGATACTAACTCAATATTGTTTTTCATCATAATTACTTTATTTCCCCGCATCACATTGATAGAAATAGGCTTCCATACATGTGTTACATTGAAATGTGATATTTTAAAACTAAATACAAAACCATTTCTGAAACTATGTAGCCTATTTTCGCGATTGTCCCATTTTTTCCCTCCTCTAATAGAGTGAAAACAGCCATTTGGTGCATTTACCGCCATTTTTAAATATTCGCGATATCCCTGTTAAAAACACAATAAATAAGACAATTAATGAAAAAATACTTATAGTATACTATCATTTTATTAGCGACATTATTACTAAATCAATAACTGGTTGTTATCACTACACCTGGTGAATTGGCGGGACTATTTTGTGAGGCGGACGTGTCCGCTGTGGCCGCAGTGTGTGCAGTATTCATGAATGCCTCCTCTTGGTGGAGGAGCGCGGGTCCTGAAGAAAAACAGGAGTAGACGGAGCCCCGCTCACAGCATTGTCCACCCAGGAAATATCCTCCACATTGCACCGTAAAATCGGTCTGATCCATTCCTCATTTTCAGTCCGAGGATCTGCAGCGAGTCGCTTTGGAGTGTAATTTCGGTGTGGCTCCACCAGCCGTTTTACAAATCAGCGAGCCGTTATCTTTAGTTTAATAAAGAGCGAGCTGTCCGTTAGCAGCGATGTCGGGTGTTGTGCGAGGCCCTGCTGGGAACAACGACTGCCGGATCTATGTGGGAAATCTGCCTCCTGATATCCGCACCAAAGACGTGGAGGACGTCTTCTACAAATACGGAACAATTCGAGACATCGATCTGAAGAACAGGAGAGGAGGGCCGCCTTTCGCCTTCATTGAGTTTGAAGACCCCAGGTGAGAAGCTAATGCTAAGCTAACAGTTAGCATGTTAGGCCAAAGGCAGCCCTATTGTGTGGCTAACCAACTCGCGTGTTAAACACACGACCCGCGGGCTCAGACTATTCCTTGGCCCCCCATATACATACTGATAGTAAAGAAATGTGGCGCGTGTGCTCTTTCGGTTTCGGTTTTGCATTTTAACCTGTTTTTATATGGAAATTTATCTCAAAACAACGCTTTTGGGCCAATGTTTGTAATGCGTCCTTAACGGTATGTCCGTGTAGTTTACACTAACACCAACTTTGCGTTGTGTCTGACTTGTAAATAAGTTGCTCTCATAAGGTTACGTTTTTGATGGTGTAGCGTTAATAGTTATGTTAGCCTGCCTTCTTCGCGGCCACTTAAACATAAACTTTATTGTCCTTCATTAAAGCCTAACTTCTCTGGTTACGTGCATGTCTGCAAGGCGGATTAGCAACCGTAAACCAGATCAGGCTAGCCGCTAACATGGCTGACTGTGTCCGTGCATGTTAACCCTCGCTGCGCTCCATGTGTTGATGTGTGAGCCGTGCCGTCTTGTTGTTAAACAGGGACGCTGATGATGCAGTCTATGGACGTGATGGTTACGACTACGATGGCTACAGACTGCGTGTGGAGTTTCCTCGGAGCGGCAGGGGCTCAAGAGGCGGCTTTGGAGGGATCGGTGGAGCTCCCAGAGGCAGATACGGGCCGCCATCCAGACGCTCAGAGTACAGGGTCATTGTGTCGGGTAAGTATGCAAACTAGTCACTCATTAATTTGGCTATTATACAGGATGTTTGTTGTTGTACAAGCCTATCCCTTGGACTGCGCTCTGAGGGATTGTTTTGCCAAATGCATCTGTGTTGAGTGAAAGAGTGGGTGCAGAAGTTCTCAACAGACTTTGCTCTATTTTGAACTCCACTCCAGATTGTTGGGATGTTAAGTATGCTATAGAGCTGAACAGTTATTGGAAATATTATTGAACTCTGAGTATGGATTTTTGTTTGGTACAAATCTCAGAATAATCACATATTTTTTATGTTTCCAATGAAAATGAAAAATTATTCTTCCTACTAAAATAATAATGCTTATCGCAATCAATGTAAAAATAATCACAGTATAATTTGTTTTTTTTTTAATCACTTAGTCTTCGTGTGCTCTGCATTTAAGGCAGTCAAATAAGACTGGATCATGCCTGCAAATGTACATTCTAGATAGATGAAATGCTTGGGTGACTGTCTCATCCATCACATTTCCTCTGGACAAATTCTTATGATAATGGTCAAGCGATATTCATTTTGAGATCAAACTTCTTCCTTAGTTTGCATGTGATGTTGAAACTGGATTTGTCTGGAAGTAGGGTAATACAAGATGTACACAGTGTAAGTAAAGTATTTTGTTATTTATTATAAAGTAATGCATTGCTGATAATACAAACCAATGAGTCCTTAACATTCTGTTGTGGCTGTAAGACTTAATTATCTCAAGTTCAGAGTTTGTAGGTGAATTTATTTGTTTTTTGTTATTGTTTGATGGGGGCAATGATCATTCTCTGTCCAAATGTTTAGAAGGTATCCCCAAAAATTAAATTAAACTACATATCTTGTCCCAACTTTATATGTACAAGATAATTAATATCCACAAAAATAGTACAGTACACTTCAGTTATATTTAGATTGTTTGTGCAGCCCTGGCATGAACTGTAGCAAACTACCATGTCCTATTCTGCAGCATTATTTGTGATGTGTACTGTACCATTTTTGTGGAGTGCAATATCAAAATTGCAGAAGCTGTTTGATTCAAGGTAAAATGTGTGACAAAACAGCATTTTAATGAAGCGCTATAGTTCTGCTGAGATGCCCTGGCCTAAAAATCTTGTTCTCCAGGTGTAAGAAAACATTTTGTTGGTGGAGATCCCAACAAATGTCACACCAACAAGATTTTAGTAGTTTTCTTCAGTGAAAATTGTGATGCAAAATAATCCATTTCCACCAATTTTGAATCATATTTCAATCAAAATACCAGTTAAAATAATAGCAATATTTGTTTTCTCACCATATCTTGCAGATAGAATAATAACTTATAAAAAAGCATGCACATGCAAGGCTTAGTGTGAAACTGTTTCGGTGTCTTTTTATTTTCAATATCAGCTTTTCGGTACATCACTTCATCATTTGCAATTCAAAGTGAGCAGACCAATCACTTGTTGTTAGTTCTTACATGGCAAGGCACATCTAAATAAGAAAAAGGACATGGCAAAACAGTTAAAAAAGAAACACAAACAAACAACAACAAAAAAAAAACACACACACAGACTGAGAGAACATCAATGGTTAGGAGAGGATGTCAGTTGAATGTGATATGTGTCCAAAATGGTCCCAGACAGGAGCTATGGATTTATTTCTGCCATGTATCTTATTAAGCATGTGTTCATATGATGCTGTTTTTAATCATCAGATTTGCCCATTCTTTTAAATCTATTAACTTAGGGGTTATAATGCAAAGCAGTTATAATGCCAACTATGACAACCAGAAACCTTTCATTTGAAATCTGAGGTATTTGTGACTTGTCACCTAATAGACATAGCTGAGGTGATAGTGGTAATGTCATCCCTGCCCAGTTACTCAAATACTCTGGGACCTTTTTCCACAAAGGGCTGTTTTGGTGTCTTCAAAGAGTTTCCACCTTTTTGCATTTTAACATTTTAAAATATTTGAAATTCCTGTATCATGTACTCTGTAGCTGAAATTTGGAGAAACAAGATGTGTCGTTGTTAGGGATGTAACAATATCAAAAACACAAAGTACAATAATATCACCATAAAAATGTACAATACTTATCAAGATATTAAGAGAGAAAATGATGATTTTAAAAATGTCATTTATCAAATGATAAATCCAATGTATACTGCATTTTTCTTGTTGTAAAATTTCAGTCATGACCTAAGCATACGTTTAAAAAAAAAAAAAAACTATTTGAATTGTGTACAGTTGCAAAACAATGCAGCAGTTCTTTTATTTTATAAAATAATCATGTAATATCCCAACAGATGTGTCACCGTCCATTAAAGTATTGAAACGTTTTTTTAATTGTGATATTCAGTATATTGTTACATCTGTAGTGTTGCAATTTTCACCTGTAAACAAAAATGAAAAGGTTACCAGGTGTCAGGTGACATGACTTTGTTTGTGTGTTTTAGGGCTCCCTCAGAGTGGCAGCTGGCAGGACCTAAAGGACCACATGCGTGAAGCAGGCGATGTGTGCTACGCAGACGTTTTCAGAGACGGAACCGGAGTTGTAGAGTTTGTGCGCAAAGAAGACATGACCTATGCCGTTCGAAAGCTGGACAACACCAAATTCCGCTCACATGAGGTATGTGTACTGATTTGATTGTCAGGGATAATGTTTCTTTGCTGTGTCAAGGTGAGTACTTGAGGAAATGCCACATGTTTGACGCACACCTGGCCCTCATTTCCATCTATGGTATGTCCACCACAGGAAGGAATGTTGTCTTTTCAATGTCAAGTTCTCTTGTGTCTGCCAGGGAGAGACTGCTTACATTCGTGTGAAATTAGACGGTCCCCGCAGCCCAAGTTACGGAAGATCACGCTCCCGAAGCCGTGGCAGCCGGAGCAGGAGCCGGAGTCGCAGTCGCAGCGCCAGCCGCAGTCGCAGCAATTCCCGTGGCCGTGGCAGAGGAACGCCCCGCTACTCGCCTCGTCACAGCCGCTCTCGCTCCCGTTCCTAAACCTTTCTACCACCGATGTTTTGCCCTTTTGATGTACACCCTCCTGTTTTTACCTCTTTGAGTTTCTCCAGATGTCAGCAATTGATTTTTAATTTTTTGCATTTCATGTTCCGGTGTCCTTGTGGATGATCTTGGTATGTAGATGTACCCCCCCCTCCCCTTCTCTCTCTCCCCCACCCTTCTCCCCCCCACCTTCTCCAGCTGCTTTGTCCTTTTGTTTTCTCCCTCCTCTCTCCCCTTCTTTCTGTCTCTCAAATTTTTTGCAACAATAGAAATAATTGTGCCGTGTTGAACTTCAAAAACGTTGAGTTGTCGTCATCTGCACGCCCAACGTTTTTGCAAGTGTTGACTGAGTTTTGTTTTTGTTTATTTTTTAAAAAAAACAGCTTCTAATTGGATATGTGGGGTGGGCTGTTTGGATGGGGAGCCCAATGCTTAACTGTATTTTACCCTTGTGTCTTCCTTTAGACATCTGAAGAGAAGGATTAAAGTGATTTGGAATAAAACCATTGTGGAGCACATTTCATTTGTATGGTCAGGATAGGACATCTAATTGAGGAGCAATCAGGTCGAGGCAATGGTACGCTTCATATTCCATAAATTGAACGTTTTTTTGATAGGTTGCCATATCATGCATGTCATATTTAACAAAGCCATATGTGCTGTACTTTGTTATATATATATATATACATATATACACAATTTTTAACATGCTACCCTGGCTTGTGACAGAATAAGCAGTCCTAGATCAAGTGTTGTGATGTAAGTGTAACATCTTTGCTGTCAAATGTAAAAAAAAAAATTTGAATCACTACTTTGTTGCAAAAGCGTCCCACTTTTAACTTTAAATGTCCTCATTGGTTAAACTGATTTGTAACTTCAGGGAGTTTTTGTGCTCAGTGGCATTTTTTTCTTGATCTGATCTTGACATGAGTGCTCAGAATGGAAAAAAAAATTAGGCCCAAAAATCGTGACATTTTATTCTAACAGTCTGCCTCTGATTTTCTTCCTGGCATTTCAAGGTTTTGATTGGAGGAGTGGCTCAGTGGATCCCAATCCTTGGAGCTGGATGAGTGGATCGATTAGGGAAGGGATAGGCAAGGATGGATGCTCGGAACGGGATCAGATTTCCAGGATTCAAATGAGAGTTGAATTCAGAACTAATTAACGGGAGTCCCAGAGCAACACTTTTTTTTCCTATTAGGCCCAAAGTTTTTCAATTTAATTTCTTTATTTTACAAGAAAACGAAACTGAGGACCAGGAAGTTGGATCAAAGGATGGAATCGTAGATGCCTGGTATGAAGGAATTTTAAAAATGGGGCGGTTGGGAGAGGGTTTTATTTGGGAAGTAGTTTGTATGTTTTATTTTGCTTAATCTTTCTTTTTTTCTCTTAGCATTTTCAATAAAACATTTTCAAACAAGGACACTTTAGTTTGTTGTTATTTGAAACATACCCACTCAATGTGACTCATTTTAAAACTTTTTATACTTTATGTAATTAAGGCCACTAAAGCTGCAATGATTGATTATATTAAGTGACAACAATTTTGATAATGAATTAATTGGTTTGAGTAATTTTTGAGTTAAGTTCTCTGATTTCTGCTGAAATGTGAAAAATGTTTTGTTTACTTCCTGTGATAGCAAAAAATAAATAAATTGTGATGCATGTTTTTAGACATTTTGTGCAATGACATTGGAGGAGCAAGTGACAAATGCATTAAAAATCAAAGGTGACTTGTTCCAGGGAAATAAAACTGCACTCTATTCTCAGTATTCTAGGTAACCTTCCTAAAAAGCCTATTACAAAAAATTGCAAATTACAACCATTCCAACAAAATGTGCTTTATTTGCAAATGAAGTGCAGGTATTACACAGAGGTAAAATCTTATTGGAGCTTGAAATTAGTCAAAACAGGAAGTGTAAAATATGAAAGCACAGAATATTGATTAATGTCAATAACTGATAAATGTACTCTTCAATACCTGTGACAAAAAAAAAAGTAAACATTAAGTTGGTTCATTGAGACTTATGTGTATGATGTTTGTGCAGGTGCGGCTGTGATTGGTCAAAGTTGAGGTGATAATACAAAATTTCAAGTTGCAGAATTGATGGGAATTGATTGAATTTGTGTCGATTATTGCAATCAGAACTTCTCGGAGGGACTGTTTTATGAGCCACACAACTAATTGATTCCTCGAGAAAATAATGAACAGATTAATCGACAGTACTCTACCTGAATTTATCTTTAAAGGGACAGTTCACCCTACAATCAAAAGTACAAAGTTATACTCCGGCCTGTAGTGCTGTTTATCAGATTGTTTTGCTGTGAGTTGCAGAGTTTTAGACATATTGACTGTAGAGCTGTCTGCCTTCTTCCCAATACAAATGAACGAAATGGCACTTGGCTTGTGATGCTCACAACAAGGTGTGTGGATTGTCTTGAGCATCTGGCCCATGATCTTAAGAAACACTGGTTTTGAATTTTTCAAAGGCATTTTTGGTGCTTTTAGCAAAACTACCCAAGTGCCATTTAGTATGATTTAACTGGAGGAAAAAAAGCAGACATCGTTATGGCCAATATCTCCAAAACTCTGCAACTCACACCAAAACAAATCTAGATGAACAAATAGCACAACAGGCCAGGGGGAAATGTGTATTTCTGAGGTGACCTGTTCCTTTTCAAATATGATTTCTAACTTATTGTAAAGTTGAAATTAGAGTTGCTGCAACTAACTACTTTTATTATCGGTTAATCTGTTGGATTATTTTTGTGATTAATATATTAATTATTTGGCTCATAAAATAGTGAAAAATGTCAATCAGTGTTTCCCAAAGCCCAAAGTTTACATCCTCAAATGTCAGAGAAGTAAAGAAACCAGAAAATATTAACTTTTGAGATGCTGAAATCAGATAATTTGGATATATTTTATTTAAAAAATGAATCAAAATGATTAATGAGTTATCAAAATAGTTGGTGGTTAATTTAATAGTTGATAATAATCGATTAATTGTTGCAGTTGTAGTTTAAACATATAGAGCAGATAATTGGGCTGTGTTTTCCTTTATAAAAGGCTCCTCTGCAGCTGTACATGTCACATAAAACACAACATAGGTTCATATGTCCAGTATTCAAAGCTCCAGTGTCTCTGAGCTGTGACGGTGACTGATGAAAAACCCTGCACACGCGCGCGCGCGCACACACACGTGCACTCACACACACAGAGAGCCAGCCAGCCAACTGATACCTACCTGCAGCCAAGGTCTCGTTTCCTTTTTAGCCCACAGCCAGTGGTGGTGGTGGTGTACACTGTGAATGATGCATTGTGGGATGAAATAAGATGCCGGCAGACAGGAGCTGGAGAAAAACGCTTGCAACACACGGGGAGGCTGCGGTTCAGCCAATGGCAGGCTGCGGCATGCAGCAGAGGGGCGGGGAGCTGTCGGAGCAGCACAGCAGAGAGCCAACCTACCTACATGCTTATTGTGTAAATCTTTAAAAAGCAATTAGCCGCAGCATCATCTAAACCTAACCCCCGCTGCCCGGCCGGCTGCGTGAAATACATATTTATTTCTTGGAGAGAAGTGTTTCAAGAAAAGGTGAGTTGCAGATTTTCTAATGTGAAAAAAATCTTGACTTGTATGTCTTGACATATTTCTGATTCGAGTTTCTCTTGTGATGCTGAGCTTTTACTGCACGACTTAATTCATTTCGACCGCTTAGACTCATATATTTGGCGTTTTTGTTAGCGTGTGCGCATAATTAATTAGCTACATTTGGATACTTTTGCTCTCCTGATGCAGCAGCTGCTTTTATCCGAAAGTGATTTTACCAAGTAATTTAACTCCACCTGTATCAAGTTTCCCAGCCAATCTATGCAACGCTCAAGTCATCGTGTAGTTAAGGATATACATAGAAACACACGAGGATAAGTTAAGCTCATGAATCAGTGCAGTCGAGAGAAAACGCGGCCAGTCTCCTACGTATATGATTGATGTTTGCGATGATCCGTCCGGCTGGCCTAAAACCATCCCCATCATCACCACGTGTGGTGTTAATTTTCAGTGCAGTGCTCCTCTTCTTCCTCAGCAGACACCGTCCTCCTCATCCTCAGCCATGACTGACAGGAAAGCAGTGATCAAGAACGCGGACATGTCCGAGGACATGCAGCAGGACGCGGTGGACTGTGCCACCCAGGCCATGGAGAAGTACAACATAGAGAAGGACATCGCAGCCTACATCAAGAAGGTGAGACAGGACGGACGGTGTGCATGGATGGATCCAACCAAGTGGAGCTCTGCGCGCGCGTGTTTGTGATTGTGTGTGTGTGTGCGCGCGCGTGAGTGTGTGAGCTTATTACATCATTGGCACATGATCCGCAAATTCAGAGCCTGTTTTATTCTCTGATCTATTTTTGGTCAGTGTGGAGACGAGGCTCTTATCATCAGGGCCGTAGCTGGATTTTTTTTAATTACTGAGGTCAGGAGTCCACAAGTACCCCCTACTGCACCGTGTTTATGAATATTAATACCCCAATGATGGTGTCCACAAGTATTTTTATGTTCTAAGGACACCGTTTTCCAACATGAGGGTCTAAAATCAATTAGGGCCCTACCGATACTAGATTTTTTGGGGCTAATTAAAGGTTATCAATGAACTTAATTGTCCAAAATGGCAAATACTCATAAAATCTACTCAAAAACAATCTGCATCATGTCAGAGGTTTTCATAGCAGTCAGCAGATACAGTGATATTAATATAGCTATAGTTACAGCTGTGAAAGGCTAATATTGACTGATCAATATGTTTCTCGCTCTAAAATCAATCAGAAGTATTTGTACAGCACCTTTCATAAAGGTTTACAAGTGACTGACAATCCAGTAGGACAGAACAAACCTAAAGTTAAACAACTGGAGACAAAATGGACAAAAAATTAATAAAGAAATCTAATAAAAATATAATTGATAAACTTGAAGTGATAACAACAGTAGAGCATGTAAAGGACAATGAAAAAGTAAAATAGAAAATTATTAAATAATAGCCATTCAACATATTTATCAGGACATAAGTCAGTCTACAAAGGAAGTTTTCAGTCTTTTGAATCCTTTAATTTATCTTTATTTATTTTAATTTGTAGTTTTTAGACACTGGGATCAATAAGGTTTTACCTTATTTATTTATTGACCTAAATTCAAATTCCTAAGGACAATTATAAAGGTTAAACAACTGGAGACAAATGCCCTCAAAATATGAATAAATTGACCAATAAATAAAATTGATACAATTAAAATGATAAAATAGAACATGATAATGTATAACAGACAAAAGACAGCATAAAAGTAAAAATATCAATAATAACATTTTAAATGAGAAAAATGTAAACAATGGCCATAGAATATTTATCAAATGCCTGACTAAAATATAGCTTCACAGTCTTTTGAATCCTCTATTTATTTATTTTTAATTTGCATTTTTTTTCTGGGATCAATGTTTTATTTTTTGGCCTCGGTTAAGTACTTAACTCCCTTAAATTATTTTTTGACTGCTTTTTTGCTTATTGATTAATATGTTTCAGCTATTTTCCTATCAAAATGAACAATTTTTTTTAGGCCCTCAAATATGAGAATTTGATGATTTTTTAAATATATATATATATTTTTTTTTTTTCTGTCATATGCGGGATGGCGAGCTTCATATCTTTGGGTTTTAGATTCTTTGTCGAATGAAAGAAACTGTTCGAAGATTTCAAGTTGGGGTTTTGAGACATAATAGTGGGCATTTTGCTTTTTTTTTTTTTCTTTGGACATTATATCCCAAAAATAAGTATATTCAAGATTTACCTAAGTGAATTCACTTAAGGACTATTTAGTAAAACCACTCACTGATAGAGCACAAAATACACAATAAATAAAGTATAAAACAGATCATGTCCAATCCATACAATAAGCATAAAACCATACATACAATAATGTACAATTTTCTAACCAAAATAAGAAATCAATAAATCAAGAAAATAATGAAAATAAAAGCTGGTTGCAGTACGCTCAGTGGCAGCTACAACCTCGGTGTCAGGATTTGGAGATTGCAGCCTTTGGTTCTGTATTTTTGTTTGGAGTTCACTGATTTTCTTCTTCTTGACCTTTTTCAGGAGTTTGACAAGAAGTACAACCCCACCTGGCACTGCATCGTCGGGAGGAACTTCGGCAGCTACGTCACCCACGAGACAAAGCATTTCATTTACTTCTACTTGGGCCAAGTGGCCATTTTGCTCTTCAAGTCTGGCTGAGAAGTTTCTGATGGGTTTTCTGACGGGAGTTTTTCTCCCTGAACCTAAATCGGAAATGCACTGGTGGCTGATGTCTCCCATACACTAATAACGACATACCATAACGATGCAAACCCGGCCGTGCGCAATTGCATGGACTATACACTATTTAATATGTATGTTACAGTAAGTTTACTTTTCGATAGTTGCCATTTGAATGCAACTGAAGTAGTTTTTGTTGATGCTGTTAAATTCTAGGTTGTAAAAGATTTCAAACGTGGACCTTGATTGTATAATAAAGGAAAGCTGTAGAATGTAGAGGTGCATCTGCTTTCCTTCACAAGTGGCATTGCCAGACCCTGTTATGAGAATCCATCTGTCAGTTTAGATGGTAAAATCATACTGCGTGCACCAGTTTAACAATTCATCATCAAGATTTTAACGTGCAAGCATGAAAAGAAGTTGGTTAAAGGGGCAAAAAATAGTGGAACGAGGAGAACATACAGCATGAGTTCACTTTATTACTGCTGTCTTACTAATTTAAAGGAGTTATGTTGGTCTGTAGATACTAATGCAAAACCTTTAACGTTTTCAATTTGGATTTGAAATGAACACAATGAACATGTGAAATTCTAGCAGCCGCTCTCAGAAAAAGATGTCAAAATATCCGACACACTTGACATTTTGGAACCAACACAAGCCAGTGCAAGCATTTCCAGGTTGATCAGCTCTTAAATTTTCACTGTGAGGGACGACAGAGCGAATAAAGCTCAGACCTTAGCCTGTAACGTCCGAGTAATAACACAACAGACTGGTTACCAAAATCTGCCAACTCACCTACCTAGATTTCAGTCTTATAATCCTGTGTTTCTGCATGTTTGGAGGATAATAATCACGGTTTCTTTAAGCATCATCGGACACAAACAACTATAATTTACTTAACATTCACTTTTGATTATGTAGATATTGGACAGAGCCTATGTGTGTCTTGTCCTAGTGCTTGCTATAAAGCAGCGTTAGGAAGGTAATAATAGATAAAAACATCTGCAGTCAGCTCCACCAAGGCTACTAACACCCCTGTGTGTTTCAGATGGTTGTGTCGTCTTGTGTGGCTTGTGATACCTTCAAGTTGCATTCACCCCAAACCTTTATATATATATTTTTTTGCATTGCCAGTCTACTGCCAGACATGCAGGAAAGACATTTGGAGTTGTGACTTCTTAAAGCAGCTGCAAGCAGGTGTTTCTTTTTGTCTAGTGCATTTATTTTCATTTTGTCATGTCGATTTAATTAGTTTGAAATGGCAGTGCACATTGTTTGGGTTCTGACGTGTTCTTTCGGAGGGCAGATTGGAAGGATTTAGTTCATACAGTTGGATAACACCACACATTTCTCGCTAAAGACTGAATGTTTGCTCAGTTTTTTCTCTCCCATACTCCAACAATGGGTGAAATGTGTTTCTCACAAGTGTTAGCTTGGATAGACATTGTGTTTACGGGAAGTCTTCCTAACTATTGTCAATGTAAACTGATTTAGTATTGTTTTTTTTTCCTCTGGCATGTATTTTTTGCTGTGTATATGTAGGAGCCGTTCCAATGCTGTTAAATTTGCACAAAACGTGTGCCTGTCATTGCTCTCAACTGTAACCGGCTTGAGTACAATTGCACTTCATTAGAATTACCCAGTAGGTTGCTACAGAACCAAAATCGTATAAACTCGATAAAATAAAAATTAATTGTTGACTTATAACACTGTGGCCTTTTATTGTGTCATTGAGATCATTAATAGATTGGTTGACGGACAGAAAATGGCAGAAAATAAATCTACACTTTTGAGAAATATTCACTTGAAGGAAGTAGTTTGACTTTTGGGGAAGAAAAGCTTATTTGGTGTCTTTCCAAGATTTAGAAGAAAATCTTGAGATTACTTTCATGTCTGCACAAGTAAATAGGAAACTACCTCCAGTGTCAGTCCAAAGGTTTTTCAATTTTTAACAAACAAGATATAATTAGTGAGCCTTAAAAGTGGTGATAGGTGTATTTTTCATACAGTGCAGTGTCCTGTCCTCTTTATAATTTATTTACGGAGACCCACCATGAGCAAGCACTTGACAACAGTAGTGAGGAAGAAATCTTGAGCAGAACCAAGCTCTGGGTTGTACTTAAAATGAACAGTTGATAATGTGGGGAACATTATTTGTATCTATACCAAAAGTTAGATTAGATTAAATTAAATATGAAGCTACCCCTAGCACAGGCTAACTGAGCTTAGCATAAAGACTGGAAACAGGTAAACTGCTCTACTGACTGGGTTCAAAGGTAATAAAATCCTCCTTCCAGCACCTCTAAAGCTCACTTATTAACACTTTATATTTTGTATATCTCACTGTTTTTCCATTTCCTGTCTTTGTGCTAAGCTAGGCTAACAACCTGGTGGCTTCATATTTAGTGTAGGGACGTAAGAGTTGAATCAGTTTTCTCCTCCAACTCTGAAAAGACGAGAAGAAAGCTAATTTATTTCCAAAAATATTAAACCGTTTCTTTAAAAGGAGGGCATGTAACTTTTGCTGATCAGCAGCTACCATCTATAAACAGTAATTATGGTTTGATGACATTTTAAATTGTAGCCTAACAGTAACATCAGTAGACAAGCGTGGGAAAGTGTCATGCTAATTACACAGCAGCATCTATCTTAAGTTAGGTAACATTGGCTAACATTAGCCACTATAAGCCACTGGTCAATTCTGTGTCAGCAAAATTGTTCAGTGAAGTTACTAATTTTTACTTAAATGACATACAGTTAAAATTAAATATTTAGTTGACACATAATGAAAATAAATATTGCCTTAGTTATTTAAATTTACAGATGATACTCATATGCACTTTAAAAAGGAGTAGGAAGATACAACATGCTTGCTAACCTCACCCCTAATCCTAATCTATACTAATCCATCAATAATCAGTCTATTACATAAATCTGCTCTCCTCCCCAGCAGTCAACCCTGCAATTACACCACAGTGCTTCTTAATACTTGATTAACATAACCTCATAAATAAAAAATACAAAATGAGGAAAAACCGAGAACAACATTATCACCGTAGTGTGTTTTACATTCCTTCTAATTATTTCTGTACCTTACAAAAATTATTTATTCATAAATCTTTTAAAACTGTCTGATATGTTTAGTATGTTTGATTTGTTCACCCAGTGCATGCCACAAAATCGCCCCACAAATTGATACGCACATGCTTTTACGTTGTTACGTTTCAATGAATCATAAAGAAAAGCACATAGTCGACTGTGTAGGTTTCCATGTCCGTGTGTTAACACTTCAGGGCACACAGCAGGCCCAGTGGTGTCTGTAGTGTTGGATTTATTGTGTGTTTACTCTGAACAACTGAAGCTCAAGTGGTCTTGTGTGAAAAGCGGTCCATGGTAACAAATGTGAGTCCTTCACTCAGAGATGAGGAGAACAAACCACGTAACTGTGACATCAGTTGCTGCAGTGTTGCGCTGGTTAACCATATGGCTCGCCAAGACTCTTCATCTGAGTGATACACTCATGCTGCGTTCAAATGCAGATCAGAGATCAGAATTGCACCTCACTGTACCTCACAGTTTGAACAGCTGTGCACATGCATTTGTTATGAACAGAGGGCCTTTTTTTTTACATTTGGTCTGAGGAAAGGCCCTAAGAAAAATCAAACTGAGATTAACAAAGGTGTCCTTAAACTGCAGAATTGTTCTTATCTGTGTTAATCAACGCCATTGTCCTCAGGCAAACACCACACCAATGCCCATATAAAGACAGGAGACTGCAGGGCCGTGTGCACACAGAGCGAAGTTGAGAGAGAAATCAAGAATTGACCCTTCACTAAGCCCCACCTCCAAACAGCAACTGTCCAATCATAGCTTAGCAAACGTGACGAGAGCTGTCAAGCTGTTGCTGAGAAGAGCGATACTCGTTTCACAAATCTGGACCGTGATGTCTATTTGGTAGCTTCTCAAACACGTGAAACTCGAGAGCACATGAGTGGTGAATAAATTAATTCTTGTTCACCTGCTCTAACATAAGCTGCAAATATTAGCATGTTTGGCTAACTAATGCTAGCTGCAGTAACTTTACCTCCAGACAAACTTGTTAGATAACACTTGCATGTGCAGGTTTGAGGAGGAAGATGTGGGCTGATGCAGAATCAAAGTGGGTCGACGACAATGCATCATACTCTGGCCCGGCACTAACTGAGTCCCTACGTGTCCTTTTCCCCTGTTATTGAGTGTATTTCTGTCATCTGTCACGCAGATATACCCCCCCGTATTTCATCATCTGACCAATGTTTGCTGAGATGCAAGCTAGCTCTACCCTCAGTCATGTACACAACTGTCAGATAACTTTACATTTACGCTTTTCACAGGGTTCTTGTTTTATAACGTCAGATGAAAACATTAAAACATCAGCTGGAGACTGACTTTTCGGCTGAGTCAAGGAGTTAGCATTAGCTTACATCAGCCAGCTACACTTATAAAATCTGCTTTTTACTCATTATTTTAGCTGAAAAAAAACCCACCGGTGCCAGCTAGAAATGAGAAGTTGCTTTTGTTTACACGTCTAAGGATTCAAAGGCCTCGTATTTCAACAATTGTTCCCAATTTCGATGTTATATCTGCCACAGTTATCAGTGTAAAGCAAACCAGTGTGAGAATGGAAGGTTTGGCAGGCTTAGCAACAGTAACTAAGGAGGGCGGGGCTTGGCGAAGCATCAATTCCCAGACAAAAATGTAAAGATAGTGGAATTAAGAATTAACATAATTTGATGGTACATTTTATCTAAAGGTGGTAAAACCATGAAATGTTGATACATTTAAACACTTGGGTGAGAAAGCTTATCATTTATTTACCTCCAGGTCCCATTTAACTGCCCCACAGCTGATCTAAGATGCTGCCCACACAACCACAGACACTTACACAGATAGTCTCAACACTGGCCAAGAACTCTGAGACACTTAAAAAAATTATTACATATTTTAAAAAAATCAAGATATGCACTGAAATCTGTTATGTGACATGTTTCCCTCTTGAGATTATTGTAAGCTATAAATAATCACACTATAAAGTTAAATAATTTATTTTATAGACCATAATGGTTTGTAAAATATTGAAATTAATTATTTAAAATATAAATTGCAAAAATAGTTCTGTAATTTAAATCCTACAATTTATACAAGCATGGAATTGAAGAAAATGCAAGTACAAATTATTTTGCACAAGTATGTTAGAACTCAGATGTGCTTTTGAGTGTTCTTAGATTCTGTGTTCTGTGTTCTTAGATTATATTACCTAAGAATAAATGCCACATAAGAAAACTTTGGTGAATGCCAGAATCTTGCGAAAACTGCGTAAGTGGGTTTTAATAAGAAATTTCATCTTATGATCAGTTGGTGAATGAGTGGTGCCCAGAGTTAGCTAGCTGCACACCTAACTGAGAAAACACTGTAAATACTAACATCAAGTTTAAATACAAATACTGAGTTCACCTAACTCAGTTTTTATAAACTTGTTATTAACACTCATTTTAAATAAGTTACTTGTACTTTGAGGTGGAAAAAACTGCCAAACTCAGTGTACTTGAGTTGGGTTCACTTAAACAAAACAAGTACTTAGATGTTATGTTTTTTTTTCAGCGGTGAAATGTAACTAAGTACTAAGTACTCCTGTACTTAAGTATCCCACAAATTAGAGGCACTTTACATAAGTGAGAATGAAAAATGCCTCTAATTGTCTCAAACCATCCAGTTATTGAAAGTAAAAAACAGACTCATCTGGACTCTGTGGAGCCTGTTAGTCTTTATTTAGATCAGAGCTGCTCAAACTGGGGCACCTGGACCAAAGTTGGCTCACCATAATGTTTGATTCGGTCCACCAGATGTTTCTAGCTTTAATTAAGAACGAATATATAAATTGTTATTTATGCAGTTTTATTTTTGTCTGTCGTCTTCTTTGTCTCTCTCACCTTTCCAGTCTACCTTCACCTGTCTTGAGGCAAAAGCCCCACAATAATATAAAAACAGGATCCTTTATTTTTAGTTATTTTTCATAATCTGAGCAGACGGGTAAAGCGACTCTTTGCACAGGAAGTTAATGGACGTTGGGATCTTAGTATCATTTTGTATCTATACAACACATCGGGTGTTTGCTTTTGACTCATGGCCCAACAGGAAGTTTCAGTTTTGGCTCTTGATGACAGCAGCTCTAATCCTCCATCTAATGATCCACAACAAGATCAATATAAATATTGTAAAATAAAAATAAAACTGTGCAAATCATTCTGAATTAAAACACTTTAAAACAGTGTTTTAATTTATAGGCCTTTTAATGTTTACTTATTTTTCTGGTAAAGTTATTATTAAAGCTTGTTTATTAACGGGCCCCTAAAATGTGAAAATAAAAGATTTACACGTGAAAAAGAATAATAAAGATTAAAATAACACAACAGAATGATAAAGAAATAAAATAAAGAAATAAAGGAGAATAAAATATTACTAAAATTAAAAAAAATAAAGAAACAGATATGTGATATCTGATGTTTGCTTTATTTAAATTCTTTATGAAGAAATGTACTGACGTTTTATTCATTTTCAGTTAATGAGTTCATGAAATTTCTATGAATTAAAAACATTTTCTTATCCAGTTTTCTTTTCTTTTCATTTCTTCATAATGTTTCTGTAAAGTTGTCGATGTTGAGTTTGACATGTGATGCAAAGGCCTTTTTAATCAGCGTCCACATTTCAAAATGACCTGTCCCAGATTATCAGGCAGATTTATTTAATTAATTTACTTCTTTCTTCATTTTCATATTGATTTTAGGTTTCCAACTTTACATCTGGTCAATAAAAAATTAGCCTTTTGGCTATTTCAGGTATATTTATAGTAATGTTAAATAATATGTACTGCCCCCGGAAAATTAATGAATTTTAATGAATAAAACACCCCTGTCACCTGTTCATCCTGACAACCAATCACTGACCGTTTTTCAAGTAGTCGGCCCAAGGCGCTTCCTTTATAATGGAGGTAAAACGGAAGTGACGGTTTCTGAAAGACGGCGTGGGGAGAAATGTCACGTGAGTCTCTGAAAAGACCAGCTGATCAATAATCTCCCTTCATGGCAGGTGAGTTGGTGAATACCAGGCCTTTATTTCCCCCCTTTTTCTGTTTATTTTCTTCTTTCACAAACTTTTGGTTTAATTTTCTGTTTGAGCATGAAGCGAACAACTGACACCTGTCCACAGATCTCTAATTAACTTTGTCGGTGAGTTGATTTCCTCTTTTTACTCTTTACTAAACTGAACCACTAAAACTTTCCCATAGATCCTAATTTGATTTGTTTCGGTGAAGAGGGTTTACTCGGACCAAAGTTTGAGATACTGAACTGAACAAACTGAGTTCTTTCTACTGTTTATTGCTGAAGACCTGGAAAGTTGCGCTTTTATATTGAACTCTGAAGAGTTTCAGGGAATATTTACTTTGGACTTGATTGAAAATGACTTTCTCTCTCTTTTCTCTTCTGTCTCTCTGGTTAAATGTGTTTTTTCATCGTCCTGTCAATACACTGATTTATACTGAACTGACTTGTGCTGCACTGTCACCCTGATCATTTGTGTGCTGTTGTTCTGGTGGTTCATTTTTATGACAGAGTGGGAGAATGACCTTTTAAAATTTCAAACAGGAAATTGTCAGATGAACTCTGGCTGACACCATAAAAACAATGATGAAATATTTTGCTGACAATCAGTTCATCGTAGTGATTTTTGCTAAATGTTGAGCAAGGGGAAGTAATGAATGACAGCTACTCAAACTATCATCATCTAAACCTCTTTTCATAGATTAGGCCTCATTCAGCAGAGTTGAAAAACATCCGGGGGTGGGTGGGACATCAGAGCGAGAGGGGCTGCCATCTGAAGCAGCTGCAGCTCCAACTAGTGGCCGGCAGCTGCATGACACCTTAGAGGCAACAGTTAACCAGCATTGCACATGAATAAGATATTGATAAATAGTTACACCGACGAGTATTCCTGATGCCGTTTAGCGAGGGTGGCGACGTTTAATCTTGTACATCTCTAGCTGGTGGTAGGGCTGCATTTAACAATTATTTTCATCACATCATCATTTCATTTCATTATTTTCATCACAGATTTGGTCTGTAAAATGGTGAAAAATGTTGAGCATTGTTTTCAAAAGCCCAAGTTGACGTCTTCAAATGTCTTATGTCCAAAACGCAAAGATATTCAGTTTACTGTCATAATAGGACTCAATAAATCAGACAATATTTACATTTGAGAAGCTAAAACTCTGAAAATCTGGACACTTTATGACACTTCATATCAAAATAGTTGGTGATTATTTTAATAATGGATTAATAATCGATTAATCGCAGCTTTATTTGCACTTTCTTGAGCAGAAGACAGTTGCTAGAAGCTGCAGCTACACTGCAGAAGTATTATTTTCACTTTCTAAACAATAGGAAAGAGGGGAAAAAGTGTTTTGATATAGAAAATGGAAATAAAGTTGAATGTAGGCTGTGATAGAATAATCTGATATATAACCACTCGTCTGGAGTGATGTGTGACCACATTAAGCACAGACACTGACATTAACCTGCAGACAGAGCAGCTACTGCCGCTAGCACTGCTCCAGGTAAACTATGTTGTTTACCCCCAGACACTGTAATCCTTTTCGGCCTGAAAAGCTGAAGCATTTAGTGAGATATTGTCATGTTTTGTAGGTTAATGTGCAGTGTTCATTTTTTCAGACAGTGTTTAAAATTGTCAGTTAGTAAGCTGTGTTCAGTTTTAACTGCTTTCTGAGTATTTTCTTACTGATCGACTAGAATAAATTAAATTTTGTGTTTAATCAACAGGGAAAGACTGGGTGATTCTCTTCCCTTTCTCAGAGCTGGGCAGCAGAGGTGACAGCGTCAGCAGCTCCTGACAACTCTTGCCCCGTTCTCCCACAATTCAATATGACGTTCAGTTTGCTGGTTGCTATGGCGCTGGTTGCTACTAGGAAGTTATTTTGAATTTTAAAACTTAATGGTCCAGCTGTGGCCGGAAAATCAAAATGGAGCGTGTCTATGCTGTAATCGATTATGTTCTTCATGCGTATGGATGTCCTGTACATGGTTCAGGATAGAGGTTGATGACGCTGCAGTCCAGTAGATGTGGTTTTTGATGCTCCGCTTCCACTTCTGTAACTTCTCACAGTCCTTCATCTTGCTGATCTTCTCCAATTTTTTTCTTTAGAAATTCCTACAATTCATATGAAACACATTTCTTTTCAGTAAAAAAGTCCAAATGAAAGATAAATTGAGTGATATATGGAAGTGCATTATTTTAAAATCAACAATTAGTTTTCAATTGTCTCATAGCATTACACTATAACAACACTAAGCATCTTTCATATGCTACTTAGACACTATATACAATCATACACTGTTGTGTGCCTAATACATTTGTAGTAAAAGCTACTACGTGTGTGGTTTTGATCATGTGTTTCGTGTTGGCACATGAAAATAAATTTCTCCATGTGCCAGACGTCATAGTAATGGGTGATGTTGGCCTCTCTCAAGAATTTCTGGATTTGTGGATGACGGTCGGTGATAATGCAATCCAGCGTCACACCATGTGCGTGCAGCAATGTCAGGCTCCTCTTGAGACCCTCTTTCACCATGTGGTAGCTACCACCAACCTCATTGCTCTGTTCCCACCAAAAATTGAGATAAAGATTATTAGAAAATGTTATATGGACAAATATGTTCCAAAGTAAAATGCAGAGCCCTATTACTATTTGATTTCATTCCACTCACCTGAACCAACTGGATGTCAACAACAGTGTTGGTCTTGAGGTCCATCATGGTGTAGCTTCCGAACTTGGCAGAGTGCCCTGTTAAGACAGTGTTAAAATTTTATTAAAGCCCACATATGGGCCAGAACAAAAAACACAATAAAACTACAATTAAAAATGTTAAAAAAAAAAAGAAGAAGAAAAGAGTCGCAGCAGAAGCATGCATGTACAAAATATCACCATAGTCCAACAGTGATTCTCGGCAAAAGCTACACATAGTACCAAAAATGTTTTTTCTTAAAATGCATGTATTCAATCATCATCATCACTGTTAATTTTGAGACTGGTTTGTACTGATATAACCGCGTAACATTTAACAGTGATTATGTTCTAAGCACAAATAAACACAACTGCATACCTGCACTAATCACAACGCCTGATTTAGCAAGTTTCTGGACTTGATTTTCTGGCAGGTCACTACACATTTCAGGTATGAGACACTCAGCGGCTTGGTGCTAATTTAAGTTACAAAGACTTGCCATGCAGAGGAGAGAGGAGGCGTCCATAACAACCGAGCCGAAAGCACAAACCTAGCAGCATGTAGTCACACAAAAATAACATGAAAATAGATACCAGCATCCAATTTACTGGTCTGTTCAGTTAATTAGCTTCATATGAGGCTTAACAGATTATCTTGACTCCGCATTAGCCCACAGTCGATGCTATCCATATTAGCCGCGATGCTAACGCCACATCAACCGACTAAATACACAGTAAAGCAGCATAAACATGATAAAACTTACCGCTGCCACATTTGAACTAGTCCTGCTTTGTACTGACCCTCATTCAAAAAGCAGTCAGCCATAAAGTGGTTAGCACACACATATATCACTTTACCCAGTGTTGTGGGGACATTTCCGTCAAAAATAAAATTAAGCCACTGAGTCTTCTCTGGGTCAGATGATGGGAGTAAATGCAGACATTTGTGCTCGTTCCTGCACACATCAACACAGCACTTGTTGTGCTTTCCTCGTGCCTTCAACATCTTTGTTTGCCTGTGCAGCGCTACCGGGAAAAAACATGGGGACCGGGAAGCGGACTCTTATGTTTTCAGTGGGCGGCGGAGACACGCAGCACAGGGAGTGTCTCCTGCTCAGAGGAGGCGCTTGCCCGGCTATGTCAAACCTAAATGGATCATTTTGGCCCACATTCATGGAAAGGTGGAGCAAGTAGAGAGAGGGAGAGAGAGGATTGTTCTCATATCAGGGGAGTCTGTAGGCAGGCTGGGGACATATTTTTACTGGAAAACCTTGAAAAAGTGCATTTTGCATAATATGGGACCTTTAAGTATTGTGGACTCAAAATAAACAAGTTATTTTTACTTTAAAATCTCAACTTTACTTAGTTTTTTTGAGGCAATGACTTTGCATAATTTTGTTGAGTACACCCAACTTATTAGATTTTACAGTTAGCAGTTACTTTAGCAACAGGTAAAGCTATCTGTCCATCGGGAAGCTCCATGAATTATCAACAGTTGAGGCAGAGCAGCCAGAGGACATCCAGTTTCACCAAAACTAGTGACATAGATGGTGTTCTGTGATCTTACCCAGATCAACTTAAGTTGCATAGTGTGAGAACAGGTGTTCGAGGGGTAAAATAATTATATGTCGCTTTAAAATACCCCCACAATCAAGAGAATAAGCCTGATGATGTCACTATGTGAACTTGAGCTTTGAGACCTCAAAATTTTGACAGAAAGCCTGCCAGTCTTTCAAAGTCTAAACTGCAGGTTTGGAGTTTGAAAAAAAAAAAAGTGGGTATTTGACACTTTCCAGGTGCATTATGGGAAATGCAGGATCCACCTGTTTTGGAGGCAGAGGTGAGGATATCTTGACCTCTGCAGCATCAGTCTTTAAAAAAAAAATTCTCTCATAAGACACTGTGGAAGTAAAATACCAAGTTGCAGGGGCACCAACTTTAAGTTCAGAATACTACAAGTGATGTTCAGTAATGTTTTTGCCTCTAAGGTGCAGCATCCTCATCCTTGTAGACTTTTTTTTTTTGTGGCATTCAACAATGTGCCATCTAGAGCCATGCATCAGCTCACTTCACTGATAAACAAACCTTCAGTCAGAGTCAGAGTGAGCAGAGAAGGCATGAACTCTTGTATACACACGGCTGCAAATGACAAACGGGAACAGACGTCGGACCTCAGCTTCAGTCCAGAGATTATGTGTCAGGACTGGAGCTGATGCAATGGTATCCATTACTATATGATGTAAATATTGATAAAATGACAGATTTTACAATTTACTTCAAATCATGACAGCAGTACAAACTTTTATACGAGTGACACTGCAGATACTGTATTTAGTACTATTTTCATGTTGTGGTAGTTGTTTTCTTATTCGCAAACGCAGCAGGAGTATTGAGTTTCACCTGTGTGGTGTTTTCAGTTTGCGCTGAAGTTACGTGATGTCTGTAAGTGGAAATCTGTAGAAACAAGAGCACGCAGAGAGCCAGCAGAGCTGAGAAAGCAGACAAATTAAAGGACAAGTGACTAATGAATAATTTCTAGAGACAGACTGAGGTCAAACTGGGTGAAATAGGATACCCTGTGGACTTAACTGGAACACTGCCTAAATATTAGAAAACGCTTTTTTGCAGCTCCCGTCTCTGCACAGCTCTGAAGCTCAAATGATTCGTTTTACTGTAACACATTAATGTTCTGGGAGCCTGTAGCAGCTCCCTTTAGTCAATGAGAAATAATAAATAAGGAATCAGAGCTCTTGTTCAACGTGTTTCTCAGATTCACTGAATAATGTACAAAACAAGATGTAAACAGAAGTGCGTCAGAAGCTTTTTCACCGAGATGTTTTACACTCTTGTTTTTCCCACAAGCGTCCCCACCTCCCTCCCCTCCACATACCTGCCTGCTTCTCTTTCAAACTGTAGCCTCTGGCTGCCTCCATCCATCTTCCCACACAGAGCTGTAATTCATGGTCAGAGCACATTCACATTTAAACTGCACAGATAATTGACTGGACAAAGAAATTAACCCACACTGCCCGACTAGATAGATATTCTCAGACAGTTTTAAACATTAAAGGGATAGTTTGAAGTATTTGATGTAGGGTTGAACGATGCACTTAGAGATAGTCAGTGTGTTATCTACAGTAGATGTTAGTTGGAGCTGAGGACAGTCAAGCAATTACTGCATGAATTGCAAAAAAAAAAAAAAGTTCTGATTGTAAAAAATGCTTTAAAGCGTCTCATTTTATGCAATGTGCTGTTTTTATTTAATTTTTTTTCTTACTGAATAAAAAGGTCAGGAAAATTAACCACTCCTTCACATGAAGGGCAACTTTTCATGTGTTAATCCATATATTATATTGACAGAGAAAGAGTTCTGTCCTTCAAAATCTGTTGTTCTTCCTGCATCCAGTGTCGTCGCAGTGACGTAGTTGGTGTTAATGAAGAACTACAGGCTGTTTCAGCTTGGATTTCTAGTCTCCACCTCTGGGTAGCCAGGGGCTGCGCTAGCTAGGTGAGTATTTCTGTCACCCACTATGTTTTGCACTAAGTAACAGCAATAGGCTCGGTCGGTGATAAATGGCAACATGGGCGTGGGACTCGCAGGACTGGAGTGAATCTTGACGACAACAGTAGAGGCAAAAAGAATTTGTTCAAAAAACTTTAATGAGAATGAAAAATGCTTCTAAAGCAAAATGTCTCAAACCATCCAGTTACTGAAAGTAAAAAACAGACTCATGTGGCCTCTTTAGTCCCTACTGGTCTTTATTTAGATCAGGGCTGCCCAAAGTGGGACGCTCGGACCAAAGCTTAATCATGTAGTCGACTAATTGTGCACATCCCTAATTTACAACAAACAAAATAATCTTAAAATTGGTTCTCCTACTGGTCCTGGTCAGCACACGAGCAGCTGAATTGCTGTTGACTGACGGCTTTTGTTTTCTTGGTAGACAAAAAAGGTATTTCTGGTCAGGAAAAGGCTGTCTGATGGCAAAGTAAAGCAGTGAATATTCTAAATAAAATGTACACTTGAACTGATATTGTTTTTTTTTTTGAGGTCAACCTTTTTTTTAAGTGGCTTAAATACCTTTTGTTGTTGATCCTGTCCATAGCAGTTTATTACTTAGCTTCTATGCTTGTACTCCTCTCGACTTCTCCAAACTGTCGACCACCATCTACTGTAGGTAATACACTGACTATGAGTAAGTACCTCATACAACCCCACATCAAATAATCTGAACAGCAATAGGCTCAGGTGGTGATAAATGGCAACATGGGCATTGGACACCTTAAAGATCATTCAGATGCAAAAAAAAAATATCAATTAATGTGTCAGAACTGTGGCCTTAAAACTCAAAAATGACAAATAGATGGATCAATCAGACTGATACCTTTATTATAGCGTTAGAGCTTTTTCAAATCCAGCTGCATCTCACGCTGCTTAGTTTCCATCGTACTGAGACATTCAGTACTCTAAATGATTTTAAAATGACCCTTTTAATTGTGGCATATTTTTATCCATATGCTCTCAAATGTCTCTTTTCAGCTGCTCTCATGGTTGCCCTGGAAAACATTTCAGTAACCTGAATTGCACCAAAAACAGACTGTTGTTTTGGCTCATGCTGAAAATACCCTCCTGTTTTGTTGGGAGCGTAGGTCTCATTGATGTGGTGGATGGATGTTTGCGCTCTGCGGAGGCCTCATAGACTGTGAGATGACCAGTGGGCGGACTTCACACAGGCGAATGACTCAGACTCAAACATCATGTTCAACATGGCAATGAAAAAAAGGGGGGAGGGGGGGATCATGAATATGTTAATCGCAGCAACTGGACACGCACACAGAGGCCATAATGACAGCGTGTAGGTTGAAATACAGGTTTTTATTATCTAGAGAGATCAAATTTGAATGTGTCACTGCATGAAAATCCTTGGAAATGGAAAAACATGTTCCTCTACACTCATGATTGCTGTGCGTTTAGTGGTTTAAAAATGGAAAAGTGCATCAGAAGCTGTGTATTATGTCTTTTTCCAAGGTCTCTTTACACACAGCAGTGAAACATCATAGATATGTTAACATCTGAACATGTCCTGGCTTTATCTGCCACTGAATAATGTTCAGTGTTCATTTCCGTTGGAGGTGTGAAGGCTGCACAGCTCTCAAACACAAAATCTGAAACACATCTACATCGAATGCTGCCTCAGCATTAACTAACCTGCATTCATTTTTGTTTTGGCTCCGTGTTCATATGATTTTAGAGGACAAAGACGTATTTTTAGACATTAATTAGAGATAGAAGTCTCCCTGCTTTAAACCTGGACAGTCAGCACTTCTTCAGAGCGTATAAATGGATAAAACCACAACTAAGGTTGAATCTGAATGACGTGTGGCTCTCCTTACATAATCTACAGTATATTCCTGTATTATAGTCATTAAACAGTATTACATAACTGTATACAGTCACACAGTGAACACTGAGCTTTACAGTTTTTCTCCTTTGCTTTGGCTCGATTCTTGAATCATGTTTTTTTTTTTTTTTTCCCCAGAAACATTAAGTTCAAATCTCTTCAAGATAATTCCACATGTTTTGGCACATGTGTGCAAAGGAGTAAGTACAATTTGCACAGCATTCACTTGCACATGGCTGATCAAAACTGATGAATTAATTCTTAGCAAAACTGTCAAAGTTTTCACAACTTCTAAACATTATTTTGTTATTTGAGCCACAACATGAAAAATTATCCACTCAGTTATCAAAATCTGTCAGACATACAAACAGGGGTAGAAGTAACTAATAACAAATACTCAAATGACTGTAATTAAGCAGATTTTCATGTTTGTACTTTTACTTGTACTTAAGTATACAAGATGTAATCTACTGAGTTACTTTCAAAATCATAGTTGAGTACTGGGTACAGTTATCTGACATACAAATGAAAAACAAAACGCTGACAGTAAAGATTTGGAGTAAGGATGTTAATGATTAATCATTAATTAGTTAATTACATTAAGAGTTTAACCAATTAAACATGTTTTCATGGATATTTAATCAATAGTTGTAGCAGTTATTATATCTCATTCGACATTTCTTTGTCTGGCGGAGCCGTTTGTTGAATAAGGAAAATTAAACTTTAACTTATAATGAGAAAAAAAAAGAAAAAAATTGAAAATGAGAGAAAAACATATTTTATATCTTATAAATGATTAATGAGTTATTGACTTTCAGCATTTTCAACTATAGGTTCAGGAAAATGCATATTTGCAACCCTGGTTTGGAGAGGTGACTGACATCAATTGTTAAAAGTAACCAGTAAAAGTAATAAATAAAAGTAGTTTTTGAGATGAATATTTTATACTTGTATATTTCTAACACCAGTGCTTTTACATGTAATTGAGTAATATTTTAGCAGTGTAACAGTGCTTGTACTTGAGTAAAGATTTTCAGCACTTTTCTCAATAATTTTTTCATGAAAACACTTTTTGCAGACTCTGTCTGAGGGGAAACTCTATACTGTCACTGGTCTTGATCATTTGGCCAATCAGAAACAGTCAATGACTCATTGAGCTTTTGTGCACTTTTACATTCTGACCACTAGAAGGAAACCTTTGTCTTTATGACAGATCTCACACTCCTTTTCTCTCTGTCTCTCTTGAGTTTATGATGTGAGTGTAGGAGCCAGTTGGATCAGAGTCTCTGTTGTAAAGTTTGACATTGCTTTCTAAAATTAGAATTAGAGCCATCAACATGAAATAACAGTAATCACAAGCTTGATTAGTTGAACATAAATGCACCTTTAGCAGAGACTTAATAATAATCATTAAAAATAATAATTTTACTTTAAATGTTTATGATACAGTTATTAGATGTGGGTGTGTTGTGCAAGTAACTTACATTCCTGTGTGACAGTTTTATAGTATTTACATTTCAAACATTTTTATTTTCTCTTTTATTTCTGGATGAAAAGCCACAAACCTCAGAATCAACAACAGCCTTCAAACCGGATACATTTTCCTTCCACAGCTTAACATGCCATGGATTTAAATGTTCACTTGACAAACTGACCAGAGTGAGAAATAGGACAGAGGGGATATTAAGGTCAAAGGTCAAGTGGCAGAAAATGGCAGACATTAGCCTCGGGCTAACAAGGTATTATAGGTGTTTAGAAATCCTGAAGTTATGATTTTCACTACAGTCAAAAATACAGACATTTCTCTTTCTGTTAAACTGATCTGGAGATGCTTTATTGAGGCAATGTATTGTTGTGCTCAGCTGGTGCCACCAGAGGTCAGTGTCTACTTGTCTGGGACGATGGCCACCAGCTTAACACGTGATGGTGTCCTCGCAACAACATCCAACTGTCTCACTCAGCTGAGAAAACTCTGGCTCCCACCACCTGCAAAGGGAATACGCAAATCAACTCTTACATTCCTGTCAGGCAACTGACCGACATATATCTCTCTGCCGGGTTTAAAAGGGCCTTTGTTTCCTCAACACACATCTGTAACTTTGATGTGTTCAGCCTCTGAAGCTTGAAATAAAACAATAGAGCAAATAACAAACGCACAGAAAAGAAACATCATTGATACCAATTTAACTAAATGTCTTGGATTGGCCTGACTTCAGAAGTTTTGAAAGAAAATAACAAGCAGCAACAATTTTCAAATCACAATCACAATGTGAAAGTTTCCTAAATAAATACCATCATGTAATGTATACCCCAATATAATAATATATATATATATATCAGGAGGGTATGAAGACATGACAAAATAGAACCCCTCAAGCCTGGCAGAAATGTAATAAAATATTTTCATTAGTGTATAATCACCTGAAAATAAGAATTGCTGTGTTTTTGTTACCTTAGAATGAGCTGTTTATATCTACAGAATGCATTGGTCCTCCTCCATGGAGGACGCCATATTGCACCACCATGTTTCTACAGTAGCCCAGAACAGACAAACCAAACACTGGCTATAGATAAGTTTTTTCGGGCCAGGTACACCAGTGGTACTCAACTTTGCTTAAATCAGATATTTTACTGCATTTAATGTCTGAAACTGCATTTTAGTGGTAACATTTGAATGAATTGCATATTTAAGGTCTTGTAGTATAGCATTAGCATGTCAGTTCCTTCTTCAGTTTATTCTCATTGAGACTTAGAAAATGGTCAGATGGCCACCTGGCATTTTATCAGGGGCCAGATTTCACCTACAAGCTGCAAGTTGAGTATGACTGTCCTACAGGCTTGGAAGGAGAGGGTGAGCTGATGTGTTTGCAGTCTCCAAGCTCACCACTAGATGCCATTAAATCACTGGCACTGGTCCTTTAAAGCTGTGTACAGGCTCAGAAAAGAAGGTAAATTCATGCTTCATTAGTGAATGTGGTCTCTCCACTTTAAGGAGGTGGTTTGTTTCAACAACAAAGCACTTTTTAGATTTTAGATTAGAACAAAACACAATATTATTTCATTCAGTTTGACTGTCCTAAATTCCCTTAAAACTTTTAAGAATGTGTCTTTGTGCTTAACAGCAGCTATGACCAATAAATGGGCTAATAAGATGATGATCCTCTAATAAACAATGTAAACACCCATAAACTTTGAATGTCATTAGGTATTTATAAGTTATTTCAATGAAATTACAATGATATACTTTTGTTTCATATTTATAAGTGATCATAGGGCCAGATTTTGGCCCTTGCTGCCTTTTGTGTAGGCCTGCATCAGAGCTTACGTTACCACTAAATTTATTTAGTCGTTCACAATAAAATGTCATTTTGAAAAGCAACAGGAAGTTTTTGAAGAAAAAGTGGAATTTCCCATGACTAAAGGGAAAGTAATACTTTCTATAAATAGTTACTTATTAGATTGGGCAAAAGACAAATAATGGATATGTAAACAGATTAAAAAGTTGTTTTTTTTATTTTAATTTCTCCATGTTTTCAGAACTTGTGAGAGCTTGCATGCAGACAGTCTGTGCTGCTTTGTCCTTGCACGGGGCGCCCAGAGGTGATTTGGTTCATAAATGATGGTGTCCGGTCTGCTTTGCTGCACCCGAGAGCAGTTTGTTCTAATGGTTTCCTCTGAATGGAGCGCAGCCATGGAGGTTTGCATCGCAATACGGGAAGTTGCTGAAGCAGTCACTCCGTGCAGTTTCACTCTGCAAGTATCGCTCATATAGGCATTAGGCTCATTAATAGAGGCACTCATCTGTGGGGGGGCATTTCACTGTGATTGCTGGCTTTATAGTGTAGACATAAAGTTCAGAAGAATGGTCAGATATGATGACAAAGCAAACATAAAAACAACAAACTTATGCAAACAAGTACATAATGCTCAGTTTTAAAGTCTTAGCAAACATCCTGCATGACTAAGTGAGGAGCAGGTTAAAGGTTGAAATGGCTGCCTTTCATGGGCCGCTATACTTTTATGACCTTGTCTGCAAAGAAACTACTGGAAACACACAAATGTTTGCTCCTGAAAAAAAACTGAACTTCACGATTCATATATCAGAAAAGTGTGACCACATGATCAGGTGTTTTGCAGGAATATGTGGCGGAGTCTGCCTCGTTGTCAGTGAGAAGACCTGGTTTCTGTTGACCTAAAGTCACCAGCGTCTCACTCCCACAAACCACCTTATCTGAGCCAAACCCTTTATGGACCATCACCTAGTAATGCTGCACCTTTACGGCCCTCTCTGTGCGCTGCTGTCAAGGATAAGGTAATCAGCTTATCATAAAGACATGATTTATAAAACTCGTATGCAATGAGGGCATCTCAGTGATTCAGAGCTTCTTTGATATCTCCTTAGGAGGCAGTTCTTCTCACCTGATGTAGAAAAGTAACGAGACACCAGACGTTTTTCATTCAGACAATTTTATTTATTGTTCCAACAGTTTGAAAGTTTCAACCTGTTCTCCATCCTGCTCATTTACCTAAACAAGCAGCGAAGGGAAGGAGGAGAGCAAGACTTGTTTCGGTACTTTCTTGCCTTATCTCAGATCATATCCCTGCACTGAAGGCATGTGATGTTGGGCAATAGGGCCATAAAGCAGGGCAGCTCTTTATGAGCGCGACTGTGAAACTGTGGCTTCACTGATTCGGCTCTGTGGCTGCAGGGGGCTTCTGCAAAAAACAAAAGCTTGCTATAACATTTTGTCCTTGTATTAATATTTCAAGAGGGACTTTCAGTCACAGGAGGGAAATAATCATTCTTTCAGATGCAGCTGTGCAGGTTTTAGTTGTTTTTATTGTAGTTAATATTTGTATGAGGCAAGACAGAATGAGGAAGTAACAAAAGGAAGCAAAATTAAGAAAATTACACATCAATTTGCTTTGAAAAAAGAAATGTAGCTTAGAGGTTTTATTGTTTGAGCCACATGCACTGCTTCTTTCTTTCATTTCTTCAATGTACGTATTAAAAGCACTGATTTTAATAAGGAGCACATTTTGTGCATTGTTTGGGAATTTGCAGATGATATGAGAGTAATCAGTGGCTTACATTAATACTCAAATGTTACTCATTTTGTATCAATACTTATCAGTTCAGTTTTCTCTTTTATTTATTATGCAGATTAAGAATTATCTATTTCATTTATGTATATGTGTATATTTGTTCTGTGATTATTATGTTGACAAGTTTACATAATGTGAGTGTGGTTTAGTTTAGTTAATATTAGTCTATCTATGTTTAGTTTAACAACTGGCCTAGCTTACTTCAGTTTTGTTTATCTTAGTTGAACTTCGCTTATCCTAGCTTTGTTCAGTTTACTTTAGTTTAGCTTAGCCTGGCTTAGTTCAGTTTAGCTTAGCTTAGTTTAGATTCACTTATCCTGGCCTAGTTCAGTTCAGTTTACTGAAGCTTACCTTTAGTTCAGTTTGGTTTGGTTTACCTTAGTTTAGTTTAGCTTAATCTAGCTTGGTTTATTTTTGTTTGGTTTAGTTGATACTCACCTTGTTCAGTTCAGTTTAGATTATCTTAACTTAGTTCAGTTTAGTTTGGTTTAACATGGCTTAGTTTATCTTAGCTTATCCTAGTTTAGTTCAGTTCAGTTTAGCTTATCTTAGTTTAGTTTGGCCCTTCCTAGCTTAGTTAGTTTAGTTTATCTTAGTTTAGTTTATCTTATCTTGGCTAGCTATATGTTTATTTCTGTTAAATTTAGTTTAGCAGTTAGCTTAGCTTGGTTTTCTTTGATTACTTAAGCTTTAAGTTTAGTTCAGTTAAGTGTTTAGTTTGGCATAACTAGTTTAGTTTATTTAGTTTAGTGTGGCACTCAGTTTAGCTTAACTTAAAAAATCTAAACTATAGTAAGGTGATACATTTATTTCAGTTTTAGTTTAGACATTTAGTTTTACCCCACAGTTTAGTTTAGCTTAGCTTAGCTCAGTTTACATTAGCTCAGCTTTTTATTTGTCAGAGAACGCTCATGAATTAACTGCTTCTTACATAAATAATTGTCATAAATGCTAATCATTATTTTAATTGATAATGGTAATTTTCAACATAAAATCCATGAATCCATGCTGAATTAAAGTATTTCAGTATCCCTCACATTCCAACTTTTCACACCTCGTGTTTTACATCTACAGTCACCAGGACCAGAGGTGTGAAGCAGAGGTAAAGATGGAGATGATCCTGCTCACAACAGCGCAGCACAGGCGCCGTCAGACAGGTAACTGATGGGTTTAGAAGCCCTGACTGGACTTATAAGCTATTATAAAAGAGACTTTTTATTTGACTGCTGTTGGGTCTCACTGGCCCTGACTCCATTCAAGGTCCGTTTGAGGACAACACAAAAGCCAAAGGACATGGGGAGGTGTGTGTGTGTGTGTGTGTGTGTGTGTGTGTGTGTGTGTGTGTGTGTGTGTGTGTGTGTGTGTGTGTGTGTGTGTGTGTGTGAGGGGGGTGGTGTTGGGATTGAGGGGGTCATGCAGGGGGTCGAGGGGTGGGGAAGTCACACAGGTAGGGGACACTGATACAGGCGGTGGGACTGTGCAGTCACCATGTCTCAATCTCCAAACCGACCCTGCATGACTGGTCTTGGGCAACAGCTAATGGCCCCCAATTACAGTTTCTCTGTCCTCCAGAAAGCAGCCAGTGTGGCGTGACCCTCTGAAATGAGTCTTCCTCACAAACGCACAGCAACAACTGACATGTTTACAGAACGAGACAGCTTAATTTTATCTTAACTTTCATATCCAGGATGCAGAATCAAATTTTTTCACGCACTGATGCTTCAAGTATTTTCTGCCCCCTTATACGGCCGGTGTCTGTCGAGTCCTCGAGATGAGCTTGCGGTCTATGTTGAAATCAGGATGAGGGTGGGAAAAGCGCAGAGAGAGGGTCTGAGGTGGAAAGGTCAAACTGATGTTTCTCCGTGAAGCCGGAGAGGGACATTTTTTTCCAACAGGATGCCTCCTGTGGTCGGGGTTAATGTGGTGTTGGAGGGACAGAGATGTGCGGATGAATTAATTTTAGGGATGAGCAGAGGACCGTGGAGACAGAGGTCCAGAGTCCACCGGTGCAGCGGTGGGAGGAGGGAGGCAGGTTTGGAAAATAGTTTCACAGTGCAAATTAAAAAAAAAAAAAAAAAATCAAATTTCCAGTTTAGTTTTCAAACCACCTGCACAAAGTTTGAGTGTTTCCAGTTGTTTCCAACCTTTGTGTCAATTTTATGACTTGAGACAAGAGGTGTGAGCAATTAAACCAAAAAGTCATTCATTTTTTCCAGTTCATCTGTCCACTAATAACTATAAAACTTTAGCACCATTAACCAGGTTGACACTTTTGGGTTTTTAGTAAAAATGTCTTTACAACTATTAGATGCATTAACATGAAAATTGTTATACATATTCGTGTTCCCCAGAGGGTGAATCATAATAACTCTGGTGATCCATTGACTCGTCATGTAGCTTGTTTATCTGGTGAAGTATCTGAACATCAAACGATTGGATTAACACAAAATTGTTAATCAAAGATAAAAGGTCATGCCTACACACTTGCTCCATGTCACAAAACTTTAATAATGACAACATTTTGATCCCACTCAGATCTTCGTCAGGTCAGAATCTATCTGGACGGGATCAAAACATTGTTATTAAACTTTTGTTGGAGTGCCAGGCAAGTGTGCAGGCATTACCCTTTTTTCTTTGACAGCCCAGCACATACATGATGTGTGTATAATTACCTTCTCGCAAAATTTTGCACAGACATTCATGGTTACCAAATGATGTATCTTTAACTTTGATGATCCCTTGACTTTTTCTTCAGCACCACCAAGAGGTTGATATTTGTGGTCTTTAGTAAAATGCCTTGATGCCCGTTGGAAGGATCGTCATCTGGACAGTTTGTGATAATACTGGGGATCCCTTCAGGGGCCGAAGTGAATGTTTTTTTTTCATTTGTGGATCAGAAATCTTCTTGTCTAAAATCAATTTTTACTTAGTAGAACTAGTAGTAGTGTTTTTTGGAGCTGTGTGGTGCTTTGTCAATCGTTTCTGCAGTTTCCTGGCTTGCCTCAGATGCTGTCGGCTCTTGTTTTGACACTCCATCAAAGGTTTTGTCTTGGCGTGCCTTTGAAAAACAACCGTGTTTTATACGTCTTTCTGAAACGCTGCTGGTGGGACATGAAGCTGCGTGGAAGACAGGTCAAAACTGTGTCGCAGACGTGACGTGCACACTGAAATCATGGCGTAATTGTTCTGCCCTGCCTTTAGCTTTTCTATTCTAGTCTTATTTTACTGTGTTTTAGTGTCTTTTGCTTGTGTCATAGTTTTACTTCAATTTTAACTAATTTTTTTCTTGCTCCTGTTTGGCCTTCTGTTGTTATTTTGCCTCTGGGGTATCCTGCTCATCTGCTTTGTCTGTCTTTGTAAACTCATTTTTAAAGGTGCTGTATAAATAAAGTTATTATTATTATTATGTTACTACACTTTGGTTTATTACCAAATGCCTGCAAAACGAATGTCATTCCCATCAGCCTCAACTGTACATCATGTTTAGTGCTAGTTAGTAAATATTATCATTTAGCTAAAAGCATCACCATGCCAAAGTACAGCCTCAGAGCTACTAGCATGGCTGTGCAGCTACTCTGGTCTTGAGCCTCCTTGGATTGTTCATGAAGCATTATTAAAGGCCTAACAAGGTTAAAAAGTGCCTCCTTTCACAAGAAATACACCTAAAGTTTTGAGAAAAATTAACAAACCTTTGTGTAACAGAATATGTTGACCTCTCAGGGGGTCCGTCAGGCTGGGAACCACTGAAGTAGACTGTGTATCTTCTGCAGAATAATTAGCCAGATTTGACCAAAATGAGTAAAATAACATAAACAGGATACACAGGAGCTCTGCAAGGGTTTTGTTTTAGTGGAGTCGAGTGATATCGTGTCAGATGACTGTACTGAGAAGGACGCTGTAGGTGCTTTAAGCAGTCACAGGTGTACAAGACAGACGCCATGGTTGACTGAGTGTGAAGCTTTTCTCTTTACTCATGAAATAATAGATAACTTTGGTTCCACATTAGGTGGCTCAGGGCCAGACTCTTAATTGTTGAAGAGCTGACTTAAATAAGGAAAGTAGATTCAGAGGAGCTCCTGTGAGACCTCGCCTATCAAAGTTCATGTTTACAGTAAAAACAGGTTATATTCTAATGGAGAGATTGGAGCTTATCATGATGAGGTGACAGTTTTGACCACAGATGAACCTGAGACGTTTCTGTCACTGGCGGCTGACAGGCGTTCGTACTTTTTCACGATTTTCTTGCAGACGTAGTTGTTTTTTTTGGCTCGTTCTGACTTATTTTTCCCCAGTTTACTATTTGAAACACCCAGTTATGAGTGTGTCTGTAGTTTTACATCTTTTCTTTCATATCAAACTTGCAGACAGGATGACGTGTGTTACTGTAGCCGCCTTGACAATGATCCCTTTTAGCTGTGAAGCCGCACCAGCATCGATCTGCGTATGAGGTAAAAGGAAATGTGCTGATTCCTCGCACACTCGGTTACACATTAACTGTTAACAAAAAAGAAATAAAAAGAGCTCATAGACTTGGACAGATAACCTGCTACTGCATCTGTCACTGCAGGCAAATACACTGCTGACAGAAAAGATCCTCCTGACACTAAAGGTCAGTGTTGCTACTGTCACATTTTCATGTTATTGGCGTGTTTATGACCAAAATAAAAATCTATGGGTGTCTGATAGTGGCAGGACAGAGAGAGAAGATTCAGCTCATGAATTTAAGACTCTTTCTATTATATAATATATAATATAATATATAATATGATATTGTTCTGAAGAGGAAGAGATTGACACATTTAATATGGTTTGAGGTTCTTTTCATGGTTAATATGATGGTTTTATGGATATAAATTGGAGACTGGTGGCAATCATAACATTTTTTACATTTTCCTTAGTATCTCACAGGCTACTTGAAATACACAAGTCATCTTTTGATATAAGAAGCATATGTATGCATGTTAATTAATAATGCCATTTATCTATTTTCACTACTAAGGACAGGACTATAATATTAAATTTAATGCAAGAAGACTGTTACAGTTGCCCCACTGTAACTTAAATAAAAGCACAATTCAGAGTAAACATATTACTGCTGTAGTATCTAATGATGTTATTTAAGATATTTCTTTTGCACATGGTTCAAATTCTTTTAATTGTCAGATGTATGCATTCAATGCAGAAGTCTGTTTCTAATTTTGCAGAAGATTTGGTGCTTATATTGGGCCATGTGGCTCAGGGGCCCCCTGCAGCCATGATAAAATCAGAGTTTAGAGTATTAATCATCTAAACTTTGGGCAGCTGAAGAAAAATACTGTACATGCAACCAGTAATTTTCATACTTCAGAATCATTTACCAGAGGCAGTAAAAGAATCCTCCTGTGCAAAATAAGAGTAAATAATCCCTTTTAGTTTATTTATGATTGGAGGAGCTGAGTATGTTGCAGTTGCCCCCTGTTACAAGTGGCCCCAGTCTTCCCAACTATGGTCTTTTAATATAGTACAAGCTGTGAAATCACAGTGTAAAAATGCTCTAATACAAATAAAAGTCAGAGCACTGAAAAAGTATTGTCAACAAAATGTACTTAAAAGTATCACAACTTAAATGTTTCCTTACAAAAGAGTATAAAAATGGATTTGTATTTTAATATAGTCATAGACGGAGATAAACATAGCATAATAAATCATTATTAATAAAGCCATTATTTAATAACATTTTATTCATACTATAGACCAAGTGTTTGGTTTGTCTGTTCTGGGCTACTGTACAAACCTGGTGGTGCAACATGGAAGACTCTGTAGATATAAAGGACTAAATGTGAGGTATAATCTATTTTCAGGTGATGATACACTAATGGCAATAAACCTTCCCACTGGACCTTTAAAAATGCATGTTTCTTATGATCACTGCAGGGTTTGTGGGTAAATTCTGGAGAAAATGGAAATACTCAACGCTGTACTCTTCTGTTGTGTTGACACTGACGTTGTGTCTTTATTGTTCCCACAGACTCCACTGCTGTATGAGGTCTACAGCAGGTCTCTCCATATGAAAAAACTATATCGTGACTTTATTCGAATAACCTGCTCAGAGTCTAAGTTTAGTATTAGGTTAGTTTGAGTGTTTACATTGTTTATTGGAAGATTGCCATTTTATTAGCTGGCTAATTAGCCCATTCATAAGCTATACCTGTTGTTAAGCACAGAGACACTTATTTTATTAAAAACTTTTAACGCAGGCTGTTTAAACAGAGGCATTTAAGAGTCAAACTTTAGACTTATAAACACAGAGCCAGTGGTACCTGACAGTACAAATACAGAGTAAGTCTTCTAATATTAATCACTGAGAACTCTTAACTTAAGAATTGCATTCTAAAAATAATATTTACTAAGATAAGACAAAACTGTCTGCCGTGGCGGGTGATCTAAAATCTTTACCTGCCACAGGTGACCTTCTGACTTTAATAAAGTCCCAGTATGTTGAAAAGTATTAGGATATGTACAGACATGTCCTTAAAGCACTAGTAGTACATGTTTTCATGTACAGTATTTGTGAGGGTTAAAAATATACAAATGTATAGTGGCCCACCTATGGCCCTTTACTGTATGTCTCTGTCCTCCCTGTCCTGTCATGTCTTCAGCTGTCCTATGAATTAAAGGCATAAAAGCCCCCCAAAAATATATGAAACATGTCCTCAGCTCAAAAGTCAAGAAATTCTTGTAAAATTAATTAAGTCACAAAGCATCAAGTTATTAGGGATGCACAATGTGGATTTTTTTCAGCCAATACAATGAACAATAATTAATTTTTCTCATGTCAAATACTAAGATAACCAGTAATTTCAAATTTTTGTATATAGGAGTATTTTAAGTTCATATAACCTGTAGTTTATACACTTTATGTTCAGGTTAAGTTTAGGTATCTGTCAAATATTATTACAGTCAAAATCTATCAACCAGAATTTCACTATTGGAATAATAAATAATAATATAAATTTCCCAATAACAATAATAGATTGGTCCCAATATGTATTGTGCACCCCTAATATTAAATTTTTTTGAGGTGTTAAAGAGGGCCGGGGTCTCTAGGAAGGTTACAAACCTGGGAGTTACTTTTAATTGAATATTTAATTGCTATTAGTCTACAAAGCGTCAGTAAATGATCATTCAGATTGAGTTACATATAAATAAAGTTGGCTAGAACTTTTAAACTTGTGTGTATAAAGTTTTAACATGCATCTAAAAAGTGATACCCAACGTTTTAATGTTGCTAATTTGAACTGTGTTACATAGTGTTATGGAGTTTTTTCTTAAAAAAAACAAAAAAAAACAAAAAAACATATTTTATAAGTTAATTATATTGTATTTTAAAACTTTATCTGCAAATTAACCACTGACCACAGCTGTAGTGGAGTAAAAAGGACAGTATTTTCCCTCAGTCATATAAAATGGATACTCGAGTAAAGTATGAAAATCAAAACTGTATTTGATTAAATGTACTTTGTTAATTTTCACCACTGACACCAGATTGTTGAGAATCAGGATTTAAATACGTTATAATATCTACACATCTGCACTTTACCTTGTTTCCTGTGATGTGGAGTGTAACAGAGTGATGTAAAGTGTTATTAATAAAAGTGTATTTGATAGAGTAAAAATGATTATAGACCAGTGAGTGTATGTGTCTGTGGAAGCATTTCTGCGTCTGTTGTGTAATTGTGTGTTACGCAGGCCTGTCCAGCCGTATGTTTGTTCTGCAGGTTTCAGTCAGAACGTTCCACCTCTCGTGGCCGCTAATGGCAGCTGTGCATGCCTCTGCATTAATCAGGAGGCTGTGAACCTGCCGTTTAATCGCAGAGGAAGCCGAGCAGGTAATTACTTCTGAATCTCTAATTGTGCAGACAAGGAGAAAGAAAAACACAGAGGAGGGAGGAGGCCATGGACGGCGATCACATGTAGCCTACAGCTACAGCTGAGTCCTGGGGACAACTTAGAACTAGCTCAGTGGGACACTCAGGGTGTTTCAAGTTTTGTCATTGCTTCTGACTGAATAAAATCCGTGTTTTTCCTTCTTTCAACAAGGAGCAAGATAATGTAAAATTGATGGCTGCAACTTACAGTTATTTTCATTATTAATAAATATGCAGATTATTTTCACAATTAATCGATTGATCATTCAGCCTAAAAAAATGTGAAAAATAATCATCACAGTGTCCCAAAACCCAAAGTGATGTCTTCAAATAGCTTCTTTTGTCCAACCAACAGTCCAAAACAGAAAGATTCTTCATTTATTATCAGAAATGACAAAGAAAAGCAACAAATTCTCACATTTAAGGAGCATGAACCAGCAAAATTTTAGATTTTTTTGCATAAAAAATGGCTGAAACACTTAATTATCAAAATAGTTGGCAAATATTTTTTTTTATTGACTTATTGCTTGATCAACTAATAGTAGCAGCTGTAATGTAATTAAAGAAACAGATTACAGCTGTCAGTATATTCAGTGCACCTCGCTCTGTACACTGCTGTCTAAATCTAACCCAGCTGCAGTCAGTCGTACCTTCATGAAGGTTATTATCAGCTGTGGAAAGTGACATAAACATACATTTACTGTATAATTTTGAGCTACGTTTGCATTAGGCTACTTGAGTGATTTTATTTTACAACACTTTGTACTCCACCACAGTACAGAGACAAATATTGTGCTTTTTACTCCACTTTCATCTGTCAGCATCTGCAGATCAAGAGTTTACATACAAACATACTGCTGCCTCATAAAATATGATGAAAGTTGTGATCCTCACTTTGGAATAAATTATACAATATATTAAAAACAACAACAAAAAAAAAAAACTGTGTCATCTGCCTGCTGTGATTGAATGAATGTAAGTTGTAGCAGAAACAAGACAAGGAAACTAGAGCTGCAGCAACTTATCAGTCAGCTATTAAATTAATTGCCAGCTATTTTGATTACCAATTAATCCATTTAAGTTTTTTTTTTTTTTTTTCCACTTCTTAACTATTTTGAGATTGAATATTTACTGGTATCTTTAGTCTTCTAATAAACTGAATATTTTTGAGTTGTGCACAAAACAAGACATTTCAGGATGTCGCCTTTTGGCTTTTGGAAACATTGATCAACTATTTTCTGACATTTTATGGGCCAAACAACTAATCAATTAATCAAGAAAATACCTGCCTGATTAATTTATAGTGATAGTTGATTTTTATTTGCAGGCCTTAAATAAACCTCACCTCTGGCCAATACCTGATCTTCCCACTGCAATAAGGTTAATATCGGAGCAGACACCTGTCACACTAATATGAAGTCGTCAAAATGATGTCTACTTTACTCGCTGCAACTTTAAATTCTGCTTACACATTAATCAATAGTAATCCCATGATAAGCATAATGTAACACTCTGACAAGGGGCATTTTTTCCTTAGGGAGTGCTTTTATTTTGATACTTTACCAAGATTTATGCTAATACTGAATGCAGGATTTTAATTTGTGAGTGGAGTATTTTTATAATAATAAAAAGTTTAGTAATATAGCACCTTTCAAAACACAATTACACAGTGTTTTACAATAAATAAAACAGAACACATTTAAAAGAAAAAGACTTAAACGAATTCAAAGCCATATAAACAAAACATTATATATGATTGCAGTCTCTGAGCTCTGACTGCAGAGGCTCCGACATGGACACAGCACAAAATTCTCGACCTTGTACACGGTCATTTTCTATGTGCTGCTTCCCACATCCACGGTTTTTTCATTCTAGTATCCTTACTGTGCTCAGTCCCCTTTTTCCTCGCAGTCCTGCCCCTGAGCTCTATGATGTTTGAGTTCAACTCTCAACCTACAGGAATGACACGTCTGAGGATCCCAAGAGAAGGAAGGGACACTGAGAGTCTGATGGGTAATTTGGGGCTAATTCAGGGCTTTTTTAGTAATCATTAATATCTTAAAAAAGGAGGCCGTGATCGGTGAGATGTGGTCATGTTTCAAAATCTCATTTACTCGTGCCAGAGAGCAAAGTATTACAGTATTTCAACTGACTTATTATGGGGGCATAATGTGAATGTTTTTCATTATAGTGTTTAACCCTCTACTGCAACATTAACTCTTGAGTCCTGATTGTTTTGTAAATTTTTGCCAACTTTCTACACTTTTTTTTTGTTATCTTTGTTTAAACCAACCATCTTTAATATTAAACACTCAAAATATTATTAACAGTTTTAAGGTTGTAAAAACAACCCAACTTGTTTTTGTGTCTTTCTCATTGAACGTCTACCTATGTCTGGAAATCACTCCCACTCCTTAGTGGGTCCACACCAAAATAATAATAATGAATTCCAAAGCTTTATTGTCAAAATTTAGCTTTGCCTTTGGTAAATGTCTCTGTTCTACTATTAGCTTAATATTATTTCTTTTTACAACCCGATACAGTCAGGTTTTAGACTCTCTGTGTGGTCTGCTACAGTATTTTTGATTAAGGACAAAAAAATTCTTTTTAAGTAGTTTTGTTTACAGACTTTTGTATAATGTTCTTGGAGGTGGTTTTTGCCACACTCCTCAGGGGTCCCGGACCCCTGGTTGGGGACTATTGCCTTGGACAATCTCAAATCAGAATGGGAGGATGATTTTGGCGAGAGGATGTCAGATGAAAAATGGAAATAGTCTGTTGCAATGATTCATACAACCTCTATATTTATCAGACATGGTTAGATTCAGTTTGCAATTGTTCAGACTCAGACTCGTTTAATTCTACAAAGAACTTGATGCAACCCTTTTCCAATCACCTGGGCTTGTCCAAGGAAGGACGCTTTTAGGCTAAGTTCTTTGAAACACTTTCATTCATGTGTAACGAGGCCACAGACTCAGAGTCAAGTCTTTGTCAGTTTTTGGCGTTGGCATTTATTGTTTTTAATGATTCTCTTTGTATTATTTGTTGCTAGTTTTAGTATTATCGTTTTTATTTTTGTTTTTCCTCTCTTGGTGTGTTGGCTGGTCTCTCGGGGAGGTGGCGTTGGTGGGAAGCAGATGTTGTCATTGTATATACTGAATAATATGTAAATGTTTGAATACTGTGTGAAATCTTGTCTCTACATGTTATAAATAAAGTTATGTAACTGCAAATAAAACATGCTTATGTTTTCACTGATGATTAAACATTAGACTGACATTAGGCTCCAGAGGGCTGATTACACTTAATGCATCAGTAATGATGATCATACTAATCATATAATAATATAATACATGACTCACAAGTGCCACTTTCCTCTATAATGAGCGCATTCATTGTGCTGACAACACTTTTTCTCAAGTAAGATTTTGAATGCATGACTTTGATTTATAATGCAGTGTTTTTATTGTTGTATTGCCTCTTTTACACCAGTAAAGGGGGTTAATAGGTCTTCTTCTTTGGTAGAACTTTTCACAGCTGATACAACAAGGGGTCCACATGTCTTAGTTAGTTGCTTTATGGCATAAAAGATTTTTTTTTTTCATTGCAAAGCACAATAAAGCGTCCACTTTTGGTATTTGGTTGTTAACAAGAACAAAGTAAATATCTGATAACTACATTCCAGTCTCGTTTCCAAATAAAGAGACGTCTTATCGCGCCCTAATTCGTCACAAACGCTTCCTTGTAGGCATGTGTTTGACTTCCCGCTGAGTACAGCAGCTAACGGCTTGGATCTGATTCACTTGTGTTCTTTTCTCAGGAGATTTATTGCGCGGTGACACACCTTTACCTGGACCTGGCACAGTTTTTCTGCTCAGAATAAGGTCAGGGGTGATACTGTGCATGCGTGTGTGTGTTTGTGTGTTTGAACTTTATTGTTATGCTGTGGAGCCAGTGCAATAAAACTCTCAAATAAGAATTAAACAATGAATAGACTGAATATGACAGAAAAAGACGACAGTTCTGCAGGCGCATGCATGAGTGAGTGCATTGTGTTCAGTCTTACTTAGGATGAAGTGGGAGTTGTCGTGCACCAGGGGACAGCAGTGAGTCTAACAAGAGCTTCAGGGGAGAGCCACCTTCACATCTTTACCCTGAAACAAAAGGAGTCCTATGTTTCTATGCCTTTACCACAGAACTATGCAAAATGAACCACTGGTTTGAAACTGCTGGCTAGTGTGAAAGCATAATGGAGTTGTCCAAGTCATGCAAATCTGCCCAGAGTTGACCAGTTCAACAGTCACTAATAGATAACTAGGGGGATATCGGTGCAGGAAGATGGAACATCTTCATACTTTGCACACTGTTTGGGTACAGTGGTGCTTTCAGGGAGGATTATGAGGACGTATTATTTCAGAGAAATGAGGCGAACAGCTGAAAGCTTCTGTCTGTCGAGACCTGCTGAATCCATTTGACTGAGACGATAAGCCTTTAGCAGCTTTGCTCGACACATTTTGAGTGGGAGTTTGTTATAAATAAATGTGTAAAATGTCTTTCTGTTGCAGTCAGGAGGTCTGATCCTAATCTAACATATCTATTGACTAACACTGGTGACACCACATCTAGTTTCACCTCAAAAACAACGTTGTGTTTGTCCTGCCGTTGGACGGCCGTTTTCTGTTCATGCCTCAATGTGCCTGCTGCGTGTGCTTTTTGGCTCATTTACTTTCTCAGGGTCAATCTGTCTGACGGTGATGCTGCTGTCAACCGCTCTGCCTGTGTTTGTGCTCAAGACAACTGTTTCTGAAAGCCTTTTTTATGTTTACATTTATTTTTTAAAGAAAGGACAATGTACATTAATAAACATGATTATGGCTCTTGCTGGCACATCATGTTAATGTGCCATTAGCACAGACAAAAGGACAAATAGTATAACAGTATCCATAATTACATATTATAACATAACCATATAACATAACAGTATCTAAGAAAACATACTTTGCAAAAGCATATAAGCATAAAAACACACAATTATAATTTAAGATATTTAAAATCTAACAAAATATAATGATGATTTGATTTTTTATCATGTGTCGTACACAAATAAAGTCACCAGACCAAACAAGCTCGTAGGACAATGGTAGCCACCATTAAAATTATAATTAAACAATCATTCCATTACGTGATTGTCAGTAAACCAGGACATTTCTGGATTTTAAACAGACATTTCATTCACTATCAGTCCCCCTAACTTATCATAGTGAGGATAATACAGAGGAAAATGTGATTCATTCTCAGCTTCTCTTAATTCTCATAATTTACCCAACCTGTTTTCCTCCTGGATGTTTTAAGTCTGTCATCTTCAAATAATGACAGTGAATTAAAATAAGAATTATAAAGGTGGTGTTTTACCTTTAAAGGGATAGTTCACCCAAAAACAATAATTCAGTCATTATCTACTCACCCTCATGCTGATTGAGGGTTGGATTTATTTTGTTATTCCACAAAACATTGCTGGAGTTTCACAGGAAACCAGTGAATTTCACAAACAATGGAAGTGAATGGTGAACAGTTTTCAAATGTAAAAAACAGCTGTGACCATTTGCACACCGTCACAGCACACACACCCAGTTCAGACAGTGTGCATGCACACATGAACATGGCTCCAAGCTCAGGATCTACAGTGAGGATTCAGGCTAAAAATATGGTGTAACTAACTTTTCTTTTTCTTTTTCTTTTTTTTTTTTTGGCGTGTCAAGTCTTTAGGAGACTTGGATTACCCCAGACGAGCAGTGTGGAGGCATTTTATGTTTTTATTCTGTTGTTTCTTACATTTGAAAACTGGTCACCATTCACTTCCATTCTTTAGGAGATTGTGCAACACTATGTTTGGGAAACTCCAGCAGTGTTTTGTGGATTAAAAAACTAAACACAACCTTAAACCTGCATGAGGGTGAGTAGATAATGACTGAATTGTCATTTTTGGGTGAACTCACCCTTTAAGCACAGATACATTACAGTATTATATGAACTTTTATCCATTAATATTAGACATAACAGTCTCAGAGTTGATAGAGACAAAACGTTTCATACTTAACATTTTCTAGCATCATATCCATGCAGCCAATTCACTTTGGAGACATTCGTTATCAATAGACCTTTTTTTTAGAAGACACAGCAGGACACATAGAGGTGTAAATGATAAAATTAATGAAGCTGAATTCCATTTAGGCACTTCAGTTTCATGGTCTTGGTACTGCTAATGCTGGTTGACTGAGCTTTTCCTATTATGACAAATAAACATATCTGCTGTGAAAAGGCCTATTGGTGTTAAAAGGGACCTTTTTTAAACTTTGTATCTCCAAAACGATCTTCAGTCGTGCAATTTTCAAGTAAAAAAGGCCTCACAGTATTTTAAAATGTGTCTGTAAATCTTTTTTAAGTACTTTTCTTTCATGATATATGATGAGCCTTTTTTTTTCTGTTTTCACCTGATGCCATAGAGATGGCAGGTCTGCCCCCCTGTGCACCCTGACAAAGTGGCTGTTGCTTCGATCCCTGAGTCAATATTGACCACCAGCCTGCGGGAGAGGGGAGCAGCAGCTGGGAGGAGGAGGAGGAAGAGGAGGACAGCCAGGTAATCATCATCAGCTACAACACACACACATGCACACAAACACGCACACAAACACACTTATGAAACCATAAAAATAAACAAGGGTCTGCTGTCAATATGATGTGAATATTGACTCTCTGTCTTCTCTGACATACATTTTTATATATCATTTATCTCTTATTTTATCTGTACACTTTACCACAAATTACAGAAAAATTTTTTTTTTAAGAGACAGCCTCATCTATCTATTAAAATATAAAGCCATTGTAATGGATTTCTGAGTCACTTACATGGCTTTGTTGAATATTTGATTCTTTTTTTTTTTTTTTTGTAAAAGTTATGCTTTTGGGCTTTTTCTTGCCTTTATTTGATAGCCTTTCCTGTACTTACTGGTTCTCAGGAGGCTTCACTGAAATGCTGACCTGTGGAAACGTGTCTGAAAATCATTAGCCGATGTAATCTCAGTCCTAACAAGTCAGAAATGCTATTTATCCCATAAGAGTTGCATGTGTATGCTCTGTTGTTGCTGTCAGTGTTGCCAGATTGGGTGGGTTTCTTTGTCAAAACTAACAATACATACTGAAGTACTTTAAGTGAAGTTTGAAAATTTATTCTCTTATTTAAAATTTGTTTTCTCCCTTGTTAATGCTGCTCACTTCCTCCTTGAAGAGAAATAGTTGATAATTATATGAGAAAATCAATACTACTCTCATATTTGTCTGTTAAATATGAAGCAACAGCCAGTACCCAGTTAGCTATCTAGCTAGCAGGCTGCAGCATAGTTTAAAGCAGTAGTTTGCCACTTATTTGCTTAAGTATTTTACTAATTTCTCTTTCTTGTTGAGAGTTAGATGAAAAGATTGATACCTCTGTCATATCTGTAAGCTATGTTAAGCTAACACTAGCAACTACTTATCTTAGCATAAAGACTGGAAACGCTATAATGACTTGCTCACTGTACATTATCACTTACATATCTTATAAGATACTAAAAATAGTATTATCTGTACTTGCTGGTTCTCAGATACTTATAGGAAGCTTCACTGAAATGCTGACCTGTGTATTACCTCTGTGTGTTTTGGGATTGGAGATCTTTCAAATATGTTTGAAAGTTATCAGCTAAATATAATCTCAGTCCTAACAAGTCAGAAATGCTATTTATTTTGCATTTGCATTATGCATTTTGCATGTGCATGCACTGTTGCTACTGCCAGTACCCTCTGGCTCAGCTCTCTTTTCATCACAAAAGTGCAGAAAAGCCAACGCAAGACCGCTCCTGCTGCTCCGATTCTCTGGCCCATCTCACGCTCCATCGTCCCCTCACTCTTGATCAAGACCCCGAGATACTTGAACTCCCTCCCTCCTTAGGACTCAATCCCCCAGTTTCCTGCTGAGAATCACGACCTGAGATTTAGAAGTGCTGATCCTCATCCCAGCTGCTTCACACTCAGATGCAAACCGATCCAGTGAGTGCTGGAGGCCAAGATGGTCTTTGCATCCAGTTTTTTAATTTAACAGGCCTGAGCACCAATGATTATATTCACCTAAAAACACATTTAAATGTGTGAAGTTAAGCTACCTGTATGAGGTTGGGGTGAGCTGGAGGACAGGTGATTAGGCCTTGTGAGACTCCTTGCGAGGCCCTGAGAGACTCCACAGGTAGCGATGACCCAGCTGGTCTTGTAACTAAGCTGCAGAGGGTTCATGACCTTTTACATCAAATATCTCCTTCCTGTTTCTCCTGATAATAGGAGCTGTAAATCCCTAAAAAAAAATCCTAACCTGAATGAAAGTAAAAAGAAGAAGACTTGTTCAGACAGGATACATCAGACGCATCTGGGGGCCGCCTGGCTCAGGTACAGTAAAAATGTGGGAGTATGAAACTGTTGTGGAGGGAGACACGTATATAATATAAGGGGTCATGATGCCCTGATGAATAAAAGCATCACAGTCATTTTCTCTCGTGTCTGAGCCTTTTATGCCCTCACAGGATGGAAAATCCCAAATATGTTGTGTCTGTTTTGTGCTTCTTATCGGCTGCTTTGTCATTACATGAAAATAAAAAAAAAAAGAAAAGAAAATACTCCACAAGCGAGAAGTTAAGGCGTAATCAAACAACACTGAGACAGAAACCAATTTGGCGTGACTTGACTAACAGCCAAACCTCAAAGCTGCTCTGATCTGACATGATTTAACAAAAGAAATGAGGAGGAAAAGCTCAATCCCTGACTACACACACACCTTGTGCATGAGGAGCAAACACAGGCGAGAGACTTTCAAGTTGATTCAAACCCACAGAATCACTCCGTCACACACACACACACACACCCTGCTCCAGTGCATGTTGACAGAGCCAACACTGTCTCTGTGACACACACACACACACACACACACACACACACACACACACACACACCGCCAGTGCTATGAACTGGCAGGCCGTCCCAGCTCTCCTAGAGCAGGATCATCCACAGGTCATGTTTATGAATTGGGAGGAGTGGAGGGATGCCAGCGTCTTCCATCACTTTCCTCTTCCTTATCCTCACTTGTATCAGTCAGCCGCAAACACAAAAGTTCTCCTTCTCTTCGTGTGCTGCGATTCAGCGATCTTCCTGTGATTCATGGGCGTGTTGATGAAATCTTATTGAACTGATAGAGATCAAAGGCGCTGCTGCTGCTCCATCCGATGAGGAGAAACTGTGACGCAATCAAAAGCACAAGTGGAAAAGTCTGATCGCTGATGGATTTATGACAGATAACCTTATGAAGGCAACCTGTAATTATCATGAAATAGCCAGAGGGTTTCCATGATTAATGAGGTCTTTTGTGGGTAGCTGACAAGAAAAGATGGGAATCAGGATCTTCAAACCAAATCTCTTATCTTGTAGTTTTTATTATCCAAACTTTTCCTAGAGGATTTGTTTTTCATGCTGACACTTTCTAGTTAGGTCAACTGAGACATGTTTTCTGCGGAAATAATGTGGAAAAACTTTGCCAGAACAAAGTATACTGACCCGCTTTGTTGTTCCTATTTTAGGTGAGGTTTGAAAATATATTCTCTTATTTAAAAATGTTGTCCCTTGTTAATGTGCTCACTTCCTCCTTGAAGAAAAATAGTTCATAATTATATAAGAAAGTAAATACCACTCTCATATTTGTCTGTTAAATATGAAGCAACAAATTCAACTGGGCTATCTAGCTAGCTGGCTGTAGTGTATTTTAAAGGAGTAGTATGCCACTTATTTGCTTACTCATTTTACATATTTGCTTTTTTGTCGAGAGTAGATGAGAAGATTGATTGAAGATCCCATATCTTTATGCTATATTAAGGTAAAGCTTGCACTAGCACTACTACTTGCTACTACTGATTACCTGTTGACCTAATATAATGTTTTATATCCACTGTACGTTTATTAACTGTCCAGATATTCCTTTTTTTGTTATGAATGAATTTACATTTACATTAATAGCAGTAATTACTGACAATTAAATGTATTTTGTTAGTAGCTATTGACACTCAACACACTCAACTCTTAAATTAAACTGATATAAGTAGTAGTAGTATTGACAGGTTAGCCAGCTATGAATGGATTTCTGAGTAGCTAACTTTAGAAGCTAGTTTGTGTAGCTAATATTAGTAGTTGACCTGTGTAGCAAACATTAGTGGCTGATTTGTGTGGCTAACGTTAGTAGCTGTTCTTTGAAGCTAATATTACTGGTTGGTTTGTGTAGCTAATGTTAGCAGTTGTTTTTTGTAACTAATGTAGGTTGTTGTTTTGTGTCGTTAATGTCAGCGTTTGTTTTATGTAGCTAACAATAGCAGTTGGTCTGTGTAGCTAACAATAGCAGTTGGTCTGTGCAGCTACCGATAATGTTTAGTCTGTGCAGCTAACAATGGCGGTTAGTCTGTGAAGCCAACACTGTCCAACTGTTCCTTCCTTTGTTCTGCACAATTTATTCATTGATTGATTGATTTAAAGACAAAAATGGTGGAATTTCCACCAAATTAAGCATTTTTTCACTCGAGGCCATGATAATGAATTGGCAACTATGTGCTCGCAACGCATGGTAGTATATTTATTTTAAAATTGTAATCTTTCTAAGAATCCCTTAATCTGATTACACTTTTTTTTTTTTATCTGTAACTGTAATGGAGTACAGTTACCTTTTTTGTATCCAGATTACATAACCCCATTACATTTAATCCATCACATCCCATGCTAAGTAAGTGTCTTTGTTAGTGTGTTATCATTTTGTCATCTAATCCTTGACAAGAAAACGAATACCTGTATTTCCTTTAATATCAAGTTATTCCTTCAAGTCAAAACTTTAAAACAGTGGACAACATTCAGTGACCACCACATGTCTGCCTCTTCACTCAGATAACAGCAAACAGTCGTCCCCAGTCACTGGCGAGAGGAGATGAGCAGTGGGAGAGTTCAGGTTGAGGGTAAGGTCCAGCTCAGTCTGTGGAACGGTACATGGCCGCTGGTTCCTGAATCTCACGCGCACACAATGTAGCCCTTGCCCTTTTCATTTCAGTTCCTTTCCAAATGTTCCGGTCTGTGCGTCGACCGGGCTGCGAGGTGTGGAGCAAGAGGTCATGAGAGGTGAGCGAAGATGTCGGAAGCAGCCAAGTACACCTTGAATACTCACGCCGTGTCCCTGAAGCTTCACTTAAAAGCACCAAAATGACCCAGAGAACAGGTCTACGCTGGCTGGATCCAGATTCAGAGTGTGATCATATCCAGGACAAAATAACTAACTGAGATGTTTGATTTCAATTTTAAGCCAACAAACTCTTAAAATGCCTAGGAAAATTAAATAATGACAACTGAGCTGACTCAATCTGTGGATGATGATCATGTAAGACAGATAATTTTTTTTTATTAAAAGTAGACTCTGTCAGCTCCATCAGGTGGAAAATCTGACATCGTCGACATCTACAATTAATAAATGGACTTGGCAAAATGTTACTTTTTCCCACAGCATAGGCGTATTTTTTAATGTTGCAGAGTTTTCTTAATGCTAATCAAAATACACATTTTTAAGCCATGTAGAGCTTACCGGTGCTTGAGCAGTATTCCCGCCTTTTTTTTTTAAACCAGGAAGTGAGACAGGGATCATTCGGGCTTAGCTAAACCATTTTATACCTAATTAAATCGTGTTTTTGTAAAAAAAAAAAAACAAAAAACAAAAAAACAAATCTGACAGAGTTTAAAGGGCCAACATTTTCATAGGCTGGAAACTTGTGTTACATTAAATTAAATTAAATTAAATTGTAGTTTACATTTGGTCCACCAAAAATGTACTTTGGCCACTAAATTTGGGGGCTTAGAGGTCTGTGGGGTCGGTGATTAAAAATATTAGTGTCTATCACTGCTTGGACTTACACTTCACCTATTTATGTATGTATGTTTATGGATCACGGCTGATGTTCTGTATTTTTCTTACTGTCAGCAAATTACATTAACAGATCACGGTGTTAGTGTTCATCTCCAAATGTTTTCTTACCTCCTCATCCCATCTGCTACATTCAGCCAAGCACACTGATTCCCATTTAAGACTTACAACTTAGGTCACACATTCATATTAAAAAAAATATATACTGTGGCTCAGGAGGTAGAGCGGTCCGTCTACTGATTACAGAGCTGGAGGTTTGATCCCCACCCTCAGTATCCTTTGAACCAGGTCGCTCCCCAGTCACTGGAGTTAAAGTTAATAAAAACTAAATAGTGCATTTCTTGGGGACTATTTTCATCAGCAGAGTAATACACATTTTATAGACCAGAGAACATTTACAGCAGGATGTTGTACGTGTTTACTCACAATAAATTATAGTACAGGTGTTCTGTACTTTTCTACTTTAGTTTTTATGCATTTGAGGGGAATTATTGGTTATTTTTGTTTTGTATCATTGTGCACTGCTTTCCCAACATCAACACTGATTTCAGTTTAAATGGACGGGACAATAACATGTAGAAAAGACAATTCTGCGGTGTCCATCAGTGCATATCACGCATAGCAGACATAACAAACAAACAGACTTAAGAAAAAGACTTAACAAGATGAAAAAGACACAGCAGGATGAAAAATGAGGTGAAAGATATAACCAGATGGAAAAGACATAACAAGACACAGTAAGTAAAAAAGTAGATGTATAAGGTCTAAAAACAACATACAAGACATAACCTGATGAAAAACACGTAACACCACAAAGATGACATGAAAAAAAAAAGACGCAACAAGACAAAAAAAACAACATAAAAGACATAAACTGATGAAAAAGATGTAACGGGACAAAAATCACGCAACAAGACAAAAATGACATAACAAGACAAAAAAACAACATATGAGATGTAACCAGACAAAAAACATTAATAAGTGACAGCACCAGTGTTCAACGTAATGATGGAAAAAGTGACCCAGTTCAACTTTGTGACTCATTATGTGTGTTTTTTTTTTTTTTAACCGCTGCTGGATCTCTGTGGCACAGAAGAATAATTTCCATGATGTTTGTTGACAATAATAAAAATACAGAATATCTCCATATTTAATTGCACATATGTCTTCAAGAAGTTCTTGTTTGTTCCCAGCATGACTGCAGGTGGACAGACACGTATGGACAGGGACAGGTAGACTGTCCCGGCCCCGGATGGTCCCTGTCCCTGCTGGTTGCTCAACCCGTGTGTCACAGACATGTGTGAAAGCGTAACGGGCAGTGCGTGTTCCTCGTCACACTTCAGTGGACAGGATGCTTTCACAACAGAGGTGATGGTCTGTGCACTGGATAAACTTTTTTGCTGCTTGTTATTATTTGTTGTTAATGGTTGACAGATTTTAAATGGAGACATGAGAAACTGCCAGAAAAATGGACGCCAAAGTGTTGTCACCCAGAGGTGGCAGGAGGTGTACTTTTGTGTACGTGTGTCTCAATACTAATGTTACAGAATATGTTTTCTGATGTTTTGTGGCTTAGATTTATACATTTTCAATTAAATTTGAACAAAAGTGTAACATTGACATTTTTGTCAATGTCTTTGTTTGTAAATAAATGTTTCTACTTAAATAAACTTGATATTAATTCAGTTGTATTTGAGAAAACGTTTAATAAAGTCAAATATTAAGTTGAACCATCTTTAGGATTGCAAAGTTTTCATTATTGTGAAAAAAAAAAACTTATTTGAAACTCTTAGAAACACAAGTTTCCAGTAGTAATTTATTGGTGTCTCTATCAGTGTATATCACGCACAACAGACTTCACAAAATGAAAACGACATGACAAGATGAAAACAATGTAAAAGATTAAAAAGACCACAAGATGTAACAAGAAGAAAAACAGGATGAAAAAGATATAACAAGATGAAAAAGATGCAATAAAATGAAAAAGACACATATGACACAAAAGATGTAGCAAGATTAAAAAAACCTAACACAACGAAAATCAACATAAAAGACGTCAAAAATTGAAAAACACAACAAGACAAAAACACATAAAATGAAGAATTACATAAAAGGCATAACAACACAGAGAAAAGTGAGAAACAGCCAGTAGAAATGTCCTTCAGGGGGCAACTTTTTTTACTTTCGTACTTTGAGTAAATTTCAGACTCTGTACTTTTTAACTTTTACTCAGGTAAGGAAGTTTAATCAGTACTTCTGCTTTTACCAGAGTATTTTTTTTTATACAAGTATCAGTACTTCTACTTTTTTAAGTTCTGATGTCTTCTGTAAATGAATAATAGAAATTTTGATTTTAATTAACTTGAACAGATAAATGAGAAAATTCATTCCACAAATTTGCTGTGTTTTTTTTTTCTTTCTTTTCTTGCAGTGTTTGGTATCATTTATGAGCCTCGTGTGGTGGCAAACTCAACAAATGTTTTTGCTGTAATTGTATTTCATTTAATTTTAACTCAACATATCTTCAGTTTCAAAACAATATCTAACTTTTACATTAACCCTCTGTTCTCCTGAACAGGTTTAGCGTCACAGAACAAATTGCCTCATTTATTCTGTTATTAAGAAAATCAATCAGTCTCTGCCGGCACTAAAATCTGACACTGGAGTCATTAACTTGTCACCGGAGATGACGGAGCTGCAGACAGACTAATTTATCTGTTTCCACTGGGTTATTAACTTTACCCACATAACACAGCGGCTGGCTGCTGGCACTTTTACACAGCGGAGCGAAGGGCAGCTCAGGTGTGCATCAGGGGAAACTTCATACAACAGTAGTAGCTGGAGATAAGAGAGCAGCAGTGTAATCTGTGCAAAGACACCCAAACCAGCTGCAGCAAACTTTCAGACAAGAGAAACAAGTATCAAATTTTTTTTTTAATGTGTCCCAACAAAACAGAGAGTTCCTTTACCAGGACATCATTATAATAAAATCATTAGCATTCCTACAGAGACTTTAACCGTCTGTGGAGCTCGTGGAGTGAACTTACTGACCTTTATAGTGTGTTTTATCTCCCCCTGTATTGTAACTGCAGCATTTTAGGTTTTATATTCACATAAAAGTGACATTAAGAGGGCTGTAATCACTCTCTGCAAGGCAACACCTACAGTATTGTGCTGAATAAAGTGTCACAGCATCATATTGGCTTTGGTTGTAATAGGTTTAGAGCAATCCTGCCTGTGTATTACTAATGATCAACCACATTGATACTACACTGAAAGATTACACGTCTCACCAATAATTGGCTAAGTAGCTCGTTGTAAACCATCATACATATTCACAGAGAGGAGTTCAGCAGCTTCTGTGTGGCCACATTATTACTGTTTACAACACAGCTGTATCTGACAAAAAAAGATTACCTCACTTGGTTCGATTTTGTACTGAAAAAATGGAGCGTTCATAAGAAAATTGTCTCTCTTGTGCTTCAATAGAGAGGCAAGAAACTACACAGTTTACTGTAATATTCTATGATTAAAAGTTGGATGACACCCATTTAATAGTTCAGTGAAAACTGGCAAAAAAAAAAAAAAAAAAATCCTGGATTTCCTGTCTCAAAAACATCCCACAGAAAAGCTCATCTTCTGATTGTAAGAATCTGTTTGCCCTGAAATTCAGATAGTTTATTTAAGTAAAAGTACTAATACCATGCTGTGAAAATACTCCTTTTCTTGTAAAAGTCCTGTATCCAGAAACTTATTTAAGCAAAAGTATGAATATAATCAGCAAATGCTATTTGAGGCAAGACACTGGAAGTGAATATAGGGTAAGAATCTAACTAATAGATATCACCATGAAACTTCTGCAGTTGATTATTCAGATTAAGACTTATTTGTTTATTTGTTTGCTTGTTTGTATTTCAAGTTGTCTGAAATTTCAAGTATGAAAATGAGGCATTGTGTAATTAAATATGGACAGAAATATGAACTAAAATAAATTCCTAAATGTGTATTTTGAATGTTTTCTTCCAGAGAGAAGGCATGTGATGGAAGCATATAGACACTGACCAGTGTCAAAAGTAAAATTCAGCAGATTATGGTCCCTGACAGTGATTAGACTGTTATATCTGATGTTTCTGGACTAATATTACTGCTGCATTAATGTGTACGTTGCATTTTACCACTGTAGATGTTTCAGGTTGAGCTCATTTTAACTACTTTATATACTGTGTGGTAATGCATCATATTCTATAAGATCATTATAATGTTTGTAGCATCACTGTCCTTTGAGAACCATGTATATCTCTAAAAACTCAACTTGTCCCTATAAAAAGGGTTATTTGGGGGGATTTTTCCTTACCTGAACTGAGGATCTAAGGACAGAAGGTGTCAAATACTGCTCAGATTGTAAAGCCCCCTATAGGCAAACTGTGATTTGTAATATCGGGCTATAAAAACATAACTATAACATGGAAGTACACAAGTGAAGTACAGGCACCTTGAATTTGTGCTTGAGTAAATGTACTTAGTTACATTCCTTCCCAGCTAAAACTAATCTGCTATAATAGAGGTCAGGCAGATCCTAACTAACCTAAATCAGAGTGATGTAACGATGTAACATGCCAACACATCAGTCTCTACAGTCACGATGAACAATATATAAAAAATATAAAAAGTTATAGTTATGTTTTTGATTTTTTAAAAACGTATTTTCTCTTCTGTGTGTTCTGTCTTCATGGGCTTGTGTTCATTATTTCTCCGTGTGTCCGTGAACATCGCAGCTGTCTGTCTAATTCTTAACATGATCTGTGATCCACATCTGGTTTCACACGGATTTAACTTAATTAGTTAAGTTTTAAAGTTAAGTTTGTATTTTGATATTTTCACTTACTTACGTGATCTCATCTAAAGCGACGTAAGGAACAAACTTTATATGAAAACTAATACAATAAGGAAAATTTTAACAGCTCACCGTGAAAAGAGCAGCAGTTTTGCAGCAGATTTCCTCCAGCAGCTCCAGATAAAACTTAAACCATCTTCGACGAACAGCAAAACCCAAACAAATCCATCTTTCTTTTAATAAATAAATAAATAATCCTCCTTCGAATTACAGTGTTGACTATATTCAAACGTGTAGCCACCTGATTGTTTGAAATAAAATTGACTTTAATAAAGTTTACAGCGTAAAATTTAAATACATTTGTTTGTTTTTTTCAGTCGCGCTGCACTTGCTGCTGTGAGTTCATCTTTGTTTCAGAGACAAAAAACTGTTTAAAGGAGGATAAACAGCTAAATTGAACTTCATTATTGTTTTATTTACAGAACAGGGGAAACGAAGGTGAAAAGGTGACTCCCTAATAACCTCATTCTGCCCTGACACTAATGATTAAGAGTTTGTTTGACTCCTGACTGAATTGAAGGTTTATGAGTGTTTTTCTTTCTAAATTTGAAAAGTCAGATAAAACTGAGAGGTTTCATTTAAGTCATTTTAGGGACCCGAATAGATTGTGTCAAGTCATTGTACGCTGATAAGAGACAATTGGGGCAATTTAACTTTTAAAGGGATTTTTTTTTTTTGCCCCACATTTTCAAGGGATAACACATATAGCCTGTATTTTATATAAAAAATCGTAAAATGTTTATTATTATTTATTAATATTTGCTTACTGTTTGTACTATTATTTACGTAGTCTTTATTTACTTACTTATTGTTTTATGTTTGTTAATTCCCATGCTCATGTGCCTGTGGACCCTCTTGAAAAAGAGATCTCACGGGGTTTATCCTCATTAAATGCTGAAGAAAGTTAATTAAAATCATTTATTACTGTAATACTGAAGATGGAGCTCGAATGACTGATATTATTGGTTCTTTTTTCGGAGAAAATTAAACTTAAGTCCAAGTTAAACTATTCATTATTACGGTTTTTAAAATGTAAATACAGGAACATCTCATAAACATGTCGTCTCGATTGTAGTGTGAAATATGTGCCTGAAACTAATGGGATTATTTGGCTTCATTAAAGGAAACAAACAGCTGAATTAATTAGGACAATAACAACACCTCATTAACACCTGTGATTATCCTGTTAAGTGGGCTAATAGCTAATGAGGACACTTAATAAATAATAAAATAATATGAAATAAATAGAATAGAGTGGAAATATAGTGTTACTTCTACAGGTAGAATTATTTCTACAGCACCACAATAATAAAACCACTGTATGTAGGGAGAGTTAGATCCAGCAGCGATGTGAATATGTGCAGCTCGCCTTTCTTAAAAGTCTTTATGGCATATAAAACACGGTCCAAAGTCCATGAAAGTTTTGCTGATAAGAGGAGCCAATAACAGCAGCAGTGCAGCAGTGTAAACACATGTCTACCTCAGCCCATGCAGAGCCAGAGCGGGCCCTGTTCAGTGGATTTACATAAGGCAGCCATCAGCCGGCCCACTCATTATCATGTTTTATATCCCCCTGCTCTCAGAAAGCATCATGGCAAAGTAGCTCCATCCTCCCCTCCAACAGGGAAGTGAAGCAGCTTCACGGAGCAGGTGTCAGCAGCCGAAAACTCCCTTCAACAGTGGACTAGAGAGGAGGAAAGGAACTTTATTTTACTTTTTTAAATTATTGTATCCTTCTTTTTTTCCCCCTCTGCTGCAGCGCGCACCTCGCAGGCCTATATGTGGTGTTTTTAATGTTCTCTAAAATGGTATCCAAGCTGACATCCCTGCAGCAGGAGCTCCTCAGCGCCCTGCTGGACTCAGGAGTTACCCGAGATGTTCTGATCCAGGCCCTGGATGATATGGACCCCAGCCCGCCGGGCTTTGGAGTAAAACTGGAGAACCTGCCCATGTCGCCCGCTCCGCCGCAGAGCGGCAAGATGAACTGCGCGGACACCGACTCCAAGCCCGTCTTCCACACGCTCACCAACGGCCACAGCAAGGGCAAGCTGTCCGGGGACGAGGGCTCCGAGGACGGGGACGACTACGACACACCGCCGATACTGAAGGAGCTCCAGTCGCTTAACACGGAGGAGGCCGCGGAGCAGAGGGCGGAGGTGGAGCGCATGTTGGCGTGAGTCTTTATACTTTTACACAATTTTAAAAAACTTTGTTGAACCGGAGTTTCACGAGAAAGTTAACTCCAAATGCTCGTAATTTCTTCTTCTTTTTCTTTAAAACGCAATTTTGTTCTTTTAAAACGTAAGTGTCTCTTTAAAATTCTGGCCGTTAAATTATGATCTTTCAAAACTGAAAACAGTAAATTAAAAAAAATTAAAAATTGACCATGCAGGAAAAAAACTCTTGTTTACATTAAAAAAAAAAAAAAAAAAAAAAAAAAGTTAAATCGAGGTATTAAATAGGAGTTTCACTTAAGAGTGAAGTCCAAATGCTCTTAATTTCTCAAATTTGTCCTTTTAAATCGTAGTTTAGGCCTGTAAAAACTAAAATTTGGCATTCTAAAACTTAACTTGGACACTTTGAAACTTAAATTTTGTCGTTTTAAAACTTTAAAATGAATCGTAAATTTTAAAAATGGACCGTAACACACTAAAACTATGTTTCCTTCTTTGTTTACAATTTTAAAATGACCCGCCACGGCCCGGTTTTCACATACTGGTTACTAATTATCCACATGGATTATTATTTCTTTACCTTTGCAAAATATCAGCTGAACTTAGATCTATTTATTATTAACTATACTCCACCTCTCAACGATAAAAATCCGGCAAGGGGCTACATGAGGTGAAAGTGAAGCGGCACAACTACTGGCTCGGAAATTGGGATTACAAAATATTTTAATAATAATTTACAAGTTTGGTAAATGTAATAATAAATGCGTAGTAACAACAACAATAACTTTTTAATTAATGCATTTTTATTGCGATGTAGTCACAATAATAACAGTAATAATTATAATAATAATAGCATTTTGCTATTTCTATTTCTATATCTATACGGTTTTTTTTTTATTGTAATTCAGTTTAATTTATTGATTAAAATTAAACCGTTATAAAAAAAATTGTTAGCATTTATTCACGTCTCCGTGAACCCATCACGGCACAAACTAATTCGCTATCTCACCTCTAATCTATTTATTTCTAATCATCTCCACTCAAACCACTTGATTCAGTGTAAAACTAATATTTGAGGCTCCAACAGGAGCGGGAGAAATATCACAACTAACCCACGTGTAGTTAAGTTATTATTAATTTTATTCTATAAATCATCAACTGAAAGATACACAGTGGCGTGTGATTAGAGTGAATGGAGATCTGGTTATTCATTGTCAAAAGTTATAAACTAACATCTCCCACTTAACCCGCAGACTTTAGATGCAGGCCTCCACATTCTCCAAAACAAACAGACGTGTGTAGATTTGCTATAATTACTGATGTCAGTGTGTCTGGACCTGCTAATCTCTGACTGTAGAGTATGTGGAGCCATCTAAATTCCGATATATGTTCTCTTACACGTTTCGTGCTGCTGTAAAAAAAAAAAAAAATCATGGACGCATAATGAATAATGTGAAAGGCTGATTCTACAGGTAAGAACATTCACGTTTTTAATACAAAATTTATGTAGTCTCAAATGAATCTCAGTCTATGTGGATATAAATAAATGCAAGCTAATTAATTTTAAAAATATTTATTAAAGGTATTTTTCATCGTTCTTTTAGTTTAATATCCCTGATTATAAAAACAAGTAAATGACTACAGCGTCACGTAATCGTAACCTCTCCTTTGATTATCACTTAAAGGACATATGATCCAATTATGACAAATGCGTGTTTTTTCTTTTAATCAGTCACCTCATAGAAAAAAATAGAGAAAACTATATTACTGACTACTCTTTTTTGTCACATACATTTTATCTTATGTAGACTGTTTTATATTTTTCTAAATACCATTCTGATGAACTAAAGTATTATTATATGTTGTTTATTTATTTATTTATGCAGTTTAAAGTTACAGGGACAGTGCACATTAATAAAGATTCATGTAAATGTGCCAGTTCAGAAATCTTGGCTACTATTCAACTGTGGAGTGGTGACAATGTAGTTTTTTAATGACTAATTTAGATTTTCATTGCACATTTTTGCTTTAAAGTTACACAAACCTATAATCTAACTGTTTCCAGGCTGAAATCATGTGTTACTTGCCTAAGTCCAAGTTTCTCAACCTTCCTGGATCCACTTGAACTAACCTTTGAAAATATTTACAGCCTATTGAACGGCAACAATGATAAAGGGTCGACTGTGAGAGGGGACTCATTATCGGCACAGCCCCTTTAAACTTGAGCCCTGCAAACAGTGAAGCAAAGGGAAAGAATATCAGGATATTTTTATATTTGTAGGCTTAAATAAGCAACTTTTAATAGCAACAAAACTTCCAAAATCTTTAAAAAATGTAAGCATTTCTTCATTTACTTTGATTAAAAAGCATGTCATGGTACAAAGATCTTTATTTCAGCCATAAAATCTGACTAAAGGTACTTTTGTACTTTATTCTGAAAGCCTTATGTAGTTCAGTGGTAAGATTTCTGCTCCTGTGTTTTATCTGAAACCCAGAGAGGACCCATGGCGTGCTGCCCGCATGATCAAAGGTTACATGCAGCAGCACAACATCCCCCAACGGGAGGTGGTGGACATCACGGGGCTGAACCAGTCTCACCTCTCCCAGCACCTCAACAAAGGCACGCCCATGAAAACACAGAAGCGAGCGGCTCTCTACACCTGGTATGTCAGGAAACAGCGGGAAATTCTCCGACGTAAGTTAATATTTGAGTTTCTCACAGCTTGGCCCAGGCCTGTAGTGTGTAGTTGGCAGCAGCACGGAGCTTTTTTATTTGGGTTTCAGATCTGTAAGGTTGGACATTTCTTCAGCATGCTGGACGATATGTACATGTACCTGTCATCATAATGCATAAAAAGGAAAAAAATATTGTTTATGGATGGATAACACCACCATCTTATGTCTAAATAACTTTTTCGTTTTGCGGTAAAAGTTGTATTGAATGTACCTCTTCTTATTTTGCAGAGTTCAACCAGGCAGTTCAAGGTTCTGGCAGCAATATGACAGACAAAGGCAATCAGGATCCGGTGTTTTTTTTCCCAGAGTTCAACCCGTCTGGTCAGGGCATGGGTCAGCCTGGTGATGATGTCGGCAGTGAACCCTCCAGCAAGAAAATGAGACGCAACCGTTTCAAATGGGGGCCTGCGTCCCAGCAGATCCTGTACCAGGCCTACGAACGGCAGAAGAACCCCAGCAAGGAGGAGCGGGAGGCGTTGGTAGAAGAGTGCAACAGGTAAAAAAACGTGACACTGTCCTAGAAAATGATACCCAATCAATTTCAACGCCAGTTTTTCACATTGTACATGTGTTTTCCTGCAGAGCCGAGTGTCTTCAGAGAGGCGTCTCCCCCTCCAAAGCTCAGGGCCTCGGGTCAAATCTGGTCACTGAAGTGCGAGTCTATAACTGGTTCGCCAACCGGCGTAAAGAGGAAGCTTTCAGGCAGAAATTGGCCATGGATGCCATCACTGCACCGCCACACAGCCTCAACCCCCTGCTGTCACACAGCTCCCCACATCATCCCCAGACCAGCGCTTCTCCTCCCAGTAAGATGCCTTCTGACTTTGCTTTGCATGTGCAGCGTCACAGAGCGCAGACAGGATGTGTCACAATAACAGATGTTACTTTTCTTAGAAGAGTACTGCACTTATTAATCTCTGCACTCTAATAACACTGTCAATCACATGATGGACAGACAAAAATTCACAGATATCATGTTTTTTTCCCACACGTTTCTTCCTTGTCAAAATCCGTTGTCTACATTACCCACAATGCAACTCGACCACTGATAGTTTGGTCAGAGATTCAGGTGTGTTATGCTAGTAGCAGCTAATGTAGCCTCAAGATGAGGAGCAGCTGCAGACCTCTGCTAACATCACTTCTTTCTTATTCTAAACCCCAAGATTGTTTTTCATCGTTGAATCTCTACTCTTTAGTCACAACTGACATTGACTTAAGTGACATCACTTGAGGCAGTTTAGTACACCGTTTACTTACACACAGCTGGTGAGTGTATGCGAACAGATGAGGCACAAAAATTATCCAGATTTCTGGGATGCACCCAAATCTGAAAATGTTATTGGGGAAAGCATGAATAATGCAATTGAAACAGCACTGCAAACTGCATTCACCACAACAAAAAAGCTGCGTTTCTTGTTTTTTGAAGATGTGGGAGATTGGGGGGGCTCCAGCCTGGTCAGGATATAGAATGGGGTGAATGGTATAAAAAGTTGGAGAAGGGCTGATGTAAGATGTTGCTGTGTATGTGCCCTTACACAAATGTGTTGTCAACAAAAGCACTAGAGAAGGGAGCTAAGTTGTATGGTTCTTTACTGGTTGACACAAATCAATTTTGGCCTAATTGTGCATGCAGAACTGTGGTGCTAAAACATAAAGTCGTCATGGTGACTTCGGACTGGAGGGGAAAACAGAAACATCTAGGATGTCAGCAGCAGATTTTGGCCAAAGAAAATGGGTTTGAGGGGAAGCAAGTACAAAACTCCACAGAAACAGGACCAGGGTGACTGATTTTTCTAACAAGTGACACGATGCAAAGACGCAGATATCCTTATCCGTAAAAAACTGAAACAATCTGACTGTTGCTTTCTGTTTTTTAAATATGTAATAATACTTCCTTTAAATGCTTTGCAGATGTATTGCTTATGATGGAAAATTCCACATAGCTAGTGACAGAGAACCCATGAAAACAAGCTAACATCAGTTTAGAGAGGTAAACGTCTAAATCTAACAGTAGTACAATAAAGCAGATGATGTAGTTTTCACTGTCAGAAACAGTCAGGAGCATTAGCTGATGTGATCATAGAGGCTGAGAGAGAGGGGGACAAGTGATCAATGAGCATGAGTGAGTGAGCTGAGCAAATGCCATTGTTATTCTGATCTGTGAAAACACACTGAGAACAATCCACATTGTACCTGCAATCTCCACTCCAAAGTCAGCATGGAGAAGCATGACACAAAGGGCAGCGGTCCTGTGACAGGCCAGGGTCAGGCCAGGGTCAGGGAGGGGGGACAGACGCATCCCGATCACCTCCACCTAACGCTGTCATTTCCACATTTCCTCCTCCTCCTCCTCCTCCTCCCGGCCAGGTTGCCAATGAGAGTTGCCAAAACAAGGAAACGCTGTGTGTTATTGCTCTGACCATTTCACCCTGACCCGATGTTTGCGTTTGGAGTAATTAGTATTGACTGAGTCTACCTGGTGGACATGACATAAAGCTGATATCCTTCGTGCCATCACTCAACCTCCATAAAACTGTGATTTGAGAGACTCACTCAGAGCCTTTTGTTGTCGTCTCGTCAGAGGTGACAAAAGTCCACACTCTTTACTCAAGTACTGTGGCTAAAAAAGACTCTGGTGAAAGTAGAGGTACTGATTCCTTGAAGGGCATTTCTACCTGCTGTTTCTATACAAAACAACCGGTTGCTTTGTCTTGTTACGTCTTTTACAGAGTTTTAGTCGCATTATATCTTGTTACGTCTGTTGCATCTTGTTACATCTTCTTAGTCTTTTGTATCGTTCATCATCTTCTTACATCTTTTTAGTGTTTTGCGTCGTTTGTCTTGTTATGTGATTACATCATTTTTGTTTTTTGAGTCATTTTTCTCCTTGTTATGTCTTTCACATTGTGTTTTATCTCGTTATGTCTTTTGTGGGTTTTTTTTGTCTTGTTATGTCTTTCATGTCGTTTTCATCTTGTTTAATCTTTTTTGTCTGGTTACATGTCCTGTTACACCATTCTTTGAAATCAGTGTTGATGTTGAGAATTCAGTGCTAAGTAACAAACCTGTTTTGACAGCGTAAGGAGTAGCAAGTACCGATAATTGTGTTCAAATGTAGGGAGTAAAAGTAAAAAGTTCTTAGAAAAATAACTACTCAAGTAGAGTACAGATACCTGAAAAATAATAACAAATTATTTGTACTTAGTTACTGCCCACCTCCTGCCTTCCGTCTTCAAACACGAGGCGATCTTTGAAGGAAAAACAAACTGTTTGCCTTGGCTTGCTCTTTTACCTTTGGATAAACTGGTGGTCCCACTTGTGGATTGTCTGTTTGCTTGAGTTTTTTTTTTTTTTCTGTTGTTGCTCAGAACACCTGACCAGGCATTGACCTTAGGTTGCAAAGCCAGCGGGGTCAGCGATAACGTCGCAGAAGGGAAGGGTTGGTGCACGGCAGAGAACACTTTGTTAAAGCTTAAAAAACCCCTCAGCTGGCTGCTTACAAGGTGTCCTGCTGGCATCCTGCCGACAGCATCAGCTGTTTTTCAGTGTCAGCTCCTGGCCCGACAATAATATCCCAGTGGGGTGTCTCATTGCGTTGCTAGGGCACGGCCTGTATTATGCATGCTTAATGGACAATTAAAATCCTTTGCTACTACATCTCCCAGGCCTTTGATAAGGGGCTCCTCTGACTCCTACTCTCTATACTCTCCCTCAGCAGGGGGTCCTATTGTCTGTGGTGTATTAGAAGACTGCAGTGACTGTAACCTAGGTTCATTTATCTCTGCTGGGCCTTGAGGAGGACTGATTTTAAAGCCTCCCCCATCACCTTTACGGGCGCTGGTATAGTTGCCGCGGCTGGCTGCAGACTTGGAGCAGCAGGAGCTGTCCACTGGGGTATTGGCTCTTTTCTGGCCAGACAGGACTGATGACCCCTTCTTCGCCTATAGAGAAAGCGAGTCAACCCCCCCCCCCCCTTAAAATGTCGCCGCACCTTCAGTCATACGAGAGAGGTCACTGCTGGGTCAGATCAAAGAAACTCTTCTTACTTTGGGAGTTTTTATTGATTCTGTTACAGATCGTTGACCAGTTGGTCACAATCGGATAGACAGTCGAGGAGTGTGACATGCCATTCTGCTGGTGACCTTTTTTACCTTCAGAAATGAAACTGATCCTGAGATTACAAAGTTTGTTAGCAGGTGTATGAGAGCACGCACCTGTATTTTCCAATGCAATATTTACCTAGTGTTCATCCACTAATAATGTTTACTGAGCTCAAGTAATCCATCATATTTACTTTGAAGCATTGATCTCCACTAACAAGTTAAAGCAATGTGTTGACTAAATCATAACATAAATTGTTGGTAAATGTTAGTTGGTAACAGGTTGTTTGCAGTGGTCCAGCATGTCAGACTTTTCAGTTTGATCCAAGCAAATATTACAGGTGTAAAACGTCCCCTGGACCACAGTTTGGACCAAACAGTCAAACTATGGTGCGGTTGTGTTTTGTTTTTTTGTTTTTTTGTTTTTTTGGTATGCTTTGGACATTCTGGTAGGCTATCATCACAAATTTGATTGCAAATTTTATGTTTTCCTTAACCGACAGTTGAACATGTTAACAATCATTAATGGATTAATTATCGATAATTAATGATACAAAATGCATGTCTTTTTCTCAAGTTTTATTTAGACAACTCTAAGGAGACATTAGTTATGAGAAACATTAATTAAAAAGTTCAAACACTTACAACGAAAAGAAGGGTTAAACAACAAATCAACAAATCAATTTTTAATAGGTTATATTCTTAATACTGATTAATTGATTCATTATTCATCATTAACATCTATAAAGCAATACTTCAGTCACAGGGGCCATTTTTCTGCATGACAAGTACTTGTATTTTTGATACCTTAAGTACATTTTACTAATATTAGCTGATGCAGGATTTTGAATGCATGACTTTTTCTTGAAATAGAGTTTTTTTTTTAGATTAGTAGTGCTTTTCTACTTCGTCCCTTCAGGCAGCTGAAGTCACCATAAAATTGATTCATTGCTGTGTAAGCGGAGCTGCATCATTCTGCAGACTCAGAAGTTCCACATCAGATACAGTAGTAGGGGGGATTGTCTGTGGTTTGCGTCACCTCAGGGTAGCTTGAACACACTCACACACACACGCGCACACACACACACACACACACACACACACACACACACACACACACACACACACACACACACACAGAAAGGATGCCCTAGCTCTGCACTTTCCTCTACCCTGTGTCTCCCAGAGAGCCACAAAGAAGAGACTGGATACGTCCTGCAGAGACCCAGGAGGTCTGTCATATGCAGGGCTGCTACAATGAGCACTGCCTGGGGTTGGGAAGGCAGGCTTTGATATTACATGGGTCACACAGGGAGCGAGAGCCTTTTAAACCTGCTGAAGATGCTTGCTGCCACTCCCCTTCTGAAGTTCTCGCCCTCCCCCTGCTCTCGGAAAAGGACTTTTCAAAGGATTGTCCTGTCGTGTCAGAGCAAATTTTTAGTTGTACAGAAGCTCCAGACAAAATAATCTCTGGAAACCTGATCAGACCGGAGTCTTTTGGTTTTGATCATAGAGGTCCTCCTAACTAACCGCAAGGTTCCCTGCAGTCAGAATTACTGCCGAACCCAAAGACACAAAACTGGCCTGAATAGCATCCTTCTCCTTCTCAATCCGACACTTTAAGAGGTCGCCCAGGACCGAGATAACTGCCTTTTTATGAGTCCTCCTCTATTGTGTGGCAATGGGGGTCATGAGTCCAATGGAGTGCTTTATTGTTCCGTGGCAGTGTTTACAAGGCATAGTAGAGTGTTGTGGGGCTGCCACTATGTTGCAGAGGACAATATGAAGTCTGTGGGCTGAACAAAATGGAGGACGGGTACTTTAGAGGATGAAATATGGCTCTGTGGTGTTCAGACATCATGGCATCTGTAGTTTAAGTATCCTTATTTGGAATAAAAGTTTTCTTGTCTGTCTGTTAACTATAAGGCTACAGCCAAGAGGCAATTAGCTTAGCTTAGCGCAAAGACTAGAAACAGAGCTTGCTCAAAATGTCAAATTATTATTTTAAATATGAAGCTATAGCCAGAAGATGTCAGCTTAATATAAAGGCTGGACAAAACTAGCCTGGGTGCTACCAACTAATAAAACTCACAATAAACACATTATATCTCTACCTAACTAGTACTAAAAAGTGAATAAGCATATTTCTTAGGATTTCGAACTATTGCTTTAAATATTAAGCTATAGCCAGCAGACAATAGCTTAACATAAATACTGAAAACTGGCTAGCCTTTACCTTACCAGCATCTCTTGAGTTCACCAATTAACATCTTATCTCTGCCTAATTATCTTTACCTAACTCTTATTAAGAAAGTGAGGGAGCATATTTCTGAAAATGTCAAACCACTGCTTTAAATATGAACCCAGCAGACATTAGCTTAACATAAAGACCCGAAACAGCTAGCCTGCCTCTGTCCAAAGCTAACAAAATTCTGCTCACGTTACCAGCATCTAAACACACTAAATAGCATGTTGTATTTTATTTCTTTAACTTAATCAATTTGTTTGTTTAACCTGGTTAAATGTTGGTTGGTATATTTTCTTACTTTTGGACAGAGGGAGGCTAGTTTTTCCCCTGTTTCAAGGCTGTATGCTAAGCTAGTTGTCTCCTGGCTGTAGCTTCATATTTAGTCTAATAACATCGACATGTTTCCTAAAATGTCAAGACTATTACATTTTTGACTTTTTATGTAAAATTATCACAATGACATTAACAACAACAAGATGATTTTGCATCAACAATAATGCACGTTTTCCCTACGACCCAAAGCAAACTTTCAGATCTGCAATTTCCAGGAGTTTCCAGGAGCGACAAAGAAATCAATGCCCCCCCTCATTGGTCACATTTAGTGTCAGTGCCTCTCCCTCTTTTTTTTTTTTTTTTTTTTATCACAAATTGGCTGTATATCAATGTTTCCTGTCATGTCTGACCGACTTCAGCGGGGCGTTCAGGCTGACACACCTGGGTCAGGGACGGAGGGCTCAGGGAAGATGGGAGATCTGAGTGCAAACAGAGTCTGTCTCTACACTGTCACTGAGGGAGGGACGCTGCCTGTGTCTGTGTGAGGCTGAGACCACAGGATAAGAATGTGTTTGACATTGTTTGTAATTGTGTAATGTTTACTCTGTTGGTATCAGAGGGGGCCTGCATGGGCAAACAGGCATTTGATTGTTGGTTGTGGTGGGGTGAAGCATTCCTCTGGGCCTCCAATCAGAGACAACAAGAAGACTAGACATGGGATTAAGTGATGGCACTAAAAGACAAATTTTAATGCAACTTCACTGTGAATAAGTGAGAATATGAAAAGAAAAGTAACAGTATACAATAGGCACTTGTACTTTGCATTTTCTACTACTTTCCTATACATGTAAGAAGAGGATATTGTACTTTTTACTCTAATACATTTATCTGACAGCCATAGTTTCTAGTTTATTTTAAATTTTAAAAGATTTTACATCAAAAAAACTAAACTTTTGGATGCCTGTAGACTGACAGGTGCGTATGAGAAGACCATAGGTCGACAATACAGAACAAAAAGACTCCAGCAATGAGAGATATTTAATTGATAATAACATTTCGGTAGAGACATTGTTAATTATTTATCTCTGATTGAAAATGAAGACAATGTGCAAAAAGACTTTACATTAAAAAACAGTGACAGTGTAATATGTAATAATATAATACTCACAGGGGCAACTTTTCTGCAGAATGAGTACTTTTACTTCTACTTTAAATACATTTTGTTGATGATACTACTGTACTTTTACTTAAGAAAGATTGTTGTATTGGCAGCTACAAGGAAATTTTCATGTGTTAATTTCTTAAGCCCCTGTGAGCAAAGCAGTAGTGTTTCCACCCTAATAACCACAACATAAAATATCAAAAATCTAATTTTCTAAAAAATAAATCTCTCTTTTACTTGTTTTTAACTGGGTAATGTACTACTCACTGTAATTTTTCCGGGGAAGATGTAAACACGGGCTGTTTTGGTTTGCATGCTGTACATAATTTCATCTAATTGTCATTTAAAATAACTATAAGTGGGGGCCCATGGACCAAAGTTGGTCTGACATAAGATTAGATTTGGCCTGCCAGATGTTTCTAGCAAAAAACAAAAAACACTTCTTGTGAGGTAAAAATGCCTTTAAACATGTAGGTCCCCTAATTATCAATAATTTTGAATAGTCTGAGCATAACGGGCAGAGTGGAAGACAGGAAGTGAGTCGATTAAAGGAGCTTGGGATCCTGGTACCATTTCATTCTTAACATTCAAACCAATGCAAAAGGTGTTTGATTTTGGCTCATATCCCACCATTGAGTTTCAGTTTTGGCCCTACAGTGAGAAAGTTTGAGTACCCTTACTATATAGAAATAGCTGATCTTCTCTCTTCTTGTTGTACATTCAAGTCAAGAATCAGAGTACTTTGTCCACCACTGGTAAAACTTCACACTGACGTAATTGTAGACATCATCTGTATCATTTGTGTACTGATCAGAGGGTCTGATGGGAGTTTTTCTGTAGTGACTGCATGTACACAGTTCATGGCCTTGGCTGAGCAACGCAGATAGCAGCGGTGGACGAGTCGGTGTGTTTGTTTGCTCTGTCCTCCTCTGTCTGAGTCAAAGAGCAGCTGAGCCCGGTTGGTTGGAGGCTGACGCTACCCGACGCTATCTCTGTGCCCTATATAACTGTTATAGTTGTAGGACGCTGCAGCTGTGAGCCAAAACAAGTGAAACTAAAGTGTCCGTCTCTGTTTCTGTCTCAGTGCGTTACAGCCAAGGCCCTGGCGAGGTCACCTCCTCCACCACCATCAGTCACCACAGCAGCAACGCGATGCCATCCAGCCAGTCGGTGCTCCAGCAGGTGTCTCCGGGAGGATTGGACCACAGCCACAGTCTGCTGTCACCTGACGCCAAGATGGTGAGTGAACACACCTGGGCCCTCCTGGCCTCAGATTAGATAAGAGCCAGCCGGCGTTTAGCATAAACGTACAAAGCAGGTTCCTGAACCTCCTCTCCCATGGACCTGCTGGCAAGAGCCAACAATTAGTGCTTTGTCCTGCTGTGTTTGGAAGGTGGAGCCGGGGTGGCAGGCCATGGCTGGCCCCAACACACAGCCTTCACCAGAGTGCACCAGGCATGTTCACCGCTCAGCCAATAAACCTGACAAAGAAACATTCTGTTCTTATTGATTAAACACTTCGCAGAGAGGAGCCACAGGTGGAGCGCCGCTTGTTCTGCCAGAGAAATGACGCCAACATTTGATTATATCCAAGTTTCTCCCTTCTGCCCTAGTCCAATATTTGATCAGTGACAAGGAAAGCGCTGCATGGACCCAAAGCTTTTGAGTAGTGGTGCAACAGTGCTTTTGATATATGATGTGTGATTTATTGTCAAAATAGTTTTCTTGGAGCCAAATTTTGAGTGCCGTACAACACAAAATTCAACTATTTGAAACGCATATCTCCTTCAGGGTCAAATGTAAAATCGTGCAACTGAAATATTCAAAACTGTCACTAACTTCCCTGTCGGATTAAATTACTTCTGCATATGTGAACTGACCACAGCGAGCGCAGGCAGTATAGCTGTGCAGCAGGTCAGAGCTGTTTCTTATCTGCAGATGTGTGTCTGGCCAGTCAGTCCTCTGTGGGCAGCTGGCACTAGTCAAATAGACGCAGCCTCTCCAAGTGGGAGGATCCAGACCCAGATAGCGCTCACTGTACATGCATGGACACTGTTTTGTACACTTAAGGAGATATATGTAATATATTTACTGTAATAAGTCATAAAATGACCAAAATATGTCATAAGAGATTAAAAAACACATGCTGAAATGGTGGCTTCTCCAACATCAGTGCTATAGCCAGCAACTTCTCTTTAGTGTCTGTTTATAAGCCCTAAGAAATCTTGTAAAATAAATTATTCTAAATCATTATTAATAGGATTTCAACCTTAACATGCAGGTACAAATGCTGTCAATGTGTTACACAAACTCAGGCTCTGTCATCTATGCTCACATTTTTAGCATGATTTTTTTTTCCTCCCAGCTTTTCTTTCTTATCAGTATTTGCTTATGTGCCATGTATGAGTGGAGTTACACAAGCGTGGTGTTGTACAAAAGAATCTGAACTAAGTCAACATTTATGTCTGTTGTTTGTTTAGCAGCCAACATCTGTTTCACTTTGAAAATACATTTATTTGGATTTACAAAGCAGATACTCAAGCTCTTATGATTCTGAGTGTCTGTTATAACAAATACTACAGCAATGAAACTGTGCTGTTAATTTTATCGTTTCATTCATCTTGTTATCTGACTAAAAATTCCTCAGAAACGGAGGTGGCAAAAGCCCACACAAGTTTCCCGTGCATTTTCAGTGCTAATGCACACAGGTTTAGACACGCCATATTTCTCACCCACACCTCTACCAGTCCCTGTAGGCTGTATTAGCTTTTAAATTACGATGAGCAGTGCAACCTTTCCAGGTGATTTCTTTATTGTGTGTCGTATTGTTGTACAAGTGTCTTCTTTAACAATTTACTAATGATCAGAGAAGCTGCTCTCAGTTTTCTTTCCATGTGCACATCATTGTCACTGCAGCAAACATCATGGGGCATTAAGCAGCAAAAGTAAAAACTGTTATTAACATCACAGGGCAAAGGAAACTCTCCAGGAAACAGATTTAAATAATCAAAGAAATTTCACTGCTGTCCCTCGTGTGTAAATGCACACACAGCATCTCGCCTCCTGGCAAGACACACTTTGTTCCTACTCACGCCTCTACTGGTCCCTGTATTACCTTTTAAAAGATGTCGAACAGCACAAGCTGTCTGAGTGTTTTTGTGAATGATTTACTAATGATTAGACAGGCTGCTTTCAGTTTTGTTTCCATATGCACGTTAATATCACTGCAGCAAGTATTATGGGACATTAAGCAGCAAAAACTGTTTTTAGAAACTTAGAGGAAACTCCAGAGGAAACAGAATTAAATAATCAAAGAATTTTCGCTGCTGTGCCTCTTGTGTAAATGCGCACGCAGTGTCTTCCTCTCTCTGCAAACCATTGCGGTCTGCCCATCACTATTCCATGTCATGTGATCCAGTAACTCCAAACCAGTGCTTAATTGTATTAAGCTTCCTGAAAGACTTTTTTGTGAGCATAGGAAACTTTCTGGTACACACGATAAACTTTCTAGTCTACGCAGGAAAACAGAAACTTGTCGTTACTAAAGAATGGAGATATAAAAAAAGTTCATGAACTCAAGATGTATTTCCTTCATCTTTCCCCAGATTTCAGGTTCAGGTGGCGGACTTCCTCCAGTCAGCACACTGACCAACATCCACAGTTCCCATCACAGCCACCAGCAGACACAGAACCTCATCATGCCTCTATCTGGAGTCATGGCCATTGCACAGAGTAAGCCCTCCATCCCTCCACACAGAAGACAGAAAAGACTTTTCCATCGTGACGTGTTTTCATCTAACTTTTGCCGTCTCTCTCTAGGTTTAAACACATCGCAGTCTCAGACGGTGCCAGTGATCAACAGCGTGGCGGGCAGCCTCGCAGCGCTGCAGCCAGTGCAGTTTTCCCAGCAGCTTCACAGCCCCCACCAGCAGAGCCTGATGCAGCAGTCACCCAGCCACATGAGCCAGCAGCCGTTCATGGCCACCGTCACACACTCGCACAGTCAGTAACACCCAGTTCCACTAGTACACCAGTGTCTATCATGTTTTGTAAATCACTTATATCCGTTTGGGTTGCTTTAAAATTCATATTCAGTGTGTTAATGTTAATCAGAGCCTTAACATGTCCAGTCGGTCGTTAGCAGTTCAGGCCTGAAAGGATGATTTTTTTCCCAGTATTTAAAAAAAAAAAATAACAATAATTGGGGAAAAGGCTTGAGCGCTTGAGATTTTTACTAATTGAAAAACAAATTGCACACAAAGCCATCACTGTATGCACTATAAATAATTCTGTGCTGTTTTAACTTAAAATGTGAGTTAAATTAACATAAGTTAATGGAACTTAAGATATTAAATTGAACCAAAAACTGTGTCTGTGCTCTAAAATAAACATGACTTTGATTCATTTTTACTGAATTGTGTATACAAGAACATAATAAGTTGGTAAAAACCAGACAGTAAAAACAGGAAATAGCTGTAGTTTTATGTTCAGTATAACACTGTAAGTCATAATAATGTGTGTTTGTGATGTTAAATTAACACACATTATTTGTTTTATTGAAGAATGTATGTTGTTAATTATTAGATAGAAATGAACATATGTTGTATCATGGATGAATTGAGTGTACAGTGAATTTTGCAGGAAAAAAAATGCTGCTTTAAACCTGACATCAACTTTGAAATTTTCCTAAAAACAATTAATGTATAAGTGCATAAGTCTAATTACTGTATATGTCTGACTTTTTTTCTTTGCAGTGTACCCTCACAAACAGGAGCCCCCACAATATTCCCACCCATCACGATTTCCCTCAGCCATGGTGGTCACAGACGCCAACAGCATCAGCACCCTCAGCTCCATGTCCTCGAGCAAGACAGTGAGTCTTTAGCCCAGATCATTACACCACACCCGAGAGGACACAGAGAGATGCATGTTCTCACCTCTGTCTGCCTGGGGTTTAGACCGGAAAAGTCAGTGTTTGTAATTAATATTGGGGTAATTGCATGACAATCAGCAGTAAATCTGACATATTATTGCAGTAATTTTTCTCCCATTTTGCAACAGACGGTGATCAAATCTCTCTTTTAAACATACTGTAACACACACGATACACAAAACATCATCCTCACCCCGTTCTGATTGAGAGAAACACCACAATCAAAAGCAGCACACGCTAACAGCAGGAACTAGATTACGACTGGGAGTGTGTGTGTGTGTGTGTCTTATGATTGTGTGTTGACTTGTTTAATTCCTGTCACATTAGGACGCTCCTGTAAACAAGATGGTGCAACTTGGGGGTCTCTCCTGGGTAAATACAATTTTATCAGTTCAGTCACGCACTTTAAATGAGTAAAATTCACCAAATTGCACACAAGTCAAATTATTTAAGTTTTTTTTTTTTACTTGTCAGAGCATGTTCATATGATGCTTTCATATGGCTCCAAACTAACAGACGAGGCAGATATATGGATAGTATCCTCCTCAGAATTCCTATTTCCTCTTCCTCAGCTGTCTAATCAATCAGCTGTTCCCTCAGCCTGAACGCCTCTTGATTAACGCTCCCTCCTTTCACTTTCCTCTCCCTGTGAGAGAGTTACCTCTGCGATCAGGAAATGAGCCCTGCTGTTAATCAAAGTTCTTCTTCTGCTACTTTCCTCCGTGCTACAGCGAGGCTGGAGATGAGAAAGGGGGGTAATTACACCTCTTCCTCTTTCCTACTTCTCCCTGCTCTCGTTGATCGCTCTAGCCTGAAATGTTGTCCACGGTGCTTTCACACGCTCAATTTCCCACGCTGAGGCCGAGCACTCGAACGGCCATCCTGCTTCTGACAGACTGATGGGTTGATGGGATGATAGCTCAGAGTTCGGTGTGTCCTCTGTGGAGGACGGAGGGACAACAAATGTCTCTAAGGCTGTAAATTAAGAACATCTGGGGCAGGGACAATCAGATGTTTATTAATACACTTTTTCAAAACAACTTAGTTTATTTTATCAAATTTATTCACCTTATCAACTGTGTACAAAATAAATTAGTCTTAAAGAAGAGAGTAGATGTTTTGTCTAGATTTAGTTTAATAGTTAATTTTCATCCTTCCTTCCAAACGCACACATATTTCATAAGAAAATCACAGAGCAGAATACAAATATTAAAATATGACATACATATATCCAAACTTATAGAACAGGTTCACATGTCAAATTAATGCTGACAACACTGGTTACTTAAAATCTTTTTTTTTTTTAACTTCTCTGGAAAATATAGAAATTTGTACTGTTTTCTGATTGATTTTCTGGTTGTTTACAGTTGTACGCATAATAATACTACAACTACTACTGATAAAATACAGACCTTATTTATGTTAACATAGAAATGGATGATATTGTCAGAGTGTAAAATACAGATTGATATGACAAAAAGCACCAACCAGACACTATCTATTAATATATTAAGGAAGCACATTGCTACCATGGGAGAAACAGAAAAACAGAACCAATAAGAAAATTTTCACAATTGGAGACCTTCTGGCCATTTATATTTTTGGCCTTTTTCTTAACTAATTTTCTGTTGATCGCCTAATCCATTCAACTAATCATTGCAACTCTAATGCACTGTACTATATAAGCATATCTTATTTTTTTATATCTTCTTTTTTGTTTTTTTGTTTTTTTTATCTTAATCTGGAATATAACTTCTGACTATATCTGTCCATAAATGTAGTGGAGTAAGGAGTACAATATTTCCCTCTGGCATGTAACGGATTGAGAGACACTTGTAAGACACCTAAAATAGCGTAAAATTGAAATACTCAATTAAAGCACAAGTACATGAAGATTGCACTTAAATACAGTACTTGAGCAAAAGTGCAGGTGGTTACTTTCCTCCACTGGCATCATCACTCTGTGGCATTTCATGAATCCATTTGTTTAGAGAGCAATTAGGCAGCAGGCTCTCCCAGGTATTTTCTTATCAGGACTTTATTTGGCCAGGTCAGCCTTCTTCTCATGACACGACCAACATGCTCAGGCTTTATAACACTCATTGTTTACCTGTGAACCCTCCATTATACCCGAGTATGTTTAAAACTCACCTCTGCGTCTAATGACTCAAGTTGTAGCTGCGGGTCAGCTTTATCAGGTGAGACTGTTTGCTGGCCGCGGGGTCACACCTGGGTCACCTGCCTCCACCCCTGCACAGGGCAGGACAAAAATAAATTCCACAAACAATCCAAAAAAGACTACATTTCAATGGAAACAAGGCTTTTCACAGTCAGGAGAAGAGGGATGAGGAATGTATTTGGCCAGGTGTGGCACATGAAGGTGCAGGAGTGATGTATTTACCAGCGCTGGAAGAAGTATTCAAATCTTTACTTAAGTAAAAGTACCAATACCACACTATAACTGTACGCCAGTAAAAGTCAGAATTTTAGAAGATTAAAGTACAGAAATATTAGCAACAACATATTTACAGACAATTCCTACATATACAGCAGCAGTTTAAAGGGATAGTTCTGATTGTTTGATGTTATTGGAGGGAGCAGCAGCAGTACAGGTGTAGGAAGTTGAATAATTCACTACTGTGGACAGGGGCAGTTGCACAACATATGTGAGACAAAAAATCATTATCAGTTTAGGAGAATGTTATATTCAGAATATTTTCACCGCTTCACTTTGCCATTAGACATCCTTTTCTGATGGAAAACGGCCGTCATATAAGCCAAGTATCACTCTCTCCAAACCCGCCAAACTCCATAGGAGAAATCAGTCATTTTAGTTTCTCGTAGGACACAGGAGTTGCTGGTTTACTGTTGCCTCAGTCTGTTATTTTGTTTGTGTTTTTGTGTGACTTTGGTGAATCAGAACTAACATTTCAAAACAAAGAAGTCACAGAATAACAGAAACAAACTAACAGATTGAGGCAGCAGCAGACCAACAGCTCCTGAGTTTTGAAAGGTAAAATTACTGATTTTATCAATGGAGTTTGGTTGGCTTGGAGAGAGTAGTATTTGGCTTACATACTGCGTTTATCACCAGAGAAGGCGGTCTGATGGCAATTTTAGTAATGAAAATATTTTATAAATATATAGTGTAAAACTGCTAAACTACTACTACTACTTATTAAATGGACACAGATTTTTTTTAAAAGATTGGTCTTTTCTAAATGGCTAAAATATATTTTGCTGCTGTCTCATACAACCCCTCTTCAAATAATCCAAATTGTTATTGTTACTACAATATTTTGATCTAAAAAAATGCAGAAATACCTCAAAACTGTACTTTTAAAAGGTGAAATCAGTAGGTTGTTGTCCAGTCTCTTCATAGATACGACAGAAAGATAGGTAATTGTTGAGTCTCATTCCCAGGACGTCAAATAAAAAAAAATAATAATAAGGAAATACAGGCAAAGGGCAGGTTCTCTGCAGAAACACCTCCTAGTGGGTCATAAGTGATGAATGAAAGGGATTATGTTTGTATGAATCAATACTTCGTTTTTCTGGAAAATGTTGCATATTATGCCTTTAAGTTTGAGTTCCTGACTAAATGTACTTAGTTGCTTTCCAGCCTTGGTAATAATGATGCACACTATAGTATATATACCTGTGTCACTGGACAGATTGTATTTATTGTTTTATGTAACGTGGACCTACTTTGTCTGACATTTCTCTCCCTCTCCTCCTCCTCCTCTCAGTGTCCTCTTCAAGCTTGGTGAGAGTGTCCACCTGACTTCCTCGGTGCCCGGCAACCGGAGCACATTTTTCCACCCTCTCACCACGGTAACCATGACAACTCTTAATAACCGGCAAACGGCGCGGCTGGACGATGAGTCAGTCAACAAACGAGAGGAGTGACGACGGTGGGCCAGGCGGTGAATGATGAAGAAGAGATGGGGACAGCGGGGGGGAAAAAAAAAAAAAAGAGAGACTGGACTCCCCTCACAAAATGATCAACAAGGATGATTTTAACACAATCTTTGAAAACAGTATTCAGTTTTTTATGCCCCATTTTCAAAGGAACAAAAACACCCAAACACTGCTCGTACAAACCTGATGAAGGCTCTGGGACAGCTGATATTACACTGTGATTTAAGGTGGAAATATGAAGACACACTGACACTAACAGGCACAGTAAATCGGCCTCTGTGAAGGCTGAAAGATTCGTAGAGAGTTCCTGGACGGCTGCGCAAACCGCCTTGCACATGAGCAGAACTGTGTGACAATCACAATCACCTGTATTGATCCTCTCACTGGGCTTTAAAGGAGTCTTCCATGTTATTCTTTCACACTCAGTTTACTGTGCTAGCGTTAGGGAGGAGATGAAGGTCCTCGGGGGATTCATCATGTCGAGCTGTTCAATGTGTATACTGTGATTGAAAAGACTTTGACAATCTTTGAAAGGACTATGCAACGTGTCTATAGGTGTTTGCAACGCTTTGTGTAACTGGATTCTGCACACAACTCCACACACTCGAGACTGGAGACGAATATATGCACTATCAGCAACATTAATGTACTTTACACTTTTAGAAATAAAGGTGCTCACTAGAACCATGAAGGGTTCTTCACGTTGTCCTCATAGCAATGAGCCCTTTTTGGTCCCTGGTCGAACCTTTTGTAAAGCTTCCACTTGGAACCCTTTCAGAGAGTTCTACCTAGAACCCAACATAAAGGGGTATACTGACAACCATCTGTGAAGGGCTCTACCCACAACTTCCTGTGAGAGGTTCTGCAGAGAACCATTCTATGGTATAATGGTTCCACACAGAACCCTGTCTGGGGGTTTTATCCAGAAGCTTTCCACCCTTTAAGTGTGCTAACAAGAACCCACCCAGGGGTTTCTTTCAAGAACCCTTTTAATATTCCAAGGGTTTCATCTAGAACCCACCCAGAGGATTTAATGAGAACTCTTATATTCCAGTGGTTTTATCTAGAACCCACCTGGGTGTTCTACCAAGAATCCCTTTGATATTCCAAGGATTTTATCCAGATCCCACTCAGGGGTTCTAAGAACCCATTTTATATTACAAGGGTTTATCTTAGAGAACCCTTTGATATTCCAAGGATTTTATCCAGAACCCACTCAGGGTAATCTACTGAGAACCTTTTTATATCCCATGGGTTTTATATAGAACCCACCTGGAGGTTCTACTGAGAAACCTTTTCTATATTTCAAAGGTTTTATCTAAAAGCCCCCCGGGGGGTTCTTGGAGGATATCAGTAATCCTTGAAGAACTCTTTCCAAAAAGGGTTCTTTATGGCACCCTTAGTCTCACACACAGGAATTTCTACCTTATATTACGGTACAAAGAACCCTTGACAAAAGGGTTCTTCAGGATTGTTGAGATCCCTGAAGAACTCTTTCCAAAGAGGGATCTTTGGATGAAAAAGGTTCTTAATGGAACCCTTAGTCTAGAGAACCTAGAGAGCCCTTTCATATCCCAGTGGTTCTACCTGAAACCCATACAGAGGGTTCTATCAAGAACCCTTTTATATTATGGTACAAAGAACCCCTGGATTTCAACAATGTTTCTTCCAAAAAGGGTTCTAGGAAATGGTTCTGAGTAGAACCTCAGCCCTTCAGGAAGAACACTTTCAGAACCCTTATTTCTAAGAGTGTACTGGAGCTGCCTGTAAAGTAACACAAAGCAGGTGTGTGTGTGTGTGTGTGTGTGTGTGTGTGTGTGTGTGTGTGTGTATGTGAGAGAGAGAGAGACAAACATGCCAAAGAATAAGTGAGTGTACAGTTGAGTGCAGGTACGGCTTCTATTTGTCATCATGTCTCAAACATTATAACCCACAGTGTCTATAAACCAACTTTGCTTTCAGTGGGGGGGGCTGACTCACACTCTTTAAACGTGGCCCTTCCCCTCCATGTTGTTTGCACACAGGTTCAGGTGAATTTCAGGAATGGGACTCACCCTCCTCCTCCTCCCTCTCCCACTTCCTGCTGCAATGTGACAAGAAGAAATACCAAAAATAAGACAAATATTGTTGAGAATAACTCCTCATCACAAAGTCATGGTGCAGCCAAGACCCCCCACCGGGGTCAAATGAAAATATTGACAAGTATTCAGAAACAAAACAGTCATTTTAGTCTGGTATTTTGTGAAAGAGAGACTCAGTGTTGTGACAGCAGCTGCTGTAATCATACAGGAATCCACAGAGACTGAGAAATGTAGGGGAGAGGAGCAGCTGCTGTGGGCACACACACCCACGCCAACACTGCCAAGGTGTGCTCAGACAGAAAGTGAAGCAAACTGTTTCCTCCGGTTATTCGCAAAGTCGACCATTGGACCCTTTGTATCAGACTGCCCTGATACAAAGGGTCTAGGGTCCGACAGCCCATTATTCTGAAACCGCAATAGTCTGAAAAATGTCCCATTGGATTGAGAGCCAGCTATCCCAAAAACAAAAGACCACTGCTCCTCAAAATACACACCCTGGAGGTTTTTCCCCTTCATTTCCTTTAACTTGCAAATGTCAAATTTTCAATGCGTGACCTTTGTTGTCATGGTGACAATAATCAGTTGACTTTCTTTGTCGTGATGACAATAAAAAATGTGTTTAAGGATCAGCTGAGACAACAAAAATACTTGGTTAAGTTTAGGAAAATATAGTTTGGATTTAAATTAAACAGGTTGTCGGTGCAGTGGGATATTTTTTCAGACTACTGGTGTTTCTGGATAATGGATTGTTGGACCAATGGCATGACACGTTGTTTATGTTTATCACCCCAAACAATCAATGTAACTGCACAGACGTTAGCTGTAATCTAGCTAGCTAGCTAATGGACAAACCGACCCTGTCTGTGGAAGAGTGCCTGTTTGTTTCTGACTGAACTCAACAGAAACTGTTTTGTTTTTTTCAGTTACCTGCTATGAACAGGATTCACAAACATCACAAATTTCTTGGGAAGTTCACTTCTGTTTGTGTCATTCCACTGACTTCTGTCTGAACACCGAGTCGCAGTTTAACTCGCTGGACAGGGAGGGGAAAGGTTGACATGGGGACCAAATCTGGCATCAAAAATAAGCTTTCCTTTCACTCTAACCACCCACATGTTTATGAGACAACTACCAACTACTGATTCTCAAACCCTGCATGTTAAAAGTGTGGCAGATCCAGTCTCCTGTTCAATATTAGGTCATTACATTGTTGTTATTATGTTGGTTGGTTTGTGACTGTTATAGGCACGTCTACTGCCATCTGATCAGAGGGCACTCATACTTGTGTGACAGGGCATGATTTTTTTTTTTCCTCCTAATGTATTATTTTTGTATAAAATTGAAATCAATCATAAATCATTATTTATACTTTCTGAGAAAATATTGACATTTCAAGTAAAAGTTTTTTTTTTTCCAAAATGATTATGTGGTGTTGGTTGTTTTGTGTGCAAAACAGATTATACCCTCTACATTTATAGCCTCTACAAAGATGTTGTGGTGTTGCTGTGTGATAAGAAAACTGCCTCTTTGAAGTCCATGGATCTAAAGTGCACTTTGCATTTGAAGCAACAAGTTCATTGAACCTGACATGTTATATAGCATAATTCATTTCAGCCTTTATCTGGTGCTGACACAGAGCCCACTGTAAAAAAAAAAAATAGTTGTCATTAGAGTTCATGTAATGACAAGAAGCACAGTTCAGCCCGGTCAAGATGAAGTCGCATGTAAATCAGGTCAATGCATTCTTCAGTTCTAAAGTACAAGTGTCACATAGACATACATACACTCGCAGTTTAACTATGTATTTCACATTACACTCAGTTGTTCAGGAGATACTCATGTTTTATAATGTTTTATAACATTTGTAAATATTTAAATTTGCATGTGAAGTGCAGTAGCAATGCATAATTTGAATCATAAATTCAGATTTTAAAAACGTATATTTTACAAAAGAAAAACAGAAAGAGTTTGATGAAAGCCACATCTTAATCTGAAGTGTGATCATTTTTAGGATTCGATAGATTCTTCATCATAACAAGATCTCACTAAATAAACTGTTGGAAATAGACATAGCCTCTTGGTGTGGAAAGTGAAGCCAGTGCAGAAGTGCCTTCAACCTGCATTTCTACTAACGGCCAGCAGGGGGTGAGACCACCAGTGGCAAAAAGAAAGTCGTATGTAAGTGAACTTATGAGAGAATGACCCAACTTCTCACTTGATTTATGACCTCAGTAAACAGTTTCCTATATGAGTTTATAGCCACAATGACAATTTCAAGTCTTCTTCAGTACAGCATGAAGGAGGAAATGAAATAGATGAATAAGCAAGGTATGTTTTAAGATGTGGCTACCTTTTAATTGACAAGTCGCCTCCATGGCCAATGTGATGTCACTCCACTGTTTTGTACAGTCTATGTCTCGCCACAAGTTATCCTTCATTAATTGATTATTTCACCACTTGAGGGCAGGGGAAAAAAACTGCAAACACAAACAACACTGACATATTATCACCCTTTAAGTGGAGCCTATCAACAAAAAGTTGCTTATTTACATGTCTAGACAGTTATGGAGAAACATTATAATAAGTTTGGTGAGGTGTTTCTGGACTTTTGATGAATTTAAGTCCAATGTTCACAGTTCTTTTAGCTCTGTTTTTGGTCTCCACCAACTCTGGGAAATATCTCGTCTTTTTAGCTGTTAAATGCTCTGCTGTGTCCACCAGCTAGTCTCTAACTGTGGCTGTCTGCTGTTTGGTGGTGAGCAGGTAGTGTACAGTGGCTTTTTAGAGTTTTTTATCTGAAAACAGCTGCCCGCTGTGACAGAAAACAATACTACTGATGATGAGAGAGAGCAAAACCAGTAAAGTTGAGACAGCTAAACAATAAACTGAATCTCACTATAAAGCTGCAGATTCAGGTGATAACTCTCTGTAGGCTCATCACTAGAAGTGGAACATCTTACATTACAGACTGAATATTATGGGTTATAACCACCTTAAAGACGACAGCATTAAAACTAAAGTTTGCATCATTAAAACGTAAAAACCTAACAGGATTGTGATTTACATTACTTGGTCTTTCTACCCCTGTGTTGACCTGCAGCCTCCATCGTGGCGCCCTGCTGAGGGAGGCCTTGTAATCCACTGATGTTGCTCTATTTGGTTTTCAATGAGGCCTTTGATTTTCAGACCCAGGAAGCCTCTAAAGATCTGACCAAGTCCCCTTTACTCTTTTCTCCAAAAGAAACTGAGATACTGGGAGGCTCATTAGCATCTGTTAGAGTTTGAAATACAACACTAAACTCAGCTGTGAATTAGGGTTTCAATACAAACTCGGTTCACTCTGTGATAAAGAATTTTCTGCCTGCAAACAGTTTATATTTGCAGACCAATTAGTGATAATAGTGTAAGGCTTTAGTTAGGCTTCAAGTGCTTCATTGAAAGAGTCTTGTTATTTGAAGGATAGGCTCAATCAGGAAACAGTGGCTTGATTTGTAGGTCAGTGTTTGATGGCCTTGATTGACTAATTTTATTCTGATATTATAGCTTATTGGTAACTTCATATAAAACACAATTAACATTTTATTTTATTATCATTGTCCATCACAAATTCTATTTTATTTTCTGGTTTTTATGCTTTTATACATTACACATGTTGAATGTTAAATTAATAGCAACTCAGAATCAAAGTTATAACAAGCTGTCATGTGCTATGAGTGTCTGAACCACTCAGACAATGAGTCTTGGATGGAAAATAATTTTCAGTTTGATAAATAACTCTTTATTGCTCCATGTCTTTCAGCAGGGGGCTCCATAACTCATTTAAGAATTCCAGCAATAATGTGGATTACTAAAAAAGAAAAAATACATTACACACAGCTAATCAGAGTGTAGTGTCATCATTAATAAAAGTCCTATTAGTTTTTGTAAATATGGGAATTTAATTTTGATAATTAAACTTAGAGTACAAACTCATGCCCTGTTATGTTGAAGTCCAATAAAATTGGCAGCTTCTCTGCAAACAACACTTTAAGCAGTTTATATAACTAATTAATATTTGATCAACGTACACAATTGTAATGAGTTGGTTCAGTGTTACTGATAAAACTCACAGTGGACTAAAAGATTTGAATTAATTTTTCCACATGATGAGGCGCTCACTGTAAAAAAAAAAGCTGAGAAAATTTAAAGTAAAGCAACCAGTTGCAGAGCCTGTTTGAGGTCACTCAATTAAAGGCACATTTTTTTGTGTCAACGACGTTTACTTAAAGTGTTGTCTTAAGTTTGTCAAACTTAAAGCTATAATAATATAAGGTAACATTTCTGTATTAAATTGTCTAAACATGCTGAACGTATTACATATTTTGGTAGGCTGTATACTTGCATTATCCCAAATATTCAAACGCAGAGAAATTTGTATGTGGTGCATTTCCTTCTAGCTTTTGCTAGCTAGCTAGTTGCTATTCAGTAACTTCTGTGAAAAAACGGGATACGTCGAATACGTCAGACAGAGGAAGGAATTTGGTGAACGTGACTGACCGTAACATGAGTAAAACTTGCATTACCTCGTCCATTATCTGGCTGAGTCATGTCAGATGGATTTTCATCAACTATGGTGGTTGTTTAAAAGTGAAGACAGCAACTTCCACGATCTCACTCTACTTCACTACGTCATCAAATTATGCCCTTTGATGTGAGAGAGACCCCTGGTGGCAGAAATGAAATATTTTACTTATAACATTACATTTTACATTAAGCTTTTGATATTTCTTTGCAGCATACATTGACTGTAGTATATGGTATAAGTCAAATAAAAATATACAGTTTCCCATTATTCAAAGGAAATAATTTAAGTTTTCTTAACTTGAGTTCATAAGTAGATCTGACTAGTGATGTTAAGTTGGACAAGCTTAAAAAGCACTTTGGGGGAACTTTTTTTTTAACCTAAGTTGATAAAATAAATTAGCCTTTAGTTGAGTAAACTCAAAAAGGCTTTGCAGCTGTATGCTTTATGTTACTGTATTTTTTACTTTTATCTTAAAAGTACTTTTATTTTTTACTCTTTTTTTTTTTTTTTTTTGCTGTGAAGAGAAGAGTTTCAGTCTTCAGGACACTACTGTTTAAATTTTAGAAGATGGTCATCTCCTCATCTCCTCCCCGGCTGTATGCATCAGTCTGATCAAAGCGTCAAACTTCCAGGGAGCAGAGGATCATGGTCTCTCCCTTCACCTCCAGCATGACTCCCAGGCAGCGAAGCGTTACGAGGAAGGTCATGACTGAAGCTGCCCGACTTTGGCCAAAACCAAAATTGGACAAATGTTGTCAGCCAAAACATGACATCCCCTGGAAAAGTTTGATGCTCATCCTTTCACCCATAATTGAAACCACTCCATCACTTTTTAAAAATATTTAAAGTTATTAAATTTGACTCTTAACCTCCTTTGCACACAAGCTCAAACCACAGGTAAACTTACTGTAATAAAACTATAATACAGTCACTACTATCACTGATACTGCTGCTACTAGTTCAAGTATTACTGCCACCGGTGTTGGTTCTATTGCTATTGTTATGCAGATTTCAAAACTTCTGTATGATGATATGAAAAGCAGCTCAGGTTGTTCCGTTACACCAAGATGACATCAGCTTATCACAGCCGTCCTATTGGTCTGAAATCCTCACTGGTCGACCTGCCTGATAACAGTCTCATTTAGCCACAGATCTGCAGTCTACAGGCTGTAGTAACTGACACAACTGCTCTTACAGATTACATTGTCAGCTCACACGTTAAAGCAGCATTGTGCTGGAGTTTTTGACTTTTAATGCTGTTGATCACAACATTTTGCTGAACAAGCTACTTTTTGTGGGATGTGATGATTCTCCTTACAGCTGGTTTAAATTACATCTTTCTGGTGTTATTTCTGGTTCAATCTACTGTTATTACTACATCTACTGATAATAGCCAAAGTATCAAGCTGTCAAGGGCATTTATTTTGTTTTTATACAACATGTTGCACAAGGGAATGAGGAAGTTGTAGCAAGTTATGTACATATACATTTTCACGTATACACCCAGGAAATAATTCTATAGTGTGTGTTTTTAAACAAACAGCAGCAACAAGAAAGTGATGATAATATTGTCAACAGCTTCACATTAAAGTCACAACATCTGAGAAACATTTCATCAACTTTGACAGTGTTTGAGTATGAAGCATCACTGATAAACACAGAGTTCGCCTCCCTTCATCCTGCTGGAGATTTGTCTCCAGTGACATCACCATCATTATCACAAGGGCTTGCTATAGGAATTTGTTATAGTATTGATAATATATATAGGTGTGTATCATATTTATGCAAAGACAATGTTGTCCTCTCAGTTATACTGTATACAGTGCATAAGCAACATAACAATCTTAGCAATATCAGTAGGTAGACTACTTATATGTCATGTTTATGATGATGTACAACAACTTAACAAGGCAAATAATGAGCACATATAAATATATTGCACAGCTGTTTTCAGTTTACTTCAGTTTATTTTGAGTGAAAACTAATAAACATACTTGGTAAATACATGTGATAAAAAATGCCAGAATTAGCCAAACAGCTATTTGTCATCTGTAGTGATCTCTCTAACTGCATAGTTTCTTACAATGTAAGAAATTAGATTTTGTACAACTGTCAACACCAATTCTTTACATTCAGGGTAATATACTAGATGGATGTGTTTTTCATGTGTTTATCGTTTTAACGAGGTGTTTATCATATTATAACAGGATATATTCACATTATTACAACATACAAACTTACAAAAAAAACATTTCTATATATTATTTATTTTGTTTTAATGTGAAACTTTTCATGTTTTAGTGTGATAACATATTGTTATAACATAAAACATGTCAGAATATAACATGATAGCATGTAGTCATAACAAAAAGCATTTCTTGTCATAACAATATACTATTTATCATATTATAACGTGAAACATTGCACTTTATAATGTGAGAAATTAATGAATGTAGAAAAATATGTTATCACGTTATGTGAAATTCTAACAATAAGTTTGAGTTTGTATTTCTTGTTATAATGTGATACGCTTGTCTTAAAAACATTAAGATATCTTGTTATAATGTGAAGAACACCTTAATGTGACATAACGTGACACTGATGTGACATAATGTGACACTGATGTGTTTTTGTGTGGCAGCCACATTCTTCCATAGTAGCTCATTTTGTGAGTAAAATTAAAGCCTTCTTTCAAACAATGCAATTTATTCAGAGCAACACGCTCTTAACAATGTGGTAGAAAAATCTAAATAAAACAATGGTAATCATTAAATAAAAAACAATAAACCAGGTACAAGCTGAGATTAATTAAATGTAGTAAAGGCAGAAGATGACACCATGAGCACAACAGAACGTAAGGAGTTGAAGACACTCTGTTAGAGAGTATCTGCAGCTGCTGCTGCGTGGTGACGATGGACCAATAGATTCAGAGCGTTCGAGGACTCAGAGGTCACCAGAGGGAGCGAGCTGACACCCGGGGAACAGAGCAGAGAGGAGCACAGAGACAGAAAGTGGAAGCTGCAGGGTGAATGTGGCCGTGTGTTTAGCAGAGTCAGAAGAAAGGACACTACATCAACTCCAGCTGAGGCCCGAGGGGTTAATGGATAAGACTACCCAGCAGGGGTCAAGGGTCAGGAGGCCACTCTCTGCCAGGGCTAATTGGTCACTGCGACCAGAGTTAACGCCAACCTCTCTATGGAGAAATACATACACATGTATAGGAGCTGCTGTGACGGGAGTTCTCCATCAAAAGGCCTCTGATCAAGGAGGCCTCTGTTGTGCTCCTGCACAGTCATGGAGATCAGTCAGGCCCTTCACCGTACATCGCCACCAGCACCACCTACAGTGACAGCTAGGCTGGACTCCAGAAAAGATGGCTGGCTTTTGAACTCAACTGAATTCATTCACTTCAATTCAACTCATTAGCATTTTTTTTTTTTTACCTTTAAAGATGAGACAAGAAATGTATGCAAGGAGAAATATCTTTTGTTCACTTAAATCAGAAATGATTTATAATTCTGAACTTGTTTCATCCATCGAGAATCATTCCCTCTGTACAATACATGAAGAGTTTCTAAAGAATCAGGGAGTATTTCTTGAGTATGTGACTGTAAAAGTGCAGCATTTGGTTGCACATTGCTGGACTTTGTATGAAATAAGACAAACAGTAGAAATTTCTTTACTAGTCAATGAACAAACACAGCCATACCCTAATTACCCTGATTAAACACATTAGTTTACAGTACAGTTCTTTTGTGATGTGCCCCTAATTACCATGTAAAGTCATGTAAAGGTCTTACAAATAATCTAATACTGTCTAATACAAAATACATACAAAATACGGCTTTATACATCTTGACCCAACTTTTTTATTCATAGTTCTGGGTTAGGCAAATTTATTCACTTATTAAAAACAAACGTTAAAATATTTAATCAAAGAGGTGAACATGTACAGAAATTAGGAGGCAAAAGTGATATAAAAATGAAAATAAAGACCAAATTAAAGTGATGAACATAAAAATAGAAGGCAGTAGAAAATAGGATTTTAAGTGCTCTAAGGAAATTAGAGAAATTAATTATGTAAGTAAGTAATAAGTATTCAGTTATTTCTCAAAAGCTGTGGCACTATTGGACACAGACATCACCTCAGTCTGACACAACTGATGTGCTGCCATCATTACAGTATGGTTAATATTTATTTATACATCAGAAACCAGCAACTTTGTGTAATATTATATTTTATACTTAATATTTCTCAGGTTTTGTACTTATAATGCTTAGATTATGTACTTTTTTATTACTGATACTTTTTAATTCCCTCTTGTTTATTCTTTGCAAATATACAATATATGCATCCTAATTACACATATATATACATATATACACACATAATACAATATTTATTTGCAATTCCTTTTTTATTTACTAATGCCAATTATAAGGTGGATTGGCTTGCTGCCAGGAATGTGGGTTAATTATTGTGTATTTGTTTGTGCATGTTGTCTATAATCCATGCTGAACAATAAAAAAAAAGTTGAACACACACTAAAAAAAAAAGAAAACCATTTACCAGGGTCTGCTTTTGTATAATGTGCACAAATGACACACAAAAGGCTGAAACTGAGATAATTCAATTTAAAGGCAAGACTGATAATCATAATTAGCTGACAAAATAACTGATTGATCCAGCCTCAGCTATACAGCAAAATGCAGTCCTCAGACTCTGATAAATCTTCTCACTGTGCAAGAAAAGCACCTTGTTTATGGTTCCCTAGGTGGGATTTTACCTGAATGAAGTCATATCACATAAACAAGCATTAAACTAAATATTTAGCCCACATGAGGTTTTTCAGACGAGTCTCTGCAGGGCAAAAGTGCAGGTCTGTTTTTACCAGAATGGTTCTAAATTGGCTCGATTTGCATCTGAGTTTGAAACCTGTAAGAGGCTCTCTGGTTTGGAGGAATCCTGACAGATTGATGTTGTCATGCTGATGCTGTCACAGGCTCGACGCTGGATGGGTTAATGATTTATGGTGAATGGTGGGATGCCCAGAATGGGACCTGGGTTAATGTTCACCGTTTCTCCTCTCTGGAGGGGGGGGGGGCTGCCAGCGACCAGTCCAGATCCAACCGTCGAGGGGACGTCGGCCTCCAGCTAAACCCGACTCACACAGCAGGGAGGGAGCTCCTCTCTGCTCTCAGAGGCCCGTGAATGCACTCGGAGGAGAGGAGGGGACGGGAGACTGATGAGGCCTAATCGTCTCTTTAATGAGTCTCAATAGAAACAATAAAAAACAGCTGAAAATCATCCAGACTGTTGTAATGAGCTCACATAAACAAACCAACCTCACAGGTGATAATTAAAGTCCCCTTCCACTTTACTTTATGTTATTTTACCTGGTTGTTTGAGCTTCACTGTGCAGAATGATGTATGTGCAGAGTTTGGGACTATAAGGTAAAGACTCTGAGACTCTGTATCCACTCCAACCAACAAAATGATCTATCTCTGTATTTGTATTCAGATAGAAGACCAAAAGAAGACATAGTTTATATGAGCAAAGCATCATACGATTTAATATTAGTATATAATTAAATATTTTCACATCCTCATACTGTACTTTTCCTCTGTCCATCTCTCTCACTCTTTTAATTTTTTAGCTTAACAAAGTTTTATGAACTGTCTGAACCTCGCCATCACATCCCCTAACAGGGTGATATTGAAAAATTGTCTTGGACTTCGTCAGCTCTGTGATTACCTCAGCATTGTTAAAAAAGTATGTGTCCTAAAACTTGTCTAGAGGGAATGTTTAATAAAAAAGTAAATCTCCAAGGGGAGATAAAAATGACTTCGACTCAAACATGTCATCCTGCGTCGTGGCTACAACCAGGATTTTAGAAACACTGGGCTCATGGGTTCAAGTTCATCAATGCAACTCCCTCTGTTCTTAATTTACTATCATTATGTGGATGTTTCATATTTTACTTATTCGGCAAACTGTTAAATTATACATTTGGCGAATTTTATTGTCCAACTTGAAGATCTAAAGGTTGGTTGGAAGCTTTTATTTTTCTTTCAGGTCTAGAAGACCTGAGAGAGATTCAGAGGTGGTTACTGTTGAATCTTTGGTCCAAATCCAAGGCTTTAAAAAAAAGTCTGATATAGGGCTGCACAAGTAAGCAAACTATTATCAAAATTGCAATATGGCCAAGTGCAATATAATTGCAGAACCCACTACTTTTTGATAAAGGTAAAACATGTGACAAAGCAGTGTTAAAGTGTGGTACTGCAGCGCTGCAAAGATGACCCAGACCACAAATCTTCTTCTCCAGAGTGTAACTGAACATGCCTGTTTGTTGTAAAGCTGTAAATCTTTCATCACAACATGTTTGTTTGTTACAGACCCAAACAAATGTCACATCATCACGATTTTATTTTATTTTTTGGTGAAAATAAAACTGCGCTGCAAAAATGATCATTCTTTCTATCTGTGAAAATAATTGCAATATGATTTTTTTTTTTTTTTTTTTATACCATCTCGTGCAGCCCTAATCAGATATTGCCTAATTCAAACTGCGGTTGTTCCTTTAGTAATGAGTCCCTCTGAAGTCTAACTGGCTGCTTTAGTCCCTCTGTCATGTATATGACTGTGAATCATCGCTGGTGAATAGAGCTGAGCTACAGGAGAGGTTGAGGGCAGACCAGGTGATGGATAGCAGCGGGACTTGTCATCCTCAGCCTTACACTGCTCTCATTAAGCTGTAAATCTTTCACAACAACACCCGCTAACACAATGCCACAGAGGCTGTTCCTTGTTGCTCCACCTTGTCGTCGGTCTAACAATGAAATTGCCGACTGAATCACTTTGTAAGGACGCACAATGGCCTCAATACTTCAAACAGCCAATAAAAGCAAGACATCATTGTATAGACACAAGTGGAATTAAATACAGCAAACAGTAAAAATATTAATTTATATAAAGCACTTCTAATAATGTAAATCAAAGACCATACTCTCATGACATATTTAAAAGTAATTCACACAGAGATTAAATAAAACAGGCGGCTGCTGTACTACAGGTCCTTACCATATATCAATAACGACATTAAGGGAGTATAAAAATTCTGATAGTGACATATTGTAGTGATCCCTCGGATGTTGATATCAAACACTGGCGACAAAGATAAGTAATGAAGGCAGTAAATTATCAATAAAATGTATTGTCCAAAATGATCAGCTCACTGAAACAGTGAACTTTCACCTGTATTTATTAATTAATTTTATTTATTAATAATTATGAATAACTTTAAACAAAAAGAAAAACAAACACACAAATAGAAATATATGTATTACCAATCAAGAGTTTGGACATTTCTCTTTCACCGTTTTTGTTTTGTTTTTTTGTTTTTTTGTTTTTTTAATTATATTTTTTTATAAGAAATGGTTCAGATTATACCAACAGTGTGAAAAGCTGGAAGCTCATTCATTGGTTAAATATCTGTGAAACATGTAAAATATGAACAATAGCATTGATTTATGAAAATAAAAATAAACAAGATGAAATATGCAAATCCAAGGTCTACATAACCTGAATTTAAAATTAGGACATAATTTACTTAAAATGTTGTTTAAAAATAAAAAAAAATAATAAAAAAGGTTTCATGTGTCCTGCAAGGCCATAATGGAAATACCAACAATGAAAAATCTTGCACAGACAGTCAATAGCATTTCACTTACCATTAAACCGTTATCAGACCTTTATTTTGAAAGGCGTCAGTGCTGTGTTCACTAGTAATGATAATGAATGCATCTTTTATATTAAACCCTATCTTTATTTATTCAATTCTGTACATTCATGTTGTTTATGTTGTTGTTTTTCTGCTTTTGCTGCTACTGTCTTTGCAACCTGTATGCAGCATGCACGGTACAATGTAAAACAAAAAGTTTTGGACATTTCCAACAAAATATTGGCCCACAATTCGTCACATGGCAGTTCAGAAAGGGCGGGCAACAACAGACATGCCCTATATAGAAGACTTCTGACCATTCCATTGTTAGAGATTTGGCCATTTTTAGGACCTTATATCACTTGATTGTCACCAATGGGAGTCTGATCAACCTCTCATGTGACCCGCCATGAAAAATAATTGCGCACTCCTGATCTAGAGTGTTTGCTTTTGATATGATTTTACAGAAAAACACAACTTCCCATCATTATGTCAAAAATTACAACTGACACCCACTCCTGCCTGTATACTGTGTACCTGAGCAGTAAGATGTCTATCCATGAACAAAGCTGCAAAAAGGCTCAACACTGACCTCTGCTGGATGACAGCAGTTATTGCAGCTAATGTCATGTTGTGTTTGGGAACATGATGCACTGTGTTCTGTCTCTCAGGTAGATCTTCCTCCGTGGGTGAGTTTCAGGACCACACACAAAAAGTTAAATATGTTAATCATCAAAGAAATCCATTGATTGATTCATTATCCCTGTCAGGTGTGTGTGTGTGTGTGTGTGTGTGTGTGTGTGTGTGTGTGTGTGAGAGAGAGAGAGAGAGAGAGAGAGAGAGAGAGAGAGAGAGAGAGAGAGAGAGAGAGATCACTCAACCTACAGCATGTCTGTGACTAATCTCAAAAACAAACAGCCAATTTTTTTTTTGTACACACTCATGACTGTATTCTGAAGGACCTCTGTGATTCAGAAGTCTCGATAAACCTTTTCACTTCAGTGCCTTTATGTTTTTATGGTAGGAGGCGTTATGTTTTCTCAAGAACACCTTGAGGGAATTTCTTCAAACTTGGCAGAAATGACCACCTGCAGTCAAGGATGAAGTCTGCGGTGGTTTAAGGGATGATTTTAAGGTCAAAGACACGGTAACCTCACTGAATTCATTTTTGGCCATGACTCAAGAATTCATATTCTAATAGAATAAAATTATGGGGTGATTGCATCTTGGGATAACATATAACAGAACATCTTGATCTGGAGCTTTGCTATCATGTGTTCCATTACACTGTAAATACTAACATCAAGTTGAATTACAAATACTGAGTTCACCTAACTCAGTTTTTATCAACTTGTTATTAACACTCATTTTAAATAAATTACTTGTACTTTTAGGTCAAAAAAGCTGCCGAATTCAGTGTGCTTGAGTTGGGTTCACAAAACAAACCAAGTACTTAGATGTCATGCTTTTTTCCGTGGTCAAATGTTACTAAGTGCATTACTCTTCTACTTAAGTATCCCACAAATTAATTAAATTAAATTAAAAATCTAAATCAAATCAATATTTGGTGTGACCACCAAACCTCAACACAGCATCAATTCTTCTAGGGACACTCGCACACAGTTTTTGAAGGAACTCAGCAGGGAGGTTGTTCCAAACATCTTGGAGAACTAACCTCAGATCTTCTGTGGATGTAGGCTGCCTCAGATCTTTCTGTCTCTTCTTGTAATCCCAGACAGACTCAGTGATGTTCAGATCAGGGCTCTGTTGGGGCCACACCATCACTTCCAGGGTTCCTTGTTCTTCCTTACACTGAAGATAGCTCCTGCTGACATTGTCTGTATGTTTGGGGTCGTTGTCCTGCTGCAGAATGAATTTGGGGTCAATCAGACACCTCTCTGATGGTATTGCATGATGGACAAGTATCTGGCTGTATTTCTCAGCACTGAGGACACCATTAATCCTGACCAAATCCCCAACTCCATTTATAGAAATGCAGCCCCAAACTTGCAAAGAACCTCCAAAATGCTTCACTGCTGCCTGCAGACACTCATTATTGTACTGCTCTCCAGCCCTTTGGTGAACAAACTGCCTTCTGCTACAGTCACATATTTCAAATTTGGACTCATCAGTCCAGAGCAACTGCTGCCATTTTTCTGCACCCCAGTTCCTCTGTTTTCATGCATAGTTGAGTCAATCGGCCTTGTTTCCATGTCGGAGGTATGGTTTTTTGGCCACAATTCTTCCATGAAGACCACTTCTGTCCAGACTTCTCTGGACAGTAGATGACTGTACCTGGGTCCCACTGGTTTCTGCTAGTTCTGAGCTGACTGCACTGCTGGACATTTTCTGATTTGGAAGGGAAGTAAGCATAATGTGTCTTTCATCTGCTGCACTATATAGATATGTATGTCTCTGTACTGCACTGTTGGCTTGAATTTATGTATGTCGCTTGACATTTTATTTTTATTTTCAGTTCTTAACCACCACCGATTTCATGTTTGGTTCTAACTCTCTGTGCCATAGGATAGGTTCAGGTATATTGCCCAGGCCTAGGTTTTAATGTTTCTGCTCACTTGATCAAATTGGTCTGAATGAGGCCCATGAACTACAGTGAATTTGTTATCCCTGTTGTAAACTCTGTTTGTAAAATATGACTTTTAAGTTGTGCCTTTAATATTGATTTTTTACTTTAAATAAAATATATTTTTTTTAAAGAATTTGTTTTATTGGTATTTATTTCTCTTTCTTCACTTGCGGTTGCGCCCCCCCCCCTTTTTTTTTTTTAATCATCGTCATTATTATTATTATTATTATTATTGTTGTTGTTGTTGTTGTTGTTGTTGTTGTTGTCAAGTCAAATAGTTTAACGTGCAATTTGTTCAATAAAAGTTTAGGGGGAAAAAACAGAAATGGGCCGTGAGTGTGCCTGACAGACTGAACTCAGGGCCACGTCGTCACTGGCTCACCCTCCGTCACTACTGACGTCATCTCCCTACTAGTGACTGGTGTTATCAAGATGGCGCTGCGGCCAGGATCTGGAGGAGGCAGCAGGTATTTCAGCCTTTTAAAATCAACTCAGTCGCTAAAATGTTAACAGGTTGTGAAATATCCGACTCTGAGCGCTGCTTAGCTACACATTAATTCCACCGTTGGAGGTCAGAGACGGCGGCAACGGCTGGTTTAGTTGTCGAGGCAGAGTGATGAGATGAGATGGCTGGTTGTCAGGTGTCACAGCTAACGTTAGGTTACTGAGGGAGGAAGCTAACGTTAGCTAGCTGTTTCTGCTGCCTCTTCAGGCTCAAACTGAATCAAAATAATGCCAAAATGTCCATATACAAACACATTTCACCTGCTAAGTCATCTGTACTCGTTAGTATGACTTCAGCTCACAGTATCTAGTGATATAACATTAACGCTATATTTATTGGAAGCAAATGCTTATCACTGTCTTGTAGCATTGTTGGAGAATAGCTAGCACCTGTTCAGACAGACAGGCCCATGGACGGCTGACAGAGTCAGTATCTGCCTTTCTGATTGATACATTACCTGCAGTTGAGATATTTAGTGTCATGCTGATACACTGCCGAGTATTTAATAAAGTAGCCTAAAGCAGATGGGAAGTGAAGATCTTGCAAATAGTGTGGGCAACCTCTTACTACGTGCAACATAAACAAACTCAACAGATTTTTTTTGTTCTTAATATGTTCTGAATATAAGAAAAAAGTCTTAAGGAATCGGATGAAGGTTTTGAAAATTGAAAATATGATCCTACCAAAATTACCTTTCTAGCACAGGCATTTTGTGAGAAAAACAGGGGGTTAACCTCACACACATTACAGCAGAAAATCTGACAAATACTTGCAAGTCACCTCTATAGAATATAAAAAGTCCTTACAAACCCCATGTAATGGTTCAGATGTGTTTCTTAACCAAACCCTGGTACCACTTTTTTGCTTCCAAAAATAATAATTTAAGTCAACATCATTACATTACTGTACTTGTATACAAGACAACATACGTTGACTCCAATCCCTATAGATGTTGATATTGAGTAAGATAATTTATCAAACAAAATAAATAAAATAAAATAAGGTAAAACATCCCTGAAAATATTACTTAATTACTAATGCTGGTGATTGGCAAACTGGTACTGATCAATGTAAATATTGGCAATGATGGACATAAAAATTGATTTTCAGTAAACCTTGTTTTCTCAACAAATAAATTGCAAGACAACAAACTGACTAGGTCATTTTGACCCACTTATGTATTGAAATGTTAAGTACTTCCTGTTTACACATGCACTAATTTAAAATAGTTTCTGTTTGATTGTGGACAACACTGAACCCTTTGTGTGAATATCAGACAAGAAGACATGCATAAATCATTTTTTAACATGGGTGGTGGCATCAGTTTCACCTATTTGGATTTCTTGTTATAAATGACATGTATGAGACTATAGCATGTTGCAATTTGTGTGGGATCATGATGTGTAATTCCTGTGATATAAAAACTGCTGAATAAGTTAAGATTTTCTCTTCTTATACACTAACTGCAGAAGCTTGATATGTCTCAGCAGTCAGACTGCTCCGCTTTGTGTTTAATGAATAATTCCTTACTGAATCACCCAGTCAGCCCTGCCACACATGCATACTCCACATCTCTAGGCACTGCACAGTTGTAAATGTTTAGGTACAGGTATCTTAGTAAAGCAGTATGGTGGTCTGTGGAGGAGATGAAAAGGCCAGACTCATGATTCTTTCATCAGCTGAACTCGAGCAGCTTGAATAATGAATATACTCTGGCTACAAGCACCTCGACCTGCCAGGTGATACTGATCTGACAGGTGAAACCAATACCCTCAAGACTGTAGATGAGAGTAGGAAAAAACAGATGTAATGTGAAGACCTGGAGGTAATTGAGCTTCTTTTTTATATACTCATTATCATTCTGCTGACGTCTGATAGACAGTTATTGACTTGTATTATAATGTCTTCTGGCTAAAGTCAGTTTTGTTTACTTGTGTCCACTTACTTTCATCCTGGTGCACATGTTATCGCTAGGAATGCATGTTGAATATCAGTGTTGATGAAGGAAAATGTTATATAATTATCTGTTAATGCTAATGTGTTAATGTAATATATAACCAGCCATAATAGGCTAAAATTTGATTTAACAGATTCTGTCAAAGCACTTTGAATTCTGAGGTAAAATGCTCTATAAAAGCCAAAGTATGTTAGTGAAGATTTATGTACTTTTCTGAAAAAAACACACATTAAGACACAGTAAGAAGAGGTCTTTGTTTTTGTTGTAATAGTGATGTCAATTAAATTTGGTAAGTAATATATGACTTGGAATATCAAGTTAAATCTTCCATCTTTGTTCATTACATCTCAGCCTTTCTTACCTTTAGGTGTGCATTTGAACTACAGGTTATATTAACTTTTTTAAATACAAAAATATCTTATTATCTTTTTTATTTTATCATTGTCTGAAAAAAAAAATCCCTGTTGTGCATCCCTAGATATCTGTAGCATATACAAATGTGCCTCCGTGCCAAATATAAGGAAGATAAATGAAGGAATAAAGTTTAGGATAGTTTCAGTGCAGTGTGTTTGGCTGCCAGACACATCAGAACAGTAGTAATAAAGTAAAATGTGTCAGGAGTGCCTGAGTGGAAAGCCAGGAGGTGGAGCAGTAGTACAACTTAAAAAAAAACGACTCGACAGCTGAAGCAACTTTGTGTCTGTTTGGAGAATATATATCAATATAATGATGCAGAGCTCTTCAGCCAAAGTTTCTGTGGCTGTATTTCCCCTATGGAGACAGTTAGGGCGATGCATGACATCAATCCTATTAGGTGACAATGACTGCATGCAGATTTCCCTGTCTTCAGTGGGCCATGTGATCACACCATATGTCCAAACATTTGACCTCATGAGCGTCAGATGATGTCCTATTGCCTGCTTGTGAAGAGGGTGTATTATTGTGGGCTGTGTTTTGTAACTGTTGACATCTCCATGTTGGATTTATAACTGGAAAATTAATAATTAGTTTTGGAGTTTAAATGCATCTAATGCAATTTATAACAGCCAGAATTTATGCCATGTCACAGTGTTTATAGGTGAATTAATTTATCTTTGCTATATTAGTGTTAGTGTGTGATAGCAGCACAGTGACCTTTGGGTCAAGTTCTGTGGTGGACTGATAAAATCAAATTTATAATGGGGTTCACCCAGCTTGACAGGGTCCCTCCCCAAATTAATTGTGGCTGCATAAGTGATTAACAGGATCCAAAGCAGATATTGTATGGTGTTTAGGCTTGCAAATAACAATTTTGATTATTAATTTTCTTTAGATTGATTTTCATTATCAGTTAATTTGCAGATAATTTCCTTTATTTAGTCTATAAAACATCAAAAAGTGAAAAATGCTCAACACAGTTCCCCCAAACCCAAAGACATTTTATTTATCATTGTAAATGACAAAGACATGCAGCCAAGTGATTAATCACTTACCAAAATACTAACTTTATTTTGATCGACTAATCAATTAAGTGACCTATTAAATGGCAGAAAATAGTGAAAAATAGACATTACAATTTCTCAGACCCCTACGCAGCGTCTTAATTTTGCCTGTCAAAGATGTTCAGTTTACAGTGACAAAGAACAAAACAGCAAACAATTGTATTTGAGAAGCTGAAACCAGTGAGCAAGAACTAACATTAACAATTAATTTGCCAGTTTATTTTTATGATTAATTGATTAACCATTCAGTGTGTGGAATGTCAAAAAATTGTGAAAAATGCTCCTCCCAAAGCCCAAAGTATTGTCTCCAAATTAGAGATGCACCGATTTCAGTTTTCTTGGTGAATTCCGATTTTCAGTTTTTCTAAGAACTGTAATTGACAGCATTCACAAACATTTTTGCAACTTTTTTTGGAACAGTTAAATTGGATGTTCATAATAAGACACTGACTATTAAATATTCATTAAATACTATTTAAATTTTCTCGAAAGTCCTCCAGGTTACAGCCAGGCCTTATTCTAGTTTTCTATTAAGATTATGAATAGGGTGAACGTGATCTCACGAGATCATCTTGCGGTGCAACAGTGAGACGCAGAAATTGAACAAGTCTGGATGAGAAAATGTTTTAGGAAACATGTCAACACAGGTTGTTTATTCTTCAGCAAGAACAGGAAGTGAGATTTTACCTCTCCCTCTGTGAACAGCAGTCTGCTGCTGGCTAACATTAGCCTGAAGAGCTACAACGTTTACAGCTGTCTTCTCTTTATCCTGTTCTTGGAATCTGTTGCTAACTTCATGCAAGCATGTGTCTGAGTGTGTGTAGCTGTGATTAGCACTGTGGTGGGTGTGATATCACGGTCAGTTTGTCTGCTGTGCGCATGACGTGACCATCGTGCAGAACTCCTGTGTGACAATAACCGGCACAGAATCGGATATGTGGCGCTGACCAGCTGGTCATTGATCAGGGCCGGTCATGCTGAAAACTGGCTGGTTCCGGTCTCTGGCCAGTCAATCGGTGCATCCCTACTCCAAATTGCTTCTTTTGTCCAACCAACCATCTGAAACCCAAAGACTCTTCATTTACTATCATAAATGAGAGAGAAACGCAGCAAATCCTCACATTTAAGAAGCCGGAACCAGCACGTTTGACATTTTTGCTTGAAAAATGAATGAAACGATTAATTGAGTATCAAAATAGTTGGCAACTAATTTTCTTTCAATTGACTCATTAATTAATCGACTAATTGTTTCAGTTCCAGTCTACTGTATGTTCCACTATAAGAGCAGCCGCTGACCAGGCTAAAATAATAACATAATTTTAGCCTCCTCAGTGATGATGACATTGACTGGAACTGGTGACCCCGCCGTCTGTCTCCCAGCTTTCAAAACAGTTTGATGATTGCTGTTGGATGATTACAGGCCTTTTACAAGGCACTGGCCTGCCCTGCGTCCACAGCTGCTATTACTGCTTATCTCCCTCTATGTTAATCTGCCCAGCCATGACCTGTTATTTGCTGCAGGATGGTGGGCAGCCGTGCTGTAGCACTCCTATAAAAGCTTTTTAAGCTGCAAATCTTATAGGGAGCAGATGTGAGAGTCTGAAACCCTCCAAGTCAAGCATCATCACTGAAGATAACACTCAATATTACATAAGTAATCTGAAGGTCAGCCATTTCTCTTTATCTGTGAGTGATATATTTTCAAATTATGGCTTGACAAAACAAATCTAATCAATATTTCCTTTATATAGACAAACTGTGAAGCTTTCTGATCATTTCATTCAATACACGAATGAAACTGTCCCGAAATATCAGACAGCTTTATTCATTCACCACCAACTAGACACATAAATTTACATCAAAACTTTTTATCAGCAGATCCAGGGCATGTTGAAACAAAAGGCAGACAAACAAAACAACATTAGAACACATTACAGTGGCTTTCTTACTGCCTTTTTAAACCCTTTAGATCAGATATTTAGATGTGCACCTACTTAACAATGTATGCCCCAAAAATCCATTTCTTTTTATGCTTACATCAAAATCAAATCATGTTGTCTTCCTGTAAAACCGAATATGACATCTGCTTACGTAGGTTTGAACAAATTAATTGCAACCAATAACATAACACCCAACCATACCATCAATCATTCTTCAATTTTAAGCAGCACACAAATTCAGATTCATTAGTTTGGCCCATTGGCCCATCAACAGGTGATTGGTGATATATTTTCCCCCGTCCCGCCTCCCCGAGTCTCAGTCGGGAGATGTGTCTGAGTGGTGAGTTCACTACAGTACGTATACGTTCACTACGTCTGATAAACGACTAAACGGCTGAACAAAATTAACCCACAAAGTGTCAAGAAATGAAACATTCTCACACCTCCTGAAGTCAAGCTTCTCCCTTTTACCGAACTAAAACAAGCTTAATTGGCTCCTTAACTCCTCGTAAAACACACAGAAAAGCATGTAAAACTCCTCAAAACTAACTTTAATTATTTTTCCATTGTCCCAGCAATCACCAGCTCTGGTTTGGTTTGGAATAAATCCTTAATTCACAGCGTTAGATGTTTAAAGAGTGTTTTTTACCTTTCCTCTCCATTTAGCTCTAGTTTGCTCTTCACCAGTTCCTGAGACAAATCTGACTCTTGATCTTTACCAGCTTGACACTAATGTTTTCTGTTAATGAGCAAGTCATGAAGGGCTGCTGAAACTAATGATTATTTTCACTGTCAATTAATGTGCCAATTATTTTCTAGGTTAAGTTGTTGTTTGGTCTACAAAATGTCAGAACAGTGGAAAATGTTGATCAGTGCTCCCCAAAACCCAAGGTGATGTCCTCAGATGTCTTGTTTGTCCACAACCCAAAGATATTCAGTTAACTCTCATAGAAGCGCCCAAAAAAACCCCAAAAAACCCCAGAAAATATTCACATTTAAGAAGCTCAAGTAAGAGAATTTTGCCTTTTTTCTTAAAAAAAATGACCCAAACTAAACAGTTCGTGATTAATTTGATAGTTGACAACTAACTGATTAATCTTTGCAGCTCTAAGATAGTATACAGTGTTTTTATTTTTTTTTCTGAGTTTTTTTTTTCACTAAAAACAGCTGCTTGCCTGCTGCTGAAAACAATGCTGATGAGAGCATTGAGATTATAAGTGCAACAATTAGTTAATTAATCAGTCAGTGAATTGAAATAAAACTCTTTGCCAGCTTGTTTGGTTATTGATGCCAAACATTTGCTGGTTCCAGCTTCTTAAATTCAATGATTTGATTCAATGGTTAATCATAAAATAATCATCAGATTAATCAAGAATGAAAATAGGCTAAGAGTTACTTGCAGCTCTAGTTGACGCTGAACCAAAACAGAAAAGGTGCTGGCCAGAAAACCAAACCATTACGTTAAGAGACACCGCCTGGTATGGTAATAATTCTCTCTGGGTCTTTAAGAGACCTCTTTCACATTATGCAGTCATTTGATTCGTTGTTAATCTTAAAATATGGAGCCCTTGTGTACAGTTCCCAACACTTGTACTGTACAAAACTACACATCTTCTTTGTATTGATGAATAAAAAAAGCTTCCAAAAGTTAATTCTGCTTGTTGAAGTCAAACTCAAGTCAAAATTATTCCTTTTTTGCCATGGGGAGTTGGTAATTGCATTGGCAAATTCTTGAACTGTGTTCCAATGAGTTCCCTGCCTCCCTTTTGTTAGCACAGTTGTGGTTGTGGTACTAAAGTTATCAGTATGATAATGTCACCCGCCTATTGGATTAGTTCGATGCTTAAATTTAGCTTCGAGTCAGTCGGGGAAGCAGAAACCCGGCTGGCTCTTTCTTCTGTTTGTCTCTGCATCATCAGTCCCAGCCTGAAAACTGAGTTGTAATAAGTTATTTGACAAATAGCTGAAGGCCTGTGTGGGTTGGCTCTGCCGAGGAGAGACTTGGCCGACTTGTAGAGGCTTCCTCTGATTATTTCTTAAAGGCCTGTTTCTCAGCACAGACACAGTGACAGAGTCCAAGTCGCCTGTGGAAATGAAACTGCACCAAGCTTGCTGCTTTTTGGCATTAAATCTGAAGAAATTCACCTTGAATCTTGTCTTTGTGAATAAGCTAAAACTACTTTCAGTTTGCAGAACAAAGACTCTTGTCTGCGAGGGTTGTTCTGTCTGTACCTGCTGCTTTTTGCTGATCAGTAAATGCCTTCAGCAAATTTAGATCAATTTTTTCTGTTTACCTGTCAGATTTAGTGCTCGCAGTGAAAGCAGCTTTTATTTATAGACAATGTTTGGAATGACAGCAATAGATTTATAGCACAATAAGAAACACCCTGCATTCAGATGTGAACGCAGTAGATGACGAAAAAACACGTCAAGAGCTGAGCCACCAGTTATTTTCAAGTGATTGGTTGTACACAGATCTAAGAATCTAATGAATAACAAACAAGGCTTTTATTTATTGTTCAGCTTTTTTTTCCATTTCAAATTCATACGGATCCTCTTAAATTTGACTGTAAGACAGATTTCCAATCTCAGTGCCTGAGGAATCGGCACACCAGTACTAAAGTGTGAGATGTTTAGTTTGAATAGAGACTGTGGGGGCAGCAAGCTGAGGAGGTGATGTTCAGAAGGGCACTATGTTGAGGATGGCTGCCCACCACTGATTCGGTTCCACCCAAGGTTTATGCAGGTTAAAAGGAAGTATTTCCTTGCCACTAGGGCAGCACAATCAGTTGAAATATTATCACAGTTGCAGTGTGGCTAAGTGCAATATCCAAATCACAGACACTGCAAGGGACACACTTTTCACACCAACAGATATCTACACAGTATCATAAGTATGTCTGTATTGAATGAATGATATCAATAAAAAAACATGATTGCAGAAAGATTGAATTTGAAACTGGGTTTGACTAAAGATGGTTGATCAGAGATTGCTTACAGTCAAAGTCCTTTCCAGTCTTGCTTGAAATGTGTTGATATAGAGCACAAATAAATAAATTTTTTGATTTTTGTTAAAGCTAAATGCAGTCATAGCTCTCACTTGATTAACACTTTTTAAACTGATTTTACTGTATATTTATGCTCTTCTTAGATATGTTTCTTGTTCCCTGTAGCTGTCTTGCCCTTGTCTTATATGTAGCCTATGTTAAATATAGATGAGCATGGGAGGAATACCAATCCAAATATCCTACAATGTGGGACAGTAAAGTAAATCTTGAATGTTGATGCAGAGGATGCAGAAAGGTGTGGTTAATGAAATAGTGATGGTTTGATACTTCTGTTGTTCAGGTTTGTAGGGGACATGATGCTGTTCATGTATCTGACATCATGAGTTCATATAGCAAAGTCACAGCTGACCTAAAATATGACAGTTTGTCTCTGTCTCTTTGGTATATTTTCTGGAATTAATTATCTTTTATATTATGCAAAAGTGCACTTCTTGAAGCAATCCATACAATCACCACACAATGGATGACCTGCAGAAGCCTATAAGTTGCTCAAAATTCTTAATTTATAACATAAAAGTAAAGACTTATGTCAATGAACATGTTAGTGCCATCCGAATGAGTTCTTGTGTCATTGTTCACAATCAAGATGGTCAAAATGCTTTTTCAGGTTGTCAGTATGACAGTACTCTCTATTTTCTGATGGAAACTATGGCTAAGGTTTTGATGACAAGAACTGGCATCAATTTTAATGGCACAGGGTTTCACATTACTGTATGTGGGACATTGATGCAAGAGATTAGACAGGATTCACATTTACACCTTTACTGTTTGTTGACAGACCTTGACGTTGCAATATAGAAAAGAAAAAGACAAGACTGTTTTACAGCATGACATAGTGCCAAGAAAACTACACCTACTGATGTACCTGTCTGTCAGGCCACAGGTTCTCATCCACATCACAAGAGATATTCACCTGAGAGCAATTTATCAATGCAGGGCTCATTTACACATAAACATCTTATGTTTACAAAAAAGTGCGTGACAACTGGTTAAACCATTTTGCATGTTGTGATGCAAACAATGAACGAATGCCTAGAATGATTTAGGAGTTGAGATTATTTATTCAACAAAGAACCAGTAAAATACATTTTTATCAATATGACACAAGCACTGAATAATATAGGAAACAACAGACAGTTGAGCATGGTGATATGCATGAATGTGCCTAACATTTGCAATTTGTTCAGAAGAATTACAAATTGCTAATAATGATGTACACAAGTAAATAGATGGTGTAGAGATTGAGGAAGAAGTTTTGAGAATTTCAATTCTGATCTGAGAAAGGTACCATAGATACTGAGAAAAACTATGTTTCTTTACTTAAGCCTTAGTTTGACTCTTATAACTGGCATTTCTTTTGTTTTTTCCCCTTTAGTTTTATGTATCCTGTTGGAGGGGGTCTGGGACCTCCACAAGGTGAGTCAGTCTTTTCCTGATTTCCAAACCAGTCAGTACAACTTAAGAGAGGTGCATTGTGTTCCTCTACTATCATTTAGCTGTGTGTGCTTGTCATATTTGGGCTGTTGACTTTGCAGCAACACTCCTGATAAACCATCCACAAACAATGTGGGATCAGTGTCTCTAAGGGGTCATTACATGCTCCCATTAGCCATGTCATTTCAGACAAAGTAGATTGTGTGCAGCCTCCTAAACAAGCCACTTATTCAGCCCTGTTGAGCCCTAACATGGTGAATCATCTGGAGGCTGCAGGAGGAGCTCGCTGCTCAGCTCTGGCTGTCAGCTCACACAGCATCTGTGAAAACAAACAGACACTTTTGCATTTTTTTCTGTCTCGCTCCCCTTGTTTTGCTCCAAGCTGTCACAGTAGTCACCAGGAAAACAGATTTGGTTGTTGCTGAGCCCATGTCTTTTTCCAGCTGTCCACGAAATTGATTTGCAATACTGAATCATGTCCAGACTTGTGAGGCCTTTTTTTTTCAAAGTCCAGACTTGTATGAAGTGTCATTCAGTGCACTGTAAATTTCATGCTTCAAATAATAATTAAATGCACTATTCTTTGTCATTAGCTGGAAGTGTTGAAATCTTTAAAACCAAATTTAAAACCTACCTCTTCAGTCTGGCTTTTGATTAAGAATGTTTTTTTTTACACTATTAAATTTCAGTATTCACTTATTTTACACAAAGTTCGGGATTTGGGGTTTTTATTTTGTTTTATCTTTTCAATATATCATCTATTTTATAGCCTAGGGTTTATGTAACTATTTTATTATTATTTTTTATTATTGTTATCATAGCTTTTAAATCTATTTTATTGTATTTCAAAGTCCTAGTCCATAGTCCTTCTAATACAGTCTACAGATTTGTTCTGTGCTTAAATTGTTGTCAGTTGTCAGTCATCTGTTGAACACTTTGAATTTTACTAACCCATATGGATGATGCTATGCAAATAAAGTTTGATTGATTGATGTGTACTGTATATTGTAACAGTGTGTGTGTTTCTGCAGGCATGGTACCCATGCAGCAACAGCAGCAGCAGCAACAGCAGGGCTTCCCCATGGTTCCTGTCATGCAGCCGAACATGCAGGGTATGATGGGAATGAACTTTGGGGGACAGATGCCCCCAGGAGCCATGCCTATGCAGGTGAACATGTGTATCTGTACTAGTTTTTTTTTTTATATATATATATATATATATATATATTCATTTTGTGTCTGTGTTTGTCCATTTGTTGGTTTAGATGAAATTGTCCTTTGTCTTCTGCATTTGCAGCATTTTTAACAGAATTGCTAATGTGGGCTTCCATTTACAAATACATAATGTACATAATACTGAAACAGTGCTGTACTGATTCAACTGATTTCATTCAAGTGGAGGGCTGGGTCCTCTTAACCCTATTTACTTCCAAATCTAGTCACAAACTGTTTCAAACATCCGCCCATTAACAGGAATTAATTGCAGCCTGGTGATTTTTAACATGATTTAAGTCCATTAACATCTTTCTGAATTGCATTGCTGTGTGAGCATTTAATATCAAGTGAAAGGAGTGTTACAGTAGGAATGCTAATGAGATTTCTGAGCTGCTGTGTTCATGTTTTTTCTTGTCTGACAGGGTGGGATGGCTATTGGGATGCAGACCCCTGGGATGCAGTTCTTGGGTCAGCCACAGTTTATGGGGATGAGACCCGCTGGACCCCAGTACACTGCTGACATGCAGAAACAAATGGCTGAGGAGCACCAGTAAGACAATAATATCATGGCTCTTCTTTGCTTCTTTGTGTTTGCGTACAGTTTGTGTGTGTTAAGTCTGTTTGCAAGCAAGAATCCTCACATCTGCATGTGTACAATAGAACTGGATGAGTAACTCCACTCTAGATTTTGCTATGAGGGAAAATAGCATAACAGCCAACACCGCAGCTGAGTGTGGTTTGGTAAAACGAAAAATAGTTACATTGTGATGAAATACTTGCAAAGTGAATCACATTCCCATCAGCCTTAGCTGTACTAAGAAACGTAACTTCATTCATAACGTTTGCATTTGAATTCTAAATCAACATTTGAATGCTGCGCATCTTTTTTCGTCTTTTCATTCTGTCTAAACCTGGTATTTCTGCACAGCTGCAGATAAAGATGATGCTCCACTATTATTATTATATATAAATGATAGTATTTGCAGAATTAGGGTTATCTTAAGTCAAAAGTTGAAGTCCAAAAGTCAAAATTATTGTAAAAAGAGATGAAATTATTTCCAAATTTACATGTTTTCATCTAACAAAATGTTCTGCTTCTGTCCATATTTGATGATGTTTAGCCTTTCAAAAACGGCATTTTCACAGTGATCAAAAATTGTTTCCCCTCCTGCTTGCCACACTCAAAAGGAGGCTCACACCTGTATTAATGGGGCTGTCTGGCAGCAGTCTAATAGCAGCATAAGTTACATTTATGTTGATAATATGATACTTGTTATCAAATTGTGATATGACTTTAGATTTTGGTCATATGTATTTTGATGCATAATGGCTTGAGTGGCAACAGCTGTTTAAATGACCTGATATTTACAGCTCATGTTCTTCAGTTATGTTTATGTTAAGTCATGAAATGCAAATAAATTATGATTTGGCAGTTTTATGACTGAACAGTTCCAGACACAGATATACCATGTGAATTTCAAAATGAAGCCCTGCGTTAAAGATGATTATATAGATTGTGATTTTCACTTTGCATAGCTCATATTGGATTGCTGAACATTTAATTGATATATCAAACAGGACTGATGTATCTTTACACCCCCAATGATAACTATTTATGATTACTGATTTGACTAATGGAAAGAAGTAATTATTAAATTGATCGGTCCCATTAATTGGAGGAGCTACTCTATTTAGAGAGCCTCCTTTTTTCCACTCCATTTTTGTTTTGTAATTATGAAACAGCATACAGTTTTTTAACTTTATTTTTTACTTATTCTCAGTCTGCCCTCTAAACCAATCTTTTGTGTTTTTATTTTTTATTTTTGCCCTTTTCGTCTCTCTTTTTCTGTATAGAGTATATATTATGTGCCCCTGTCTTGCCCTGTTCCCATCCTGTTCAAGAGTATTATTTACTCAGCTCTCCATATAATGTCTGTTCTCTTCCTGCCCTTTAGAAAACGTCTGGAGCAGCAGCAGAAGATGCTGGAGGAGGACAGGAAAAGAAGACAATTTGAGGAGCAGAAACAGAAGCTGAGGCTGCTCAGCAGTGTCAAACCCAAGGTGAGTCTCTCTCCACTGTTTACTTTTCAGTTTTTTCTGGCGTGTCCACCGCTCATCTCTATAACCCTCTGGGCTCTTGATGCTCTATTGTTCTGTGCTCAGACAGGAGAAAAGAGCCGTGATGATGCCTTGGAGGCAATCAAAGGCAACCTGGACGGCTTCAGCAGAGACGCGAAGATGCACCCCACTCCATCATCACAGACCAAGAAGCCAGGTACCTTCACCTTCACACTGTTAGAAGTAATCCCTGGGTGTTTTCCTGTTGTGCGTCTCCATCAGCAGCTCTGCTCTCTGTAGCGCTGCTGAAATGCCCCCGTCTGAGAATAATAGCTGGATTAGAGACGGGTCAACACGATGACTGCCCAGCTGGCAGCCAGATGGGCCAAAAATGGGATTTTCCGTCTGAGTATATAATATGCAACACAGATTGTTAAACACATTTCTTTGATCACATTCCCGTCTGCCACTTCATTTGTACATCTGTCAGTATTGTCTTTATCATTTTTTATTAAAGTCTTAATTTTTATATCTGTGTTCAACTCAGAATCTGTTTATGTACCTCTGTGTTCTAAACTTTTTACAGAGTCCTAGGACTATAGATTTTCATCACTTAACTTATTCCTGTGCATTGCAGAAAATTGTTGTCTTGCATTCGACAGCCTAAAGTAAAAAAGTAAAAGTAGCAGAAGTTCTCGACCTTTTTGGTTTGTGAACCCTTAAAATGAAGCATTGTCTACTAGCAGCACTGATGACATAGCTCTTATATTTTCACCAAAGATGGATTTTCACATTTAAGTCTGTCAAAATGTTTAATTTTTTTTTCTATCAGCCTTTATCACATCTCAGTGCCCCTCATAGGCTGTTCATGTATTAACATTCATCTTGGGTGATCCGATCACAAGTGGGAAAACTCCAAGTACGTCAGTTCAGTTTGAATATGATGATTCAATTATTTGTTCCTTTTTTGTTTTTCAGTTCAGGACCACACTAAACTCCTGTATAAACCTAAATGAGCCTCAGCTTTTACCTGGATTTTACCTATATTAAATAGAGATGCATCGATCTCAGTTTTCTTGGCAGATTACAGTTTCCGATTTTTTTGAAGGATCTGACCTGCCAATTCCGATTTTCAGTCTTTCTAGGAACTGTAATTGACAGCATTCACAAACATTTTCGCAACTTTTCTTGTAAAAATTAACTTGGATGTTCATAATAAGACACTGACTATTAAATATTCATTAAATACTATTTTATTTTTCTCCAAAGTCCTCCAGATTACAACCAGGCCTTATTATAGTTTTATATTAAGCCACACCATGTGTTTTACAAGCAAGGAAACAACTTAATGCTGTCTCAAAATTGCATGTTTTTTATGGAAGCTGTGTTTGCAGCTACTAGTTTAAATCAGTTCAAACAGACACTGCGTTCACAAACATCTGTTGCTTATCTTGGCAGGTAAAAGGGCCCTAACAGGTAATTTTCATGACAGTGAAACAAATGGATATCAGACAGCTGTTTTGTGTGGACTTACAGGATGTCACTTGAGTAGGCATTCCTTCAATGTGGCCCAGGATGTATTGCTAAAGGGATGTGGCCAAATGCGGCCCAGGCCACCTCCGAATGTGATCTAAGCCATTGGCTCTCCCTGCATCTCAGTGTGTCGTGGTAACATTCACACCTGTATATACAACTATCCACTTTTGATCGGATCACCCAAGACGCTTGTTAATACCAGGTGTAAACAGCCTCTCAGATTTATCTTGTCATTTTTTGTGAGCTTTAAAGTCATTATTGTGGTGTTGATGTTTATACAAATGTAGCAATTTTAAAAGTTAATTATCAGTAGTTAATTTAATAGTACGTTATTCAATCCAAATATTAATTAAACGCTGCATGTCAAGAGATTCTGAGTGAATTTGCAGTTCCACAATTTCTGGTTTTGCACAGAATAGTTTTATCTCACCCTCACAATGTGCAGTCCTGAATTCATTCTCCATTGTAGTGTGTGTGTCATGTGTTGTGCCATCATCATTATTTCTTCATTTTTGCAGACTCATCGCCATCACACCCGTCTGTCACCACTCACTCCCTCCCCCCAGCTTTGTCCGAGGACAATGATGAGTTTAGTGACTTTCAGGGGCCTTTAGACGCCCCCGCCTCCTTTCCTCCGCCCTCCTCCTCCTCCACTTCTTCCACCTTCGGCCTCTCCTCTCAGGCTCACGTCCAGCCCTCGTCCTCTGCCCCCAAGACAGGTTTCTCCCAGGATGATGACGACTTTAGTGACTTTGTTCAGGGTCCTGTAAATGCTTTCCCTTCTTCCAACCTCCACTTCCCCTCTCAGGCCCAAGTACAACCTTCACCCCCTTCCCTGAGGGCAGGTCTGTCCTCCTCTTCCTCTACCCTCCCTGAGTCCCCCCCTGCCTCCATCCCCACTGTCACCCAACACTCTGCTGCCAACACCAGCTCCCAATCTGCATTTCAAGGTAACTCTTCTTTTGCTTTGTTGACACCTCCCCTCCCGTCCTCATAATTTATAATCAACCATTTACACTGTGAGCGAGTCTGGAGGTTTTTTTTTTTACTTGTAATGCTGTTTTTTTAATGCTGCTGAATGTTTTCACTGGTACGTCTGGATTTTGGGCTGGTTTTGGCCTGTGTTGCAGTGTGAGAGCATGCAGCAGCCAGCACAGCAGATGGCCTGGCCTCATTACCTAAACCTTTAAAGCTACCAGACACGACAAACTAGGCAAACAAGGACGTGGAATAAATAAGAAACTGTATCTCAGTAGGTTTTAGGCATATCGTAGCTAAATTCACCACTTATACTGAATCTGTTGATGGTTTGTGCACTGATAGAAAACTGTCACACTCATGTCATATGCCATCTAATCTCTGGGATGAGCAGCTGCTCTGTGACAGCGCTTGGTTTCTAGACTATGACTGACAGGACAGAACGATCAGCTTCTGTCCAGAGAAATGCAACAGCTAGCCCTCCATCGAGTGTCATCACCCCTCAGTCCTCTGGGACATTTCTGACCCAGTTGTTTAGCATCTGGAATAAGCTGATTAGATGGCCTCAGGATCACTTGCCTTTGATGGAAGAGATCAAAAGCCAGAGGAATATACTTTGCAATTTGATGTGGGAAATTAACAGATTTATCTTGCTCAGATAATGTAGAATAAAAATTGCAGGTTGCATAGATATTTGACAGGGTTAATTGGTTCTGAAAAAAACTACATCGTAGTAATACAGCATTAATACAGTATATGCGGGCAGGAGTGCAGAGAATAGATTATGTGTGACAGCAAACGAAATATAAACACACTAAAGGGGGATATTTACTAAGCCTGTAGCAAAATTTTGCATCACTGCAAGACTACAGATGTATCTGATTTTCATAAAGTGATGCTAAATCAGATCTGATGCCAGGCTGTAGTTAAGTGAGAGTGCATTGTTAAAGAAGACTAAAGAAAGTTCTTTTCTGCTGCTGAACTTGCAGGTGTGTTTAAAGAGGAGACACTTTTGGAAGTGCAGTCATGAATTCATACTGCTGGAGGAAAGCTGTATGTGAGGAAATAGTTAAATAGTCTGATGTTGTCAACTCGAAAAGACATCAGTGACTGAATTTGTTTTAAAGAAATAAGTGTGGTAAAACTTTTAAACTCCTTTGATGATTATTTCTGTAAACCGATTAAACAAAATAATTCCAGAGCCAACTGACTACTGGGTACCTGCCTGCAGGGTCTTAGAAGTATTAGAAAAGCATTGATTTTAATATTCTCTGAATAAGGCCTTTGAAGTATTGAATATCAGTTACAAAGGTATTATTTATTTATTTATTTATTGGCCTTTTATAGAATTAGATAAATAATTGTAGAGCCATAAGTAACTATAAAATGTATACAGCGTGTGCATAACATTATAATATACTGGTGTGATGACAGTACAGGTACAGTTTAGTCTGCCACAAATCATTCAGTTGTAAGGAGAAAAAACAAGTGTCATTTTATGTTTGCTACCAGCGACAAAGCATCAGGCTACAAGTCGTCTACAATGGAACCCGGTGAAATGCAGCCTGAAACTGGTGTCTGACATTAGTTGCTTTGTGTCCACCACGATGAGCTGGCCTCAACTTTTCTTAGCGCTTGACAGCAGTGTAGCTAGTTAGTTTGGGCTGTTTTGTATCGAAATACAAATTACAAGTGGTTTAAGCCTGTTCACAATGCATGTGCTACACATTACCAGCAGCAATCCTCTGTAGCGCAGTTCTGTGCACAGCAAAGCTCTTCCACCAATGTCAGTGCGTAAAACCAACACAGCAGCTGCTGCTAGCAGTACTAAAGAAATTGCATGTATTAAAATAAAATGTTTCATTAAATTCAAGTGCTTGCTAAATAATAATTTCCTAGGGCTTAAAATCCATACTGATTTTACATCATATCCTTCATACTTTCATCAGTAGGGCTGTGTGGATGGCAATAAATTTCATTCTAAGTGGTATTAAACTTGGAGAACCCTGGGGGTACCCTGTCATAAGCATTAGTGGTTGCTTCAGTGATATCACATTAGGCTGGACCTGCTATGAGCCATTAAAAGTCAGGAGGAATAAGCTTTACCTTTCTGTCTGTCTTTTTCGATCACCAGGGTTTTCACATATGTCTTATAAAATGGTGCCCTTGATTTTACACCTTCATTTCCTAGACGCTACAGTTCAGATGCAATTTCTTTTGCTGCAGTATTAATCAGGTGAAGCAGCTCTGAATTTCTAATCCCTCCTCCCATATTTTGTGCCTCTGAACTGGAACGCCTAAATAAAACATTTTACAAGAAACCAAACACACAGTGCTACTCAGAGGAGCAACTAACAATTTTCAGTTTTCGTTAATCTGTTGATTATTTTCTCAATTTATTGTTGTTTGATCCAGAAATTTGTGAAAAATGTTAATTAGTGTTTCCCAAAGCCCAAGATGACATCAAACATCTTATTTTGTCCACAACTCAATGACACTTAGTTTATGTTATAGAGGAATAAAGAAACCAGAAAATATTCAGACAATATTCACATTTAAGAACTTGAAATCTGGGAATTTGGACATTTTTAGTAAAAAATAAAGATTAATATGCAATTAATTTAAAAGTAGACAATGATTAATCAATTGCAATTAATTGCTGCAGCTCTGGTGCCGCTTTTCTCCCGTTTCACAGTGGTGCAGTTCTTCAGTAAATGACTGTTAAGTGCCAAAAAAGGGCTACAAAGGTTTAGTAAATATCCCCCTGAATATTACAATGAGTATAATTGTCAGTTTAGCTTCAGAGAAATAAGAAACTTCAACTGCTGTGTTATCAAGAACCCTGTTCCTCATCCACCCCTCTAGGCCCATCCCTGGAAGAGAAGCTTTTCTCCTCATGCGATCTTACTGCTGATAAGACGGCCCAGGTTAGCTTTAAGTCCAAGCAGAGTTTAGCTCAAATGGAACCTAGAGCTAAAGTTGCAGCACAGTTTCAGTCCAGCAGTAAATCCAGGAACTGGGCTGCGGCCCCCGAGGACTTGAGTTCTGTCTTCGTCACTGAAAAGCTACCTGAGGCCCCGGTGCCAGCACCCAGCATCCCCCCATCAGCCGCTGACTCATCTCCTCAAACCAATAGTGACAGTGGTGAGAGAAGTGCCTGTTTATTCGACTTTATAGCTTCTTCTTCTCTCCCTCACTTGGCTGCAATATTAACACACAATCAAGACAGTTTTCTTTCTGTCCTGGGGAAATATTTTCAGTCTTAATCTATTATAACAACTCAATCTATTCTGTCTCTTTGGGTCATAATTGGTTTATATCAGATTCAGGACTGGGCTTCATACTATTGCAGCCTGCGTGCTGTCAGATGAAATCCTGCTGACATTTTCCTCACCTTTCTGAGATTATTATGGAGTGGTGGTATCTTTGAGGTTCCCTCCCTGGTGTCTTTACATCTCCTCCTAAGCCAAGTCTCTGCTCTTATTTCTGCCCGCTTTATACCTCTGTCACTTCGGGCCAAATCTCATTAGGGGGGCCTTCTCATGTTGGCGCTCTCTACACGCTTTGTTGGAAATGGACTGTGTCTGTCTGTCGCGGTCCTGGGGTAATACCTGCTGACTCAATAAGCTGCCGTCTGTTCCCTCGCTTGTGTAACACCCTCTCAGAGAACGACCTCTGTTGCATGCTGACTGCTTTGGTTTAACAGGGATGCGCATGGATTGGCAGGTGCCACCAGGGCCCAAACATAATCCAAGGCTGATTGTGCATGCCATTCGGCTACTCCTTTGTGCTGTTATTTGTTTGTCTGTGTCCGTGTCATCGAGGGAAATATAAAAGCTCGTCATGGAGGCTGGGGAGATTTGTAATAAGATTCATTTAACTGCCCAAGACTGATGGGAGCATTATGTGTAAAGTGGCTGCCTCAGTAAACAAATGCCTGGCAGACAGAGTGGTAGGGACTGAAAAAGAGCCATGTATTTTTTTTTTCTAGGGAAGCATGATATTCGATTTTTGCTGATAACCAATATGCTGACATTTTCAAACCAATTTTGGACAATTGCTGATACCAATACCTGCACATTTTTTCCACCTAATGTCAAAAACCATCAACATGCAGTGAATTAGCATATTATCACGATGTCCCAGTGGCAGGTAGAGACCTAAAATGCAATACTTTTACATTTTCAAAATGGACACATTCACTCTGCAAAGCACTGCTGCTACTGCTGACAGTTTTTTTTTCTGTTGTTCCTCACTAATTTGTCCTAATGATTGACGGCCTTTAAAATGGATTGATTAAATTTGTACTGTTGAAAGAACCTGATTGGTTCTTCCTCACATGAACAACATTGAGCAGTCTTTGTAAACAGTGAATTTGATATTTGTTTGGACACTTCAACAAATCTCCAAACAACAGATATACTGGCATCACCTGCACATCATTAAAACATCATCTTATAGGTAGAAAGCATCAGCATTTTAAGCCGATACTGATATTTCATTTTAAAATAATATTGTGCATCCCATTTTTTTCAAAACACTTGCTTGTCTATTTGCAGGGAAAAAAGTGTTAATTTAGATCAATGTCAGCAGTTAAATTAGATTTTTAGTTATTTTTTTTTCTTACAAGGCAGTCTGCTCTCCCATCTCCTTTAAGCTGGAAGTGGCTCGTGGGCTGATTTATAGATGTCTGACGTGGCAGGATGCTTGTGATTCAGTGCAGGGGAGCATTACATCTGCACCGAGCCTTCCAGACATCAGGTGTATGATTTTGTTGAGTTCGATACAAGCAGGGCTCAGCTGCCAAGAGGCTTGGCAGATCCTACACCTGGACAAGGCTTTTACTATCACAACTAACTGTGTGTGTGTTTCTGTGTGCGTGTGTGTGTGTCTGTGTGTGTGTGTGTCTGCTTGTGACAGCAGGTGTTGGCGTGTACCCACAACAAGAGCACATCCAGCCCATGCTGCCAGCCTGGGTTTACAATGACAGCCTCATTCCAGGTAAACATTTGTACATGAGCATGTCCAGTATATTGTTTCAGGTATTTACATTTGACATTACATTGTAGGGCTGCAACTAACAATTATTTTCATCATTGATTAATTTGTCAGTTGTTTTCTCAATTAATTGATTTATTTTTTTGGTCCTTAAAATGTCAGACAAATTGTGAAAAATGTTGATCACTATTTGCCAAAGTCCAAGATGATGTCCTCACGTCTTGTTTTGCCACAACCAAATGCTATTCAATTGTAAGTCATAGATGAGTGAAGAAACTTCAGAATATTCACAAAAGAAAAGGTCTGGAGGGTTCAGAAGTTACAACAAGTGTAATGAAGGTGGGTGGATTCATGAAGATTTGGCATAGAGAACACAAGTTCAATAAAGAAAAAAGGTCTAAGGCACTCTTTTGGCAAAAAGTCAAAAAGCCTTTATTCAGATATCTTTTTCATAGTGAAATTGTAAAAACAGTGCATGTACATATACTTGTAAAGTAGAGCTGGGTCACAATCCATGTGTAGTTCCTTTTGTCTTTTCAGAAAATACTCACGTTTGAGAAGCTGAAATCGGGGAATTGGGACTTTCTTCTTAAAATTTACCCAGAACTATTAATTGATTATAAAAATAGTCCCTGATTAATGGTTGACAGCTTATCATTTAATCAGCTAATCAGCTCTATTAGACTGTGTTTTATAAAAGGAAATTCAAGCTACTACAAGGAACTTTCATGTTTTTTTTCATGCCTCTGTGGACAAAAGTGTGAGTGTTTCCCCTGAAATACTTACAAAATATAATGCCAAAAATACAATTATCTGAATAAAAATCTCTTCTTTTTAAACTAGTTAACATGCTCACTGTATCTTTGGCTGTGTAAATGTAAACACAAGCTCATTTCCTCTCACTTCAAGGAGAATCCGACCTGGTTGCAACCATTAAGAATAACTATACAGAAATAGCCGATCTTCTTGTGGACAGTCTCATTTGCTTATGTAGGTCATGTAGAGGGGCTAACAATAAACTGACACTGTTTCATAACCAGACAAACCCCCTTTTTTGTAGCTTTAAACTACCCTCTTTAAATCTCCAGTTTAATTAAAATATTCTCCTTTCTGTTTTCCTTTCCTTAGAAATGTTCAAGAAGGTTCTTGAGTTCACCATGACGCCGGCAGGGATCGACACAGCCAAACTATACCCAATTCTAATGTCATCAGGTCTTCCCAGGGAAGCACTGGGGCAAATCTGGGCATCCGCCAACCGCACAACACCTGGCATGTTGACCAAGGAGGAGCTCTACACTGTACTTGCACTAATTGGTGTGGCGCAGGTAAACACTGAAGTCAAGACTAATTATCCACTTAGAACGACTTCACTAATCATCCCTCATGGCTTTCACAGAGCCTCGCCATCAACTGCACGCTGAAATTAAGTTTTGCTAGAAATAGGGAGAAGGAGGCATCGCTGTGAATCAGCCCAGGGCTTGTGAAGCATTGTAAGCCGAATATATGTCTGAGTCCCCATCAGCCGAGTTTGGCAGGAGGCTTCTTATCATCCTTAGCCTGGGCCTGTCACCACCACCCCTGGGAGGATGCAAATCTGCAGGCAGCTCACGAAACACACTGCATGCCACCGCTTCCATGCAAGGAATAATAAGACACCTTTGGTGATGTAAATCTTCAAGAGCCTTAAAAACACAAGCACAACAGGCTGCATTCTCATGTGAGGGGAAAAAGTTTGAGTCTGCTGTGACATCTGCTCAAAAGCAACTCGACTTTATTGAATAATTTATATGCAAACATGAGTCTTTTTTTCCTAGTTCAGTGAATACATGATGGCATCAAATAAAATAGGTTCAGAGTAGCCAGTATGCCCTGACACCTATAAGTGAAATCAAGAAATGTATTTTATTTGCAGCTCCAACAGAATGAAATTATGAAACAGTAAAACTTCATCTTACGGAAAAAGGATGGTGTCATGCTATAGGCTGAATTGCAGTGGCGTCATGCTAACAAACAGTCACTTCTGGAACTGAGTAGAAATATAAAGTTGGCAAACTATATCCATATTGGAATTTGTTTACTACCTCATGTCAAAATCCACTATTGGTTGGGCCCTAACCAATTCAGATTCTTGAGAGGTTTTCAATATTATTTTAGTGAGTTTATCAGTACTTTTTGAACATTTTCAGTGCATTTTAACAATACCTCTAACACTGATAACTGCTAATTTTGGTCACTATCATCAGGATGTGAAATTTTCATACTGTTTCATCTCTAGTCGTGTTCAGTCCAGATGAAACAAGGTTTTGAGAGAATTTAGCTTTAGTATTGTGATGCATGACAGGAAGGTGGGACATAATGCTGGGAGGAATTTGATTTAAATATTGAAAAGTGGGCGTGTCTGCGTCTTTAATCTGAGCTCTGTGCCACTAAAGGGTGGATGTCATGATATTATTGGTTGAAAGTGGTTGTTCAAGTTCACATATGCACATGTCATGTTTTGTTTTACAGCAAGAAAAGATTGTTGACCATGAACGTGATCTAAAAGACATTTTTCATTTCATCTTGACTTTAAATCTGTTTCCTTTGTTTCAGAGTGGCCTCCCAGCAATGAATGTGGAAATCCTCAGTCAGTTCCCTTCTCCACCAGTGCCCAACCTGCCGGCCCTGGCTATGGCCATGGCCCCCGTCATGCCTCAGCACCAGCAGCCCATGATGACCAAGCCCCCCGTCTCCATGGCAATGCCCTCACCAGCACCCCCCGTCATGCCCATGGCACCTGCAGCACCAGCTCAAGCCCCCACAAACACCAACTTCATTGCTAGTTTCCCTCCTCCACAGGTATCAATGACTTCAGTTCTGCTTTAGTTCTCATTTAGTTCATCATAATTCACACAATACTCACTAACAAGTTGTTGCCTCAGGCGACCAAAGCTGACGACGATGACTTCCAGGACTTCCAGGAGGCGCCGAAGCCAGGAGCAGGAGACCAGGCCTTCACTGAGTTCCAAGGGGAGTCAGGAGCAAGTTTCCCTGCCACCATCGCCCCTCAGCACCAAAACAGGTACGGAGCGGTGGAGACACTGAGTAGGCTTAAATGATTAGTTGTTTTTCACTTTAAACAGTGCAAAAAGCAACTATAATTTTAGCTTAGATAATTGGCAATGCCTTAAAAAGATGAAAATTGGAGTTTGACAGATTACCACTGGCTAATGTGACCCTTATGCTGAGTTCACATTACAAGAAATATATATCTTCAGTGTTCCTCATTATTTCTCTCTCCTTTTGCACTTTAACAACTTCTACTTTTCTGAAGAAATGTTTGCAGTGATGAGGGTCTAATATTCCACCCGCATTGGTTATTTATAGCTCAGTTAATCTGCATAATATTTGTGCCTTACATTGTCTATCTTGGAACTGTACAGTCAGACACACTGTCTTAATATCTCATAATAACCTTTGCAGAATAACAATGAGTTTAGGTCATCTCTTAATGAATCCATTTCAGTGGACAGTAGATAAGCTCATTTCTTTATATTACTTCCCAGGCCCATATGGAGAAACTGTCCTTCCACGGAGAGGAAGCTGAAAGGCAATTATGCCTTGAAAGACAAAGCAGAGCTAAAGTATTTCACATCGAAGTGGCATAGGCGTTTTATAATTCCCTCCTCTTTCTCCCTGAAAATGTACACTCCTGACTGTTTCAGCAATGTAACGAGAATTCCCCACAGTCTCAGACTGCTGTCTGATTAAGTGAGAGGCTGAAAAGCTCGTGTTGATTTGCCTGCCTGAACTGGCAGGCATAACTTACTGTCAGATGTCTTGTAGAGAAAGGGCTTTGAGGAAACTAATATTCACTGGGAAGTGAGCTTAATGATTTCCCTTCGAGCTTGATTCTAGTATGTCATCAGATTGGTTACTTTTGCAATGCAAAGTAAGAGAGAGTTAGTAGTAAATTTTTATTCAAGCAAAGCTTTTTTTTTAAATATCTGACAAGGGAATCAGAAAATAGCACAAATTGTTATGTCCTTTTATTTTCTTGTGATACAAATGTACTGAAACAACATTTGCTTGAGGGAGTAGTTCAGCATTTTGGGAACATGATTGTTTGTTTTGTGGTGGTTGCGTAGTTGAGACAGTTGATGCCATTTACATATCTGTACAGTAAATATGAAGCTATCACCAACAGCCAGTTAGCTTAGCTTAGCACCAACACTAGAAAAAGAGGGTAACAGCTAGCCTGGCTTTGTCCAAAGATAATAGAATCTGCCTGCCAGCACCTCTGATTAACCACTTTATAACATTATCACTAATTTGTACAAAAGCCGAAGTGTGATAATAATAATTTGTGGGCTTTGATTAATCATTAATCGATTGATTGCCATTAAGGAGGTTAACATTTTCCATGGTGGAGCTATTTCTTGAAACCGAAGAAAAACTTATCATAAAACTTAAAATGAATGATTGTGAATGATTGATCTATTCTATTCTATTCTATTAAGGAAACTGCACAAAATTTCAACCCTACTGGCAACATAAACCTTGGGAAATGACGTTTTGTATAGATTAAACAAACAAGATGTTAATAATTATTGAGGTTTAGATATGCCAGTGTTGGAGTTTTAGTGGGGGTTTTTTCTATAGCCTGGTATCACCAGAATAATTTACTAAAGCGAATAAGTCTGGAATATCTCAGTTCCTCTTCCATTTCTAAGGGACGTTGTCAGTGGGTGCAGACTGAAATGCCTCTGGATGTAATTAGACCTACAACCGATCAGAGCAACGAAACTAAAGATGTAGTGCTGAGTAACACATGCAAGTTGGGGTGGTGCTTGGTCCATTTTCAAGCAGGAAAAAAATGGAGGTCAGGTCACAAACCTTCTCAAATTACAGCTCAAGCAATGTTGTAACACAATCTTGACTCATATTTGATCAACACTACCTAGTTCTGCAGTTTTGTGAGCTGGTGCATTCCAGTTGAAATGTGTGATGTGTGACTTTTAAAATCTGGACAGGTGACGCTCCTCTTTCAGTCATTGTATCAGACCCGCCCTGTATCAAATAAACAGTTGTGACGAGCCTGACAAGATCCAGGACTGCTGGATACATAGATTGGATTGTACATTGTTGTGACCATGCTGAAAAAGTCAGGACTGTAAACAAAGACAGGGGATCTGTGCTTTTTCAGGATAAAAACCACTAAAACATCAATTTCTTAACTGATTTCAATGAGTCATGTTATATAGAAGGGTTCATGATGTATGTGGAGTAAGTTAGAAAAGAAACAACTTTTTTTTCCTACTCTGTGTAGATCATAACCCCTTGAATATGACATGACTCATTGAAATTGGTTGAAAAATGAACTATATAGTACTTTTTATTCTGAAAAACCACAGTTCCCCCGTTTGCCTGTATTTGTTCACAGGCCAGTCTTAAGTACAGCAGCAGCGTTGATATAAAACAGCAACAAACCAAAGCGCTCAGTACGACATTTACGTATATACATTATGTCCATGGGTGGAAATCTGTCTGAATGGACGGGTGGCCAGACGTATCTGCCAGAGTAAATGAAACATGAACTTACAGATAAGTCTAGTTTCCAGGCTAGTGTTCAGGTCTAGCTGCTGGGTGTAGCTTTGTATTTAACAGACATGAGAGAAAGAGGCATCAGTTTTCTCATTTCAACTGATAGTTCACCCAAAAATGAAATTTCACTCAATATCTACTCACCCCTGTGCTGATTTGAGGATGGGTCAAGATCTCCAGTTCACAAAACACTCCCGGAGCTTCAGCAGAAAACAGCGTTGCAGCCAAATCCTTTATAATTGAAATGAATGGTAACCAGTTTTAAAATGTAAAAAAAGAACGTAAAACAACATGAAAGGTCTCCATACTGCTCGTGTGGTGTATTCCAAGTTTCTATAAGCCATGACATTAAAATCTGACCCAGAAAGACGCCATTTACACCATGTTTTTAGCCTAAATGTCAACTGTAGCCTCTCAGACTGGATCGCCTAAAGCGGGTACACAGGCTCTCGCCCAAGCGGCACGACACGAGATATACGAGACCTCATGATACTTTCACATCTGTGTTTACATGCTACCTGGAAGCGACTCAGACAACAGAGAGAGATCTGCTCAGAAATAGTGACTTGTTACGTGCAGAGTTGACTTCACAAACTTTCAACAAAGAAGAAAATGTCCGAGGACTTCGACATCATTTCTTTGCTGCAGCTGCGCAGCTTTGGCGAGAGTTTGTGTACCTACTGCAGGCATGTGCACGCGGATCCAATCTGAGAGGCTACAGTTGACATTTAGGCTAAAAATATGGTGTAAATGGCGTCTTTTTGGGTCATATTTTAATGTCGCGGCTTACAGACACTTGAATTACATCACACAAGCAGTATGGAGACATTTTGTGGGTTTTTTGCGTTCTTTTTTTATTTTTGAAAACTGGTCACCGTTCACTTCAATTGTACTGGATTTGGCTGCAATGCTGTTTTCTGCTGAAACTCTGAGGGCGTTTTGTGAACTGGAGATCTTCACCCATCCTCACATCAGCACAGGGGTGAGTAGATATTGAGTGAAATTTCATTTTTGGGTGAACTATCGCTTTAACTCTAAACAAGAAAGAAAAATAAGCATGTCTCCAAAAATGTCAATCTACTCCACTGAATTCAACTCGGTTAGAGGCAAGATTAGTTAAAAACTAAAGTTAAAAAAGACAAACCAAAAGCATTGCAAGCACCGCAACAGACCTATTTTTTATGTTTTTTCTTGGGTTGAATGCCATTTGGCAGAATTTGGCAGCAACATAACTTCAAAGAGGCTCTGTCATCTGTGCCCAATTTGGAGGAGATTTAGTTTAAGAAGCAGCACAGATGTTTAATATGTCAAGGAGATCTTTCTAAAAATCATAACAACATAATACCAAACATGGACAGACTGTACTGATAATTGGACAGGACTTCAGTTAAAGGCGGACACATATCACCCACTTCTGAAGCACTGTTAAAGTGTTATTTAATATTTTTCAGTAATAACATGATTTAGATATTGATAAAAGTACCCTCAGCTTGCATCAGTCATCACAATGGTAAGAACTATGAAAAAGCACTTAACAAATAAACTTTCCAAACTTTTTGAGCTTTGGGCAAATGTTCAGTCAGCTCAGGCAGCTTATGGGGATTAAACTCTTTCTATAGAACCTCACTCTTCCTGACTATAGCTATTGTGTCCCTGCAGTGCGCCCGCCATGCTGACTCCAGTCTCTGGTTCCTCCTCTGCCTCCGCCACATCCTCTGATAAGTACGCCGTCTTCAAGCAGCTGTCAGTGGATCAGCCTGCAGAGCCTACACCCCCTGCCTCAGGTACACTCTATACTTTATACTTATAAAGTGTACACCTTGTTAGGAATATTGCCTGCCCTCCGTTAAATGCTCTCGCCGTGGTAAACCGTGGGAACGGGAAGACAAAACAGGCTAGGTGAGAAAAAAAATATGATGTTCAGATGTTTAAACCAACACAGATAATGACTCACCTCCCACTCCTCTGTGACACTGTCACCTCGAGCTGTCTCATGATGCATTTGGGTTTCCTCACACTTCACCATGACACAGCAGAGAACCTCCTTTTCCATCCACCTAACACGGCATTTTTATTACTTTTTAACACAGTATTGATCCCTGAAGGTTACCTGCTGCAACTTAAAGTCTACTTAAATCGTAATGCAGAGGAAATGATTTTCAAAGCTGTTTAAATGGGGGCACCTTCTGTTTTATGGAAATGTTTTCTTTTTTTTTTTTTACCTCTTATAAACTCAGTGTTTTGGTCCTTGGACAATATTTTGAGTGTTTTTTTTTGGTCATCGCAAACTACATTAAGGCAACACCTGCCTGCCTGTTAAATGTGTTGTGTTTTTTTTCTGTATTTGTTCTGATGCAGATATTGGAGACAAATACAGTGTGTTCAGACAGCTTGAGCAACCTGCTGACAAGAAACCAGTCGGTAAGAAACCCAGCCACCCTTTCTTACATATTCAAATAGGGCTGGGCAATATATTAATATTACGTCAATACTGTGATACAAGACTAAATATCTTCTCAGATATTGGATGTTATTATATTGTGATATGTCAAAGTGTTATGTTTTCCTGGTTTAAAGCCTGCATTACAGTAAAGTGATGTAGTTCCATTCTGATGTAGACTGTTCTAGCTGTTCTATTATTTCTCTTAAACCAGTTTGTTGTTGTTATATCCACATTACTGATGATTATTTATCAAAAATCTCATTGTGCTAATACTTTGTGAAAGCTCTAATAGATACAACAATAATGTTGCAAATAGAGCTGAAAGATTAATTGATTAATTGATAAGTCATTCAAAAAAAAGTTGTTGCCAATATTTTGAAACTCTTATAATCATTTCACTCGTTTTTCAAGCAAAACTGTCAAAATTTGATGTTTGCAGCTGCTTAAATGTGAGGATTTGCTATTTTTGTTTTGTCATTTTTGATAGTAAATGAAGAGTCTTTGTGCTGTTGGTTCGATTAAAAAAAGCAATTTGAAGATTTAGGCTCTGGGATACTATGATGAGATTTTATATTTTCTCAGCTCAGCAATTAGGCTTGCCCACTTGCCCAGGACAAGTCAGATACTGTGTTGGGCTAGTATATCTGACAACTCATTTGCTTGGGCGGGTATGTGATTTTTGATAATTGATCAATGATGAAAGTAATTTTTCATGTAAAAAATATCAGAAAATGCTGTTTTCAGCCTCCAAAACATGGAAATTTTCTGACTTTCTCTGTTTATCGTATTAAACTGAATATCTTTGGGCAAGTAATTTAAATACATCACCTTGGGCTTGGACATTTTCTCTTTTCTGACATTTTATAGACACTGCAGCCCCAGATTGCAGACCCACTTGCCCAACTGGGCAAACATTAAAATTGAACCCTGACTTTATAGACTAAACGATTAATCGTGAAATTAATCAACAGATTAATGAAAATAATTCTTAATTGTAGCCCTAATCTCAGTTTCGATTAAAATCGATGTCAGGGCATTTGGTGAATCATGATATTTTATTTTTTTGTCCATATTGCCCAGCCCTACATTCAGATCTGTCTGTCTGTCTCTAACAGAACACACTTACATTCATGTTAGCAAATCTATTGGTGGTTTTTTTTATACATTTCTTGGTATTCATGAGTCAGATCCCCTCTGGCTTCTTCGCCAGTCAACAAAGACGACATAACTGGGCTCTGAGATGGTTTAAGGACAGGAGAAACCTTCTTTGAAAACAAACCTTTGTATTATTTTGGTTGGGATTTGTAGAGAAGAGAAGGCCAGCGTTCCCTCTAATTAAACATTTTTTTAATAACTTAGGTAAAGCTGCCAGGTCACTACAATGCCATAAAACCATTGTTCGATGTTTGCACTGTACCTTGTTCTGCAAGCCTGCAGTGTTGATACCAGTGTGTTTCCCGCCCCTGTTTCATTAGAACAGTTTCCGATGGGGACAGCTCTTACAACTCCAGTAAGTCATGCTTTGCAGTGACCTTTCCTTGGCATTGTCAGGCTCCATCTCCTTAATGAGCCCATTAGTTATCTCTTCTTCACCGTACACCAGCAGTGTGAACAGATTCTCTGTTTCAGTCCATGCATATATTACACCACAGTGGATTAACAGCCGCTGCAACTCTTGAATGCATTCTGAGTTTAATTCTGTGTGGTTTATACAAGCGGCGTGTTTTAAAACTTTGAGACAAAAAGATTCTGTTCCAAAACTGTTTAAGTTGCTCTTTTTGTAGAATAGAGGAAGTTTTCTCATTGCAAAAAAAATGCCCATCTTAACCAGTACTTTTAGCTTCTGTTTAAACTTAAAATGTCTTCTAGAGTTGTGCAATATAGTTGAAAAATTTATTGCAATAAAATGTTTCATTTCAGTCAATATTGATAATTACTGATAATTTTTAATTACCTATTTGTAATAAAGAACAGGACAAAAAAGGTTGAATTTTAACATTTTATTTTGAATATTTGAATATTTTCATTTTAATGTCATCCCTTTATTTTTCCCAGCACACAGGTAATAGACTTAACAGACTTAAATTAAATATAATAATTAAAATATTAAGCTGATATTTGCCCCACAGTAGTAAAACTTAATTATACAGTATAACATTGATCTAATTTGATATTATATTTTTATGCATTTTAAAGTACATTATATATTTATATCATAGATTTTTTTCCTGTGTATTTTCAATTAATATTTATCCAAAAAAATATTAATTCTGGTTTGCAAGACAAGTCAACAAGTCTCCAACCCATTTTGTCAGCTCAGGAAATGGTGTTTTCCTGTTGTGTCAGGATTGTCCCAGCAAAAAAACATAAGATTTAGAGCTGCATTTTTTGCCAGGACACATAAAGCTAGCCAGATTTAACTATTGGACATTTAATTTGGGCTTCCTGACTGTGCTTTATTTTAAGATATATTTGACACTTATTTCTCAGGATGAAAACCGAAAGTGCTGAAATAACATAAGCAGCAAGGTGTCCTCTATGATTTCACTGGGAGGAATTTTTTACTTGCACAGTTGAGGGATTTTCATACATAAGGAGACAAAATAACTTGTTAAGATGGACATTTTTTTTTGCATAATTGCTTTATCATTTTCTGTTCCAGTTTGAACAGTGCATTGCATGGTAGTGCAGATGTATGTGTCTAGCTTTTTTGTGCTGTGATGCTGTGTAGTTATTTGGACTCTGCAGCCCACAGTTCACTAGAAGTCTGGAAGTTTACCATGAACACTGACAACCAGACAGAGCTGTAACTAATCCACCTGCTTCCTTTCTTGTAGGACTGTGAAATGACACAATCGTGGCTGGTGCAGCTGTCAGTTTCCCACTATGTCTCTCTGCCAGTTTTAAACAATCTCAAATTGTTCTCTTTTGTTCGCAGGGGAAGGATTTGCAGATTTCAAGTCTGTCAGCGCTGATGATGGCTTCACAGACTTTAAAACCGCGGACAGCGTCTCTCCACTAGACCCTTCAGAGCAGGCCAAGATTTTTCAACCTGCCTTCCCTTCTGCTTTTCCAAACTCTCAGTCTCTACAACATCTACCGCAGCAGCAGCAGCAGCAACAGCCAGCAGTGTCTCTTTCACAGCCCAAAAATCCTCTCAACATGGCCGACCTGGACCTTTTCTCTTCTATGGCTCCCTCTGTCCCCGCCCCCACTGAGACAAAACCCAGCACATTCCCCTCGGTGTCCGTGCCCCCCTCTCTAGTGCTCCTGCCAGGTGGAGCCAAACCTCCAGGTGGAGGTGCCGATGATTTTGGTGACTTCGCACTCTTCGGCTCCTCCTCTGACGCTGCTCAAGCTTCGGCAGCCGGCGGAGCCGTGGCAGCACCTCAGGACGACTTTGCAGACTTCATGGCATTTGGCAGTTCTGGTGGGGAGCCAAAAGGCGAGAGCAGTGTTGGCGTCAAAGGGGAGACGTCCGCTCAGCAGCGGCCTCAGCAGAGTTCAGACAAGTACGATGTCTTCAAACAGCTGTCTCTGGAGGGAGGCCTCGCCTATGACGACACTAAGGAGAGCGGTGGCGGCTCCTTCTCTTCTCTCAAGAGTGACACGGATGACTTTGCCGACTTCCAGTCCTCGAAGTTCTGCACAGCCCTCGGGGCTTCGGAAAAGACTCTGGTGGACAAGGTGGCCGCTTTCAAACAGGCCAAAGAGGACTCCGCCTCCGTCAAGTCCCTCGACCTCCCGTCCATCGGGGGGAGCAGCGTGGGAAAGGATGACTCCGAGGACGCACTCTCAGTGCAGCTGGACATGAAGCTCTCGGACATGGGCGGAGACCTGAAACACGTGATGTCGGACAGCTCTCTGGATTTGCCTGGTCTCTCAGCCCACCAGCCCCCTGCTACAGGTGAGGAACTAGTGAGATTGCTCTGGTGAGGCCCCGCCCAGTCACACACAGTATTTATTCCACGGCCAGCAGTGGCCCCTCCTCCTCCTCAGTGCCCATGTGAGACCACCAAACAAGGGGTCAAAGGGCAAAGTATTGAGGTCCTAATTAAATTGAATATGCTCAAACATTGAAGACAGACAAAACACTACATGAATAACATATCAGATTAGATGCATCCCATCTTTCATTCTACATTTCATCATTCATCTCATCTTATTTATATATTTATTCAAGTATTTATTTGAGTCCTTCCTCCATTCTGTTCGTATTTCCATATTCCCCTCCCTCCCTCCCTCGCTCCCTTCATATCTTATTATTGTACTGACAGGAAGGTTCTGGCCAATATCTCTCTATTTATTTACAAATGATGATGAGTGCCTGGTTTTGATGTGTTGGCAGTCATAGTTCACAGACGAGGTCCCCTGCTGCTGTCTGTGTGACTCGGATAAGGTCCCTGTTTGTTGTGTCCACGCTGCAGCGGCACTCGCTTCCCTTCAGTGTACCTTTTGTCTCCACAGGCTGAATTCTGTGTGTGTGTGTGTGTGTGTGTGTGTGTGTGTGCGCGCGCGTGTGTGCATGTTGTTGACGTGTTGAGCAGCGCAAACAGACAAAGGTTGACTTGAATAAAGACGAGTACAGGAGGCCGTTATGGTGATGATCCCTCTTGTTTATTCTAATCACAGGTTTCGCACAATAGGCTGCAGCTTTACCAAAGGCGTCATCTGTAAGCAATCATTCACCTTTTTAACTGTTGATATTTGGTTTGTGCTGAATGCGGACCAGATAATATAATTTTGATTAGCTGCAAATGAAACGTTTCTGTAAATAAGACATTTTGCATGCTACAACAGGAAACAAGCTATTTTGAGATGGTGTCACAAAAGCAGCTGAGATGTTTGGCACATCACAGCTGGATGCAATACAGTTTTCAGACCAGTGTTTGAATGTGAGCGAGTGTGTTTACCTCTTTTTCTTCATCAGCTATAGAGTGCTGCAGGAATGAGTTCTTAAACCTGGAAATTAGTTAGTATTTTTGAATTCCTGGTTCCCTCGTCTTAAAGTCAATAGGATTACTGAATAGGTTTTTGGTTGGATGCCTGTAATAAGGTCTGTGGTTAACACAAAGTTAAAAAATGTGATCCTGTGATCCTGTGATTTGAAAATTGCAGTAAGGCCATATTGTGATATCAATTAATTGATCAGCCCTAATAAATACCCATGTCATTAATTTTAAATGAGGATTGAGGATTTGGAGAATCATGACACCCTCAGTAATCACGCCTAGTCAACACTAATCAACACCAGTCATTTAGTTGTGGTGACTTTGAAGTCATGTGACCGTGGTGTAGTCCATTTATAGCCAAAAATCACCTTTTTACTTCTGCTGATTGCATTTACACTTCAAAAGTCATAATAGTGGTGTTTGTTTGTGAAGATTATCTTGCTGAACAAAATGTCTAAACTTTTGTTCACCACAGAGCTTTTTTCTGCAATAATCCAAATTTCAATGGGAAGATCCCTTTGGCTTTTTGGCTTTTAAACTTTCGAACTGACCTAAAAATATCTCATGCCTGCACCACTCTATTGTATTAACCTGCAGTATTTCAGACTCTCCATGCAGTATTATTTGGGTCAAATGGCCTTCTAAGTATGAGATGGTTCCCTAATAATGTCCACTTTTTCTCCCCTACCTCACATCCATGAAAGTGGAGTTAAAGTTTACCTATTACTTGTTATTATTGGGTCATTTATTAAAAGGAAATGGACCCGTAACTATTTCTAGTTAATGTCCATGTCAGCCCTCCCATCTCCTCCTCCTCCTCTCCAGTGCTCATCATTTATTCATCAATCATCTCACCTTCCATGTCACCGCTCATATTTCACAGAAAACATTCATTCTTAACGTAACTGGAGACAGTGTGTAACTGTTGTCAGATGAAAAGCCTTGCAACTGAAACATTTGTGATTTTTCTTTTCTTTTTTTTTTTTTTATGTTTTTCAAAGCTCAGACAATTGAGAAAGTTGACAAAGTCTTTACCTGGCAACAGTGACACTCTTTCAATCTGTGTGCCTTTGTCTCAATTTCCTGTTTTGAAATGAAAATCAGAAAATGAAAAACTGGAATTTTTTTAAAATTAGGAATGTTTTCCCCCTTTTAAAAACTGCAGTGAGACGTTTTCCATTTAATATTGTCTTCAAAATACATTTGTAGTGTTTGTTTGTTGTTTAGTATATGTTTACTTATAGTTTTTAAAGTTATTACTATAAAAAATACAGTGAATGGAAGAGTCCTCTCCACACCTCTAAAGCTGCAGTCCAGACTCCACCATCCACTAGAGTTAGAACAATTCTAGAACTATATTTTGTTATAGTTATATTCTTTGGTGTGGACGGCCCTTTACTCCACACCACAAACATTTACTAGACAGTGTTTCAGTCCCACTTGGATCTTCAATATCTTCAATATTTGAACAATAGAAACCTCACTCTTTTTTATATATGATTTGTCTCAGTAGACTGACAAGATGTACAAGTAGATATGGTTAACCATTCAAACTGCACAGGGTGACAAACATTCAAAAAACCATTTACATGAACAGCTTACTAAATTGCACAGAAAGATTGCATGGATAAATACACAGAGCAACTGATATACAAAACCCAAACTTCAAAATATCAAACTATATGAAAACATCAATTTCCGTCATGAAAAATACACATGAACTACACTAAAAATATTTTAAAATAGATAGAAGGAAAAGCCCAAATTTTCATTTTCCAGTTTTCATTTTAGGAAATCTGTTGAGATCAAGGTACACAACAACAGGTGTTTTTAAGCTTTAAGTATTTCAACATATCAAATATCAGTTAAACAACATTTATACCATATAATTTCATCTCAAGAATTGATCATTTATCTTCCTAACCAGAAGAAATCATAAATGTAAACCTCCCCTTTGCCTTATTTCAGTTTCTGTACAGTGGTCGAAACCCAAAAAACAGGCCCCTCTGTACTGACAGAGTAAGATGATGTGTTCAAACAAACAGTCCATGGAGCTGCAGCAAAAACAGTTACACTACTGCTGATCGGGCAAAGACAGTGTCCAGTTTAACAGTGATACATTCCTAAGAAGCTTTTACACTCCTGTAACAGCTGCTCCACAGGTCCTTTCTTCCATCCATACAGTATTTATCAGACGTTGTTGTTCTTGGAGAGCTCTGGGACTAACCTGTTGTTTAAAGTGTAGCAGGCCGAGCAGTTTGAGCACCTCACCATGCTTTGCACTGTGTTTCTAGACATGTACTTAATCTTAAAGAGACAGTATTTCTTTTGTGAGGTTCCTTTTGAGTCTGGAGCACAAAAGGAATCAGAATTTATTTTACATTTCTTTTTTTTCTTTTTTTAATCCACCCTTATCTGTGATTATTGCAGCATGAAATATCATGTGTGGCTCTACGGTCTGGCTCTCTGAGAACATAATGAAGTTAGTATTACCCTTCCTGCCTTGCTTTTGCTGCAGTGTGCCTGCCTTTTCAATTTGTGAAATTGACAAGAACATAAATACAAGATTACCATTTTATGCATAACAGTATTGCAAGTTGTTTTGATCAAACAAAAAAATGTATACATACAGATTTAATAGTGTATTTTTATTACAGGAATATGAGCTCTTATTATGAAAAGACTCCTTGATCTTGTTGTGATTTGCCAACTACAGTATGTAAAATAAATGTAGCCTAGAGTAATTAAGTAGGATTCAAATGTTAATTAAAATATTTTAGGTTAACATTCCAAACTAAACATTGTTGTCTTGAGTAAATAATGATGTGCTATTATTTAGGGGATCATAAGAGTTTGTGCACATTTATTAGCCTGCTTTGACAAACAATCACTGTAGCAAGAGGAAAAGGATACTGTCTCTTTAAATCTGTTTCTGCATCTGTGATTGGATGTAAATTAAGGCCCTTCTTCTGGGATGTCAGGTGTGAGGATGGCCCTCTTTGTTTTCTGTAACCCTTTGAGTGCTTGAATGAAGATCACTTCACATTTTTACATGCAGATTAATGACAGATGTGATCGTAACAGGACTAAAACTACCTTCTCTCATAATTGTAAATGTAAAATGGCAGCCTCTTAAATTGTGGCTTTTAAAGGGGTAGTTTGCATGTTTTGAAGTGGGGTTGTATGAGGTATTTAATCCAAGTCTGCGTTTTACCTACAGTAGATTGCAGTCGGTGCGCTCCCAGTTTGGAGAAGCAGCAGGAGTACCTGTGTAGAAAGCTAAACAATGTACTGCTGTGGACAGGGTCAGCAACAGGGACAGGGTCGTATTTTAGTCACTTAAAAATAAATAAATATCAGTTTGAATGTACGCAATATTTAGAGTATTTTTACCCCTTTAACTGGTGCCAGACATCCTTTTCTGACAGGAAACCACTGTTATGTAAACCAAACATCACTCTCTCAAAAGCCACCAGACTCCATTTGCAAAAGCAATAATCGTACATCGCAGAACACAGGATTTTATCAGCTACTGCTTCCTCAATTTGTTAGTCTGCTTGTGTGAATCCAAACTATCCTTTTAAAACACTCTCACAATAACACAAACTAACCAATCAAGGCAGCAGTAGAGCAGTTTCATTTCAAGAGCTATATTTAGAATATTTTCTAACTCGAAACGTATATAAGCTAAATATTGCCCTCTCCTTAGTTTGAGGCCCCCTTTTGTAAGGTGTCTTTAAAAAAACACTACGCTTTAAAAACCCCAAAAATACTATGGCAAATTTGAAAAAAAGAACAAATTTCTGAATATATTTCTTTACTTTTATATATACAATAATAATTACATTTTAAATAATATATACATTTTAAATTATTTTTATGATAAAATACATAATATATATATAAAGTACTGGTCTTAAGTCTCTAGACTTCATCAGACAGCCTTTTCCAGCATGAAACCACCGTTATATAAGCCAGATATTGCTCTCTTCAAACCAACCAGACTCCTTTGACAAAAACAAGAACATTGTAGCGGCTGTTCTACAGCTGTCCGATCAATTAGCCTGTTTGTGTTATTGTGTGACTTCAGTGAATCTGAACTAACCCTTTAAATCCCTGCAGACGTACAATAATAGAAACTAACTAGCTGATAGAGGCAGCGGTAGAAAAGCCGCTCCAGTGTTCTGCGAGGTAAAATGACTGATTTTGCCAGTGGAGTTTGTTTGGTTTGGAGAGCGATATAACTTCATTTCACCATCAGAAATCAGGCTGTGTCCCAGCAAGGTAAAGCGGTGAAAATATTCCGAATTTAGCCTAAACTTAAACTGATATTTTTATTAGGTAGCTAAAATCCATTTTGCTGCTGACCCTGTTCATAGCAGTACATTGCCTAGCTTCCCTGCTGGTACTCTTGCGGTTCCTCCAAACTGGGGGCGTGTTGACCGCCATCTACTGTAGTTAATACGCTGACCAAGGATAAATGCCTCATACAACCCCATTTCAGATAATCCAAACTATCCCTTTAAGTCCATGCTGCTCCTAAAGTGCAGATTGTTCACAGTCTTTCTAAACAAGCATTGATTTTCAGGATGCTCTACCTATTCCCCCCACCCCAGGTCCTCAAAGGGTTAATGCTTCCTGCCTTGAGCTTGTTCTTTGAATTATCTTTTCAACCTGGCTTTTCAAGTGTTCTGTATTCACATCTTTTCCAAAAAAAAAACACCTGTTGCTTTACATCCTAATAGTACAACGAGTTTGTCATCTCCCCAGAAATACTGATTTCTAGTCTGTGAATGTGCCTTCTCATTCTGGTTTCTGCTTCTATATCCTCAGATTATCTTTGTTTTACCTTCTCGCTGTTTGTTTTCTTCCTTTTTCTCCTGACTCTGCATGCCCTTGTATTCTAAATGACTGAAAATCTAATTTTACAAGTGTTAGTTTGACAAACCTCTTGTAATGATAGACCTCTTTCTCACAGTACTTTGTGACCTTTCTCTCTTTCTCTCTACTCATGTTGTCGTAATAAATATTACTGTTGGTATTGCTGAAATGCGTACCGTCTTATTTTCTCCTTTCCTTTTTCTCGAGAAGCCGTAGAGTGATCTAATGACACGAAGCTCACAGCACTAGGTCCTTGTCAATTTCACAAATTGCTTTTGTATCTGAGGGTTCTGTCTTGCAAAATAGGAAGGGTTCAACAAGGTCGAGTTGTGTGTTTGTGAGTGTGTGAGAGGGAGACCTGAATACTAAAGCGTTGACAAATGAATTCAAGCTGCCTAGCTCTGTCGCTTTGTATTAGTCCTAAAGAACCTGATCACAAACTGCGCTCTTGTCAACACAGTACAACATAAGAAACAGGGCAAATGTAGTGACGGGAAAGATCTTTTATTGATGCTGTTAGAGCGTCAAAATCCTTCAGGTTGCATTTAGTATAAAGAGATCAGCTCTGATGTTTGTTTGAGAGGCTGTTTGTCACCAGTGAGAATAGCCACAGTGGAGGAACTGTCCACCATACAAAAAAGAGCAGCGTTAGTGTTCATTGTATTCAGTAAAATGATGGCAGTAATTTTCTCCTCATAAACATGATTCAGCTCACACATCAAAACAACTTGTTTACCCTCTGTGAGATAATTTATTAAACAGAAGTCTCAAAAATGTGGGCGAGAGGATGTATTACTCCAACATGGCAGGTATTATTACTGTTACAACAACAAGAATCAGTCAAGTGCGAGGATAATAATGAAGTAGTCGGCATCATAAATGTGCTGAATGACAATGTATGTGGTTGCCTGTGTACTGCAGAATTTTAAAATGCTTTTACGATACATATGTCATTCTTGCACCATGCAACATAAGTGATGCTAGATTAGGATGCCACTACAGTTCTCCTCAGAACAAAACAACATGTTTTCTTATGCATAGGTATTGGTGTTAAGGGCTAGGTATTGTTAAAGTTTTCAGTATCAATTTTATAAAATCTATTTTCACAAAATGAAAATTACATTATGGTACAAAGCTCCGTTGTACACATAACATAAAAATATAAACCCATTTCCCCCAATCTGGTTTCAGCTCTTTTGTTCTATGTTTCAATATCTTGACATTTTTCCACTTAAAGCAGTTAAACAAACCACCACTTAAAGATTTTCACCTAAGGTATCATAATATGGTTTCGAATGACAAGACATTTTTTTGATATGCGATAGTATTGAAGCAGTTTGGTTGGGGCCATTAAAGTATTGAAGTTCAGTATCTAGGCCGAGTGGTGTCTGGCTGTGAAGTGGATACTTTGGAGTTTTATCTGCATATTTTTTGAGATATGAGTGAGATTTTTGACTCCTCTCCCTGTGCAGTGGAGGTGAAGGGACTTCACTAGTGGTGCTTATAGGATCTCTTTTTACAGACAGTGTCCAGGATTGAGAGCCGTCCACACCAGGAAAGATATTTATAACAATAACAAAAATACATCGTTTTACACACAATAGTTTTAACTCAAGTATAAGAAGGACAGTGGAGAACAATATCATTGGGATCATTTTCAAAGTGATCTGATGAATGATAGAATCACTGACAGCCAATCAAAATCTATGAAATATTGGGTGGTAATACAACTTATTTATTAAGCATTTATATAGCGTAACATTAGGCTGTAAATTGCACATAAAAATTATCATTCTACCTGAGACATACGACAAAACATTCTTGACGCTGATGCAGAGGTCTCTGTAATTCATTTGGTAATTTGCATTTGCAGATTGCAAGCATGCCATCAAAAAACAAAAGTATGAATAAAACTTGTCCTCAAAAGATAACAACTCTCCTAACAGAGTGGTGGATTCCCCCAACTCCTTTTGTCTTTAAAGAAGTTTGTGAACTCATATCCATCTGGTTTCCTTTTTGGGCTTTCTGCACAACGTACAGCAGTAACAGGTCATCAATATCAGTTTTCCTAAACTGCCGACACAACTTTCGAGAGTTCACAGCTCATAATTGGCTCCACTGATTATAAAATCTTATCATTAATTGTTGTGGATCCTCAAATTGTTATTGTTGTTATACTTGGTGTTGACAGCCCTTTAAAATAATAATAACTACTATATAATATTTTTTACAGCACTGTACATAGTTTCAGATTTACAAGGTGTTTCATTATATAAGATAACATACAAAGGTGCAAAGTGAATAAAATTAATACAATATAGGTGCAAAGAAAGGAATCTATGTACCTTACCTTGGACAATTTTCATCAGAAAAACTTACAACTAAAAAAATAGTCTCTATGAAAACAGTCCTCTGTGGATTATGTGGAATAACCTGAACACTGTTTTTGAGAAGAGATATTTCTGTTGAATCTCTTAAATGTCATTTTTCAATCCTGTAAGCACCTTGAATGAAATACCATTCAGCTCTATTGTGCTGGGATCGAGGCAGAAATGTCAGACAGATAATATCAAAACCTGGCAAATAAAAGTAAAACTACATGACTAGACACCACTAGAGGTAAATGACAAAATATATTTTGTAATTTAGGTGAACTGACCTTTTAAGAGTCATTAAACCCCTGAGTTTGTCTGAAGACTTAATTTCCATTTGAACTTGAACTGTAGATAAGTGACATGGTGATAATCCACCAGAAGGCTTATTAATCTACCACCTTTCATGACCACATCTGTGCTATTCCTAGGAACCACTGGTATGTCTGTGTTGTCATTACAGAAGGAGACGACATGAAATTTGACCCGTTTGGGACGTCGGCCCTCAGCACCCTGGCCAGCTATGACTGGTCAGACCGGGAGGAATGTCTGCCCGGTGAGGTCAGAAAGCCACAGGGCTTGGAAGGAGCGTCCCTTCCATCTCTAGCACCGACACAGAGGAAGGAGCTGACCTTTGGCAGCACCGAAAACGTCACAGGCAGCTCCGTAGCAAAGATCACCACCTCCTTACCCACCGAGGACAGCCTCTCGACAGATGACAAGTTTGAAGCCTTCGCTGATTTTGGCTCCGGCGACCCGGGCGGCGTCGATGCCGAGGACGACTTTGGGGACTTTGCAAGTACTATTTCTGAAAAGTCCGACTCGCCCGCCGTCACCGGTGAGGCGGGCTCAGAGGGGAACCAGAGCGAGGCATCTGATGAGTTTGGAGCCTTCCAGGGGGACAAGCCCAAGTTTGGAAAGTCTGACTTCCTGAAAGCCAGCACTCAGGCCAAAGTCAAGTCCAGCGAGGAGATGATCAAGAACGAACTGGCAACGTTCGACTTGTCTGTCCAAGGTGAGTCACAGCCATCATGTTAATCCTCCATACATGTGATAGAACTAACATTGTTTTTCATCATTTAGTTATCTATCTTAGATTCTAGGAACATTTTATAACCCAGACAATCAATTAATCAAGGACATAATTGTCAGATTAATTAACAATGAAAATAATCATCAAGGGATAGTTCTGATTATTTGAAGTGAGTTGGTATAAGGTGCTTATTCACAGTCAATGTACTACCTACAGTAGATGGTGGTTGGCAGGCTAAGCAATGAACTGCTGTCGACAGATTTAACAGCAAAATGTATTTTAGTCACTTAAAGGCCCTCTTTTAAAAATTCAGTATCAGTTTAACTATGTGCTATATTTAGAATGTTTTTACCACTTTACCTTTCTGTGAAGCAACCTTTTACAAATTAACCTGCTGTAATATAAGCAAAATACCGCTCTCTCCAAACTAACCAAACTCCATTGGCAAAATCAGGCACAAAGGAATTGCTGGTCTACCGCTCCCTCACTTGGTTTGTTGTGTGTGTCATCATTGCTTCCATAAATCCCAGCTAACCTTTTGAAACACTGACGTCATGCAGTAACACAAAGTTAATTGATCAAGGCAGCAGTAGATCAGCAACTCTCATATTTTGCAAGTTAAAGTTAATGATTTCACCCATGGAGTTTGGTTGCTGTGGAGAGAGTGATATTTGGCTTCTATAACTCAGCAGTTTTCCGTTGGAAAAGGCTACCTGGAGGCAAGATGAAATTAAGAAATATTCTTGATATGATGTACACTGATATTGATTAAATACATTTTGTTGCGGACCCTGTTCACAGCAATTCATTGCTTAAGTTCAGTGGTTGTAGACCTGTCTGCTTCTCCAAATTAGGGGCGTGCTGACGGCCAATACTCTGACTAATGATGATTACTCATCAATCATAATTAAATACCTCACTCACTTCAAATCTGAACTGTCTGAACTATCCTTTCAATTGCAGTGCCAAATCTGTCATTTAATAAATGTATACTGTCGCAGTTTACCAGAACCCAAGATGAGTTCTTCATATTGGTTTATTTGTCAAAGTTATTCTGTTCACAATGATATGAAACAAAGAAAAGCAGCAAATCCTCTTCATTAGGGAATCTGTAATAAGTGAATTTGCGTATTTTTGCTGGATGAACAATGTAGATGATTTATTATCAAACTCTTTTGGTAACTATCTAATCTAATTGTTTCAGCACGATAATGTGATGTTAATAGCATAATTGTGACCACACACTGCATATTTTTTAAGACTGTGGCTCTAAAATGGCAAAACAACATCCTCCTCAGGCATCTTCTGCCACCCCACCCCCCACTTGTTAGGCCCCTCTGATATGTAATAAAGCCATCAGACATTAGATGGCAGTGTTGGGATGACAGCCCTGCTCTAATGGCAGTGACTGCTGAGATGGATTAGCAGAGGCCAACAAATCCATGAGCAGAAATTAACCGTATCCACTGAAAGGCTGTTCGTTTTTTAACTGCTGTTTGCCGGTGTCATGTTCCACAAATAATTTATTAGCATTCCCTGCACTGTGATAAAAGCCCATTTGGCCTGTTGATTTATCTCCCTGCACTGGATTTAATTTGTGTGAAGAAGAAGAGGAGGGCTTTACTTTACTCCTCATCGCCCATTGGAGCAGTAATCTGATCATGGTGGGGCTGCTGGGGTTTGGGGAAGATGATGCATGTCATCTCTGTGGGTGGTGGAGGAGTTGCGGGGGTGGGGGTGTTGTGGTGGGGGGGCAGATTACCTGTCTGGACAACACGTACACACACACTCTAACTGCCAGCCTCACTAGAATCGTCTGGGTTTAGCATGTGTTTGTTGTGATTCCCTGCCAGGATTTGTCCGTTGGTGAGTCTCCATGAATAATTCATACCTGCATATTTGTGCCTCTGTTTTGTACGTAATTATTGTTTGTCACAAATTAAGTATTTACTCATGCTGTCCTTGTCCAGGAGGAATTAGCCGCAACAGAATGGGAGTATAATGATTGCAAACAAACAGGTGCATATCTCAAAATGAGGCATCACTATGGGTTACTGAATTGATATAGAGTGAAAAAAGAATGTGTCTGTGGTCCACGTTTACATTATTCATCTCCCTCTTCTCTCCTGTCTCCACCTCAGGCTCCCACAAACGCAGTCACAGTTTGGGCGACAAGGAAATTGGGCGTTCGCCCCCGTCTCCAGCTCCGGAGCAGCCCTTCAGAGACCGCTCCAACACCCTGAGCGAGAAGCCCGCCCTGCCTGTCATCAGGGACAAGTACAAGGACCTGACAGGGGAGGTGGAGGTGAGGAAGGCCTGGCGTTAACCGCGCCACAGTAACATGTGGCACAGTTCTCAGGACTGTTAACGGCTACACATTTCCCCCTGTTCTGTTTTGCCTTTGTGTTCATTTGAGATAATTCAGTGCTCTGTTGCTGCAGGAGAGTGAGCGCTACGCGTACGAGTGGCAAAGGTGTTTGGAAAACGCTCTAGAGGTTTGTATTTGTTTGTGTCCTGTGTCTGACCTCGTCCCATGGCGAGAGTTAATTGTGAGAGCGGCTCCACAAATGTAGTAGAATAATTAAGATAACCAAATGGCACTGAAATGTTTTTCAACCTGGTGACATTTTTCTTATCACGTCACATTTTGGGACTCACTCATTTGGGAAATGATTTTCTTTACCTCTGTATACATAGCCTTAGGATTTAGATTTAAAACAAGTTTATTAGTGTTCTCAAAAAAAACAATCAAAAGTCTTTGCTTAGCTGAATATGTGTCAGGTGTAGGAAACCAAGGTTTGTACAAAGTCTCAAAAGTTTGGAAAATGTTCATTCTAACTGATACTGTCTAACAACTAAGCTGTTGATACATTTGTATCGATGCACTTAGCTTAACCCAGCTATCTAAAACATCACGCCAAACTGGAGCTGGATCATATAGATCACGAGAGTCATGTGAGCAGGTCTCAGTTCTTTCAGCTCCAATGGCCTCCACTTGAGGACCGAGTGCCCCAGATGTAACTTAACTTAATATTTCATGGAACCATATACACACTCACATTGACATATATCTCAAATACATGATGTTCAGATTCATAATCCACACACTGTAGCTGTATAATCTGCAACCTGATTAAAGTTGTAATTTCACTTTTTCCATTACTAAAGAGATGGCATCTGTTGCCTCGGCCTTCATGCCCCATGTTCCCCATTCTAAAGACAGTTGTTAGACAATGCCGAAAGCCAATGATATATTTTTAAATCATGCAGATATCTCAATCTCATTACTGCCATTTCTTTCACTGCTGTTAGTCTGCAGAACCAGTTTTTTGTTTGTTTTTTTTGATGGCTTGATAAAAGAAGAGCAGAATCGTCATTCAGTGGCGTAATATTTGGAAGGCATGCTATAACTACATCCATTACATCTAATACATTTCTTGCAACTGGCCTCCAGAAATGATTAACCCCTGGACATTCCCACAACACATGTGTATATGTAGGCTCCAATTTGGTTTGGTGGACATAATAAACATGCAGGTCTTGGAGTCAATTTAAGTTGGCAACATTTTCTTGTGGATAAAACCTGTAAATAACCTGTGGAGTTTTCTCATTTATTCATTTATATATTAAGTTTTTTCAAGACAAAAAAAAAAAACACACACACACACACACATTGTAATGACGTAATGGTGTCAGTCCAGAAAAAGTTTGCAGTTGTCAGTTAGCCCAGAACTAATCTGTCAGTTGAGACTTAATGGTTATTTTTTCAATAGGACTTCTCAAAAAAAAAGCACAGATATTGAAGACATGGATCGGATAAGATAAGGCAAGGCAGGAAAGTTTATTTGTATAGCACACTTCAACAACAAGGCAATTCAAAATGCTTTACTAAAACACTAAAGATAACATTTTTATTGTCACTGCATAAGTACAATGATGTTTGGAGCAAGCCTATAGGTGCTTATATTTAAGAATGAAGATACACAGATAAAAATATAAATACACTGAGTGGAAATGTCTGGTGTTGATAGCAAGTGGAGCCGGTAGTGCAGAATTGGAGAAATATTGCGTAGTCCAGATTATTACACTTGAGGGGTGTTGCATAGAAAATTGCAGTTGAGGGGTTTAATATAGAACAGATATAAACTTCTTGGCTGAGGTTGTAATTGTGACAAATTGTTGGTCAGCTGTTGTGTGAAAATTCTGAACAAATCGGTGTATGCTGTATGTTATGGGTCTGACTTCTGTCCTCCCACGTTCAGGTCATCACCAAAGCTAACAACATCCTGAACGGCATCAGCAGTTCCTCCGTCTGCACTGAGGTCATCCAGTCTGCTCAGGGCATGGAGTACCTCCTGGGTGAGGAGTTTCAAACCACACACACACACACACACACACACACACACACACACACACACACACACACACACACACACACATGCACACTCATGCACACACACTGCTATAAACAAGCCAGGGCTGTTAAAGAAGCCTGTGTGTGGCCCGACACCCTCTGAAGGACAGACGGACAGAGAGGACAAGATTAAAACGAGCTCTGGTGTGATGGCTTATCTCTGCCTGCTCTGACAGGGTTCTGCTCTCTTACTGTGTTTCTCTGCTTTTAATGAGGTGTGAGTGACAAACATGTCACAGAGCAGGACTGAACACAGAGCGCCTCAAGAAAATAAAACAAAAACAGCATCGGAACATGTTTTTTTTATGAATCGTTTGTTTGTGTTTTTTCTCTGTTAGGTGTGGTGGAAGTCTATCGAGTCACCAGGCGCGTGGAGCTCGGCATCAAAGCGACGGCCGTGTGCTCCGAGAAGCTGCAGCAGCTGCTGAAGGACATCAGCCGTGTGTGGAACAACCTCATGGGCTTCATGTCGCTGGCCAAGCTCGCTGTAAGATGCTCCAAATAAAAGAAATAGTGCACTTACACACAGGGTTCTTACCTGTGCTGGAAATTCTTGAAAACACTTGAATTTTAATGTAGTAGTTTTTTTTGTTTTGTTTTTTTTAAATGCTTGGATTTTGGATAAAGTGTCTCCCTGCAAAACTGAAACTCTGCAAACTCTCTTACTGAATAGTTGGCTTTTTAGATAAAGAAGTAGAATAAATCAGAGCGCCTAATTGTTTTTTCCTTTCGTACAAATCGAAGAAAACTCCACTCAAGCCTCGCCTGGCTGTGACTACGCTTAAGCCCATTTTGCACTGGACAAAAAAAAATCCCACTAATATTTGGCTTTTGGCATCAGTGGAAAGGGTATAATTGACATTCACTCTCCTGTCAGATGACTTAGCAGTAGTCAGGGGTATTTATTGGCTCCAGCTCCAATCAGCTGTGATGGAAACATGACATCCAGGTGGACACACTCTCATTTGCCCCTTTTCGGTGGAGCCAATGAAGGCTTGTTGCATCCATCAGTAACTTTTGCAGTTGCATTTTTGCTCCATTTTCTTGCACACATGCTGCTTGGTTTGACTCAGTGTGTCCACTCAGCACAGTGGAGTTTGGTCCCGCTTAAAGGTGTGTGTTGAACTGGATAAACATTTTATTGACTCTACTTTTTTCACAGTAAAAGTTTCCCTGTTATTTTGTTAGTTAAAAGCTGTGATTATGTAGGGCCATAATCAGGAAATGTTGGGTTTTCATCAGCAGTAATGTAACACGACGTTTATCAGCTGGAAGCAAATATGAAGCAGTTAAGTAAGCAGATACTTGAAAGTACAAACAGCGACGCAGGAGAGAAACTAAACTAAACCACACATATTCAGTTAGAAACTACACAAGTACTGAGAGATGAACACATAGACGTGTAAACACATCTTTTCTCTGCTCTCCTGCACTGTCTTGAGCTGAGTTTTGGTTTTCCAGTGCACAACGGGAAAAAAAAAATCAGAGGGTAATTGCATATTTTTAGTGGTTTACCTGAGTCAACCAAACACACTAATGTATGTGCAAAACTTGGAGTAAAAACAGAATTAGTGTGATCACTCAGTTTTTGTTGATGGAACATTGAGTGGGAGGAACTTGTGTTATTTGTCTAGTAATTGCTCTAGTAAATATTATATGTTTGCTCAGATAGGTTGAATAGGACACCAAGTCTACTTACAGAAACGTGACACATTTTGGAAAGTTAAACTTTGTCATGTTTTCCTTTGATTTGTCATTTTTCTTTAGAATTCTATCACAAAACAGAACTTTGGTTGTTTGCAGCAGCTGTTTGCAATGTGATGGTCATGAGAATAAGAGTAACATATTGTGGCATGCAGCATTAATTGAGAGCCAGGAAGCTGCTTTTTACAAAACATCGTGTGTACCAGTGATAAAATGTGTTTGCTTTCATGTGTCATACAGTACTTCCTGAACAGTCTTGGGTGAACATCAGCCTTATTTTTCTGGGAGTCATGAGTCGAAATGGTTGATAAACATCATTTTGAGCGCATATAAGTATAGAAATATTTAATTTACCACAGCTGTTTTGAAAATGCTTGAAAAGTGTTTGATTTTGACTTTAAGAAAAGCCGTAGCAGCCCTTCACACAGTAAATTTATAGATTTATGTACACAGCTGCTTTTAGTACCTTCTGTTATCACCCAGACACAAGATACACAAACACACATGATAATAGAAGACTGTGTTTCAATTCTCAGTAAAAAGGCTGCCAATAACGTAATGAAATGTTAGTGAATCTAGTATTGTTGGTCCATTAGGTTAAAATCAATGATTCATTGATCGGGCTGCAGGAGTCTTGTGGTCGGCTGGTGTTCAGATCAACAGGGATGACAAGGACTGTATAGATTTATTTATCCAGCTGTCTGCTCGTGTCAGCGGAGGAAGAATATTGTTTTTCATACTTCATAGAAGTGACACAGCAACCCGAGGAGGCAGAGAGAGAAAACAAAATGAAACTCATGTTTAATTGAAGCATGCAGGTATTTTTTTTCTTAGAAGAAGGGTGTATGTTGTTTGTTTTTACCCCACACAGTTGAATTCAAGCAGACTCTTTATAAAAAGTTGATGATGCTTGGAGATGTTTACTGTAAGCAGACTTGTTCTTGCTGCTGTTATTATAAGAATAGAAATGACTACATTTTGCCCCGCAGCAGCAAGTTAAATGTGTTTGTGTGTTTTTGTCTGTACAGCCTGATGAGAGTTCCCTCGATTTCTCCTCCTGTATTCTGAGGCACGGCATCAAGAATGCCAAGGAGTTGGCTTGTGGGGTGTGTCTGCTCAACGTTGACGCTCGCAGCAAGGTTTGTACACACACACACACACACACACACACGTGCATACACATACACACACACACACACACACACAATAACTGTCATTGGATACATTTTTACATTAATGTTGTGGTGCTCATCCACAGCGGATAAGAACTGACATTTCTTTGACTTTGAAACATTTTGCAGAACAAAGAAGAACGCACTATTGGACGTCTGTTTAAACGAGTATGAGACAGTCAGCTGTCAACCAAATCTCATTCCACTCTTTCCCACTGGGGGCCTCGGGGGGCCTATTCTCCTCTTACCGACGAGCCCGGCTGGGGGCCAAAGTGACAGGATTCACTTCTCTCCACTGCTCCTCTCTCACAGGCAAACAAGATATCTGCCTAAGACACATACTGTAACAGATAGAGAGAATCAGCCCAAATCATGTTCGCTAAGCCCCGCCCCTCTTAGCTACTGTTGCTATGCCTGTCAAGCTTTCATTCTCGTATGGCACATTCTCGTCTGACATACGTGGTTTTGACAAGTGCTCTAATTTTTTTTAAATTAGTTCATTTTTTAGTATAAGGTGCAATATTTTCCGTTTGATTTTGAAGTAATTCAAAAGTATTAAGATTAGAGTACATTTGTTTTATAACCAATTGATTATATTACTAATTACAGTCAGTAACTGACTAAATTCCAAAGCAATCTGTCATAATTATTTTTGAAATGGACAGTTCTGGCAGATCAAAGCAGGTTTCTCATTTCTAGCTGTCAATCATCGATCTTATTGCCTAAAATGAGAAGTGTTGGTGGTGGATTTCATCAGTTGTAGCCAGTTCAGCTAAAGTTAGCTCCATGAGTTTATTGAAAACACTGTCTCAGTTGAATTTTAAATGTTTTTTTAGTTCTTCAATTTTCTGTATTAATGAATACATACATGACAAGACTGAGGCTTTGTCCCAGACAAAAAAAACCAGACTTGCAAATTAACAGAATTGTTCTTGTGATGCAGTTTAGAACGACTGTTATTTTGCTTTAATGTAAGTCTGTTTAGCTGCTTAGTTTACTAAATTGTTTGTCACATACTTCTTGGGTGAGGATTAACTTAACCATTGTGTTTGGCTAAAGTAACTCTTTATTTGTTAGGATCTCCACTGGCTGTGCCCTAAAGCAAAGCCAGTCTTCCTAAGGTCGACATTTAAAAACCTCACAGTTCACACTAATCAACACATTTAAGAACATTCATTAAACATTACAGTCCAAGCTTCAAATATTATCCTAAACTATTATAGCATTAATGATCAGCGTCCGCAGTGAGGATATACAACACATCGGATGTTGAAGTAATGAACAGGGCTTTGTTTTAATATTAACGTGTAAATGCACAAACTAAGCTTGTTAGTTAATGACATGCTTCTTGCTCTTGGAAGTAATAATGCTGGGTTACCTCTGTATGTAGTAATCTAGTTAGCCTGACATGCTAACAACAACAGCATACGTTCAAGGAGACAAATTGTTGAATCCATTCTGTACATTTTTGCTCTTGTCTTTGGTTTTGGAAAGACTTGAAAAAAGACACTACCCTCTTTACTCTCTAAACGCAGGGTGTTGCTTTTATTCAAGCCCCTTGCACACCACTTCAACATGTGGAGAAATCTAGTGCTTGACATGCCTGACCTGCGTAGTTACAGTTGCTAAGCTATGATTGGACGATCACAGTTGGGACGTGGGGTCTAGCGAACGGTCAGTTCAGGTCGTGGTCATCTCTCAGCTTTTATACTGAAGGATGCTTTTAAAAGTGTCTCAGGATAATAATGTGCTCTCCTGAAATAAGTGAGAGTGGAGAGTTGTCACTTTGGCACCTCAGGGTGGGTTTTTGCACTCTGGGATTGGTTCTTCAAGGTCACAAAGGTCGTCACTTTGTCTTGGAAGGGTTTCATTTTCTGTCCTGTCGCCTTTATCTGGGGGTAACTGTTCACCTCGCCGCTTTCATCTAACAACCATCGGCGTTTCTGATAGCTGTTCAGTTATTAACTCTGACTGGGGCTCTTTGGGCAGAATTGCTGTACGTCCACCTCCTCGCCTACAGTGGTCGTGATTTTCATTGACGTGGGCCATTAATGGTATTCTCGGACCCTGCGGTTTGGAGGGCAGGTTGGTGGCGCCGATTGTTTCTCACGTTCCCTCTGCTGCTCAGCCAGAGCCAGATGGATGGTTCAGGCGAGATACGGCTGACTGAGAGGCATCTAGGACGCGAGCAGATGTGGCTTACACATTAGTCATAAGCAGGGAGTACAGCTGATAATAGACCTGCACACACAGACACACACTCTCACACTCCTGTGTGCACAGAGGCAGGCTGAAAATTAATGCAGTTTTATTTTGTCTCTGTGCCACTAGCATGAGATTAATAACCCATCTTTTAATTACATTTTTGGCAGAGCCACGCTGGTAAGAATGCATAAAAGCCAAGTGGAGAATAGCATCCCCTCAGAGTATAATGAAGTGAAAGAACAGCTTTGGCTACAGCAGACGGCGCTGATTGTTGCATTGTCCTTTAGTGAAGAGGTACTGATTTGTTTTTCAACCAAAGGTACAGAAGGGTGGAGATGTTGATGTGGCATCAAAGAAATTGAAAAATGCTTGATTCATGCTGTGAATTTTACATTTTTCAAATGATTCTGTAAAAATTTTACCCCGCAAATAGAACCAAAAATAATTTTGTCAAATCCAGTCAGAGTTGAAATTATCCACAACTGTGGGCTAATAATCATTATCATTATGGGATGCAGCTCATTGTCTTCTTCAGGTCAGGATTAGGGCTGCAACAATGGTTATTTTCATTGTCGATTAATCTGTTGATTATTTTCTCCATCACTCATTTAGTTGTTCGATCTATAAAATGTCAGAAAATGAAGAAAAATAAATAAATAAATATAAATGATTTATAACTAGATTATTAATTAGTTTATAGACACTTTATAAGTAATTAATTAAAATAATATTGTTATTGCTATTATTGATGTTACAACACATTAGATAACCTGTTGCTTGCCAAATAGTGAGCCCACATTTAACTGTACTGTTAAAGGTAAAGTCTAATATATTTACTGTGCTAAATCATTAGGTGATCACAATATGTCATCAGATATTAAGAAACATGATAAGTTGAAATACTGCGGCCATGGTGTCATTTTTTTTAATTTCCATTCTGGCTCATAACTTGTCTCAGTGTTTGCCAGTTTCATGTTAATTACAATGCTGAATGTTCACAGAATACAAGCTTCTGTTTATGAGTCATAAGAAATCATCAGTAATCTTGTAGAAGGAGTAGATGTTTATAACGGTTAAACTGAGGAATTTGTTAATGGAGTCTGGCAGGCAGTGAAACAGGCAGTCATAGTATTGTCAGTTTACAACGTTGTGTTCTTCTTACGCTTCTTGCTTCAACCATAGTTCATATATTAAATAGGGATTCAGCCTATTTATTCTATGGATCCAACTCACTATTTGGACTGTAGTACTCCTTTTTGGACATACAGTTGTTACATTTTTCTCCTTTAATTAGGTTATTTGCCAAATACTGAACACACATTTATTAGATAGCATTTCTTATTTAGCTGACTTTGTCCTCTTCATCAGTAACGTTTGTACCTGTCAGCTTCATCTCATATTTGTGAATAAATTACAAGCTTTTAACCACCATCAGCATTTCATAATAATCAGAAAGTTTCATTTGGCATCAAATTAACACGTCATATTACCAAGCTATTGGAATCTTCAGAATAGATGTGGCCCAGTTCATTATCTTATTAAACTTAGCGTATTGATCATCCAATCTTAGTCATCAGTATTTGATGATGTGTTCCACACTTTACTCTAAGGCTCCCTTTATTGTAAATGTCAATATCTAGTTAGTAAGATTCATTAGTAGTAATCAGTAACTGGATCTTTATTTTTTTTATTAATGATTTTTAGAGTGTTTACAACCTAATTAGAAACATTTATAAAGTTTTATAAGGGTAGTCTTATTGTAAATTGTACCACTTTACAATAAGACTAATACAGTGTGCATCATTTTTTGACATTTTATTCACTAAATGGTTAATTATGAAAATGATTGGCAGATTAATCGATAATGAAAATAAACCTTAGTTGCAGCCCTAATGTGAAACCTGCAGCATCTTCCTCTCATCTCAGTTTGTCAGTCACAGGCAGCAGCAGTTATGAGTTATCATGAGTGATACTTTCCAGCTAATGATGCTCCAGCGTTCCTACTAAATGATAAATGCTAATTTGAGCAATTACAGGGAGAAGCACTGGAAAGGATTTTAAGTTGAATAATTTAGCATTTCTGGCTATTTATATTAATGCAGGTTTCTGAAGTGCCTCGAGGATTTGGATTGATTTTTCTGTGTAGCTTTTACTGGAGTGTGTTTGACAGCAGTGCTAACAGACGTTTGGATCCACACTGTGTCCTCAAATATTCCCATCTCCTGTAAATCTTTAGCTTGTGAATCTGTTTTTTTGGTTGCCCATCTCTGACTCAGCATGCTTTATTGTGCTTCAGGTTAGCAGGGTTCCTACACAGCCAGAGAAAGTCAGGGGAATGACTTGGATAACACCAGAACTAAAAGGATTGGGAATTGACAAAATGCCTTAAAGAGTGAGAAAATAAAGAACAAAGGCCACAGCACAAAAACTTGTAGATTTTCTGCCTGTTTTTCCCTGTAGAGAATAATTCTTAGTTATAGACGAGTCAAGCACCGCCACCATTACTGCTGTGGAACTCAACACATTTACCCTGACAGTGAAAGCAGAGATGTTTGGCTTCATCACAGTCTTTAAACCCCCAAGTCTGTCTGAATGAAGAAGTTATTCCGTCTCAAAGCTCTAGTCTGAAATTGGTTGTGACACAGGCTTTGGGAAAGAAATAACATTAACGTACCCCTTTGTCTGTCCTCCACAGTCTGCATCTGACAGTGCTGTGTACTGTGGAGTAACATTAGCTATTGAAACTCAGCAGGAGCCACATGCTAGTTTATGATTTAAATCACGAAAGTCTAGAGCTGCATCTCAGTTTGGATACTGCTGTAAGTACACACTGCTGCCTCAGATCGAGGATGGCCATTAATGGCCCTAACCAGAAACACCAGTGGCAGCTCCTTCCTTCTTCTTCTTCTTCTTCTTCTTCATTGGTGATCTGAAGTTTTACTGCCACCTGCCAAAACATCTGCCAGCTTGTTTATTCATTTGTGTTCAGTTTCACTTCATTCAACATGAAAGTCACTTTAATTTTATTTGCCAAAGTTATTGATAAAAATAATAACTTACATCTCTATAATTCACTGTTCACTTTGGCCATAGCCATGGCTGCTTCCTCGGCTGCCATGTTCACAAGTTTGGTAGTCCCACCTCTCCTGCTAGTGTGACAAGATGGCGACCATCGGGGCCATGTTAGCACTGTACAGCACAGTGCATTTTGTTTTGCCATAAATGTCAGTGTGAACATACTTGCGTACTCAAAAGTTATGCAAATTGAGACACAACATGTGCAAATTTCATGAAAAACAAGAATATATGATTCTGTAAAAGAGGAATTAATGTCTGGAAACATAGTAGCAGCCAGTAAGAGACATGCAGTTTACCTTCAGCCTGTGTAGGCAAGATAGTTCGGTCTTTAGTCGGTCCTTTTCTCTCCGAATACAGATACTGATTCTGATACCTGAATCTTATGTACTGGCCGATACTGAATACTGATCCCATACCAGTTTGTTACGTAATATATATCAGTCCCCTCCAGGATTTCACAGACTTTTTTAGGATTGTTGCGCCCTAAAATGATTTCACAGGCAGCTTTTCAAAAAAAAAAAAATTGTGATGCATTTGATAATGTTTTTAGGCATGTAGCACCCAATAATGTAATAATTTACTGAAAATGTAATAATGCCTGAAAATGTAATAAAATTTGCACTTAACTCAATCGAAAATGTAATAAAACTCAATAATGCAATAACTTGACTAATAATGTAATAAAATATTCTGACTGATATTGTAATAACATTTTTGCCGATAATGTAATACCTTATTACATTATTGGAGATTTATTACATTTTCAGGTGGGTCATTTTTTAAAAAAAAATAATGTAAAACTTGACAGATAATGTAATATAGAGTTCTACATTTTGTGTTTCGAGAATCCAAGACTGTTATATAGCCTACACTGTATTTGAAACAACAGAATGACTGTACATATGTATGTATGTATGTATGTATGTATGTTTGATTTCAGGCTTGACTGTATGTATGTATGTATGTATGTATGTATGTATGATTTCAGGCTTGACTGTATGTATGTATGTTTGTATGTATGTATGATTTCAGGCTTGACTGTATGTATGTATGTATGTTTGATTTCAGGCTTGACTGTATGTATGTATGTATGTATGTATGTATGTTTGATTTCAGGCTTGACTGTATGTATGTATGTATGTATGTATGTATGATTTCAGGCTTGACTGTATGTATGTATGTATGTATGTATGATTTCAGGCTTGACTGTATGTATGTATGTATGCATGTTTGATTTCAGGCTTGACTGTATGTATGTATGTATGTATGTTTGATTTCAGGCTTGACTGTATGTATGTATGTATGTATGTATGTTTGATTTCAGGCTTGACTGTATGTATGTATGTATGTATGATTTCAGGCTTGACTGTATGTATGTATGTATGTATGATTTCAGGCTTGACTGTCTGTATGTATGTATGTATGTATGTATGTATGTATGTATGATTTCAGGCTTGACTGTATGAATGTATGATTTCAGGCTTGACTGTATGTATGTATGTATGTATGTATGTATGATTTCAGGCTTGACTCTATGTATGTATGTATATATGTATGATTGATTTCAGGCTTGACTGTATGTATGTATGTATGTATGATTTCAGGCTTGACTGTATGTATGTATGTATGATTTCAGGCTTGACTGTATGTATGTATGTATGTATGATTTCAGGCTTGACTGTATGTATGTATGTATGTATGATTTCAGGCTTGACTGTATGTATGTATGTATGTATGATTTCAGGCTTGACTGTATGTATGTATGTATGATTTCAGGCTTGACTGTATGAATGTATGATTTCAGGCTTGACTGTATGTATGTATGTATGTATGTATGTATGTTTGATTTCAGGCTTGACTGTATGTATGTATGTATGTATGATTTCAGGCTTGACTGTATGTATGTATGTATGTATGTATGTATGTATGTATGATTTCAGGCTTGACTGTATGTATGTATGTATGATTTCAGGCTTGACTGTATGTATGTATGTATGTATGTATGATTTCAGGCTTGACTGTATGTATGTATGTATGTATGTATGTATGTATGTTTGATTTCAGGCTTGACTGTATGTATGTATGTATGTATGTATGTTTGATTTCAGGCTTGACTGTATGTATGTATGTATGTTTGATTTCAGGCTTGACTGTATGTATGTATGTATGTATGTATGGTTTCAGGCTTGACTATATGTATGTATGTATGTATGTATGATTTCAGGCTTCACTGTATGTATTATATATGTATGTATGTTTGTATGTATGTATGTATGTATGATTTCAGGCTTGACTGTATGTATGTATGTATGATTTCAGGCTTGACTCTATGTATGTATGTATGTATGTATGATTGATTTCAGGCTTGACTGTATGTATGTATGTATGATTTCAGGCTTGACTGTATGTATGTATGTATGATTTCAGGCTTGACTGTATGTATGTATGTATGTATGATTTCAGGCTTGACTGTATGTATGTATGTATGTATGTATGTATGTATGTTTGATTTCAGGCTTGACTGTATGTATGTATGTATGTATGTTTGATTTCAGGCTTGACTGTATGTATGTATGTATGTATGTTTGATTTCAGGCTTGACTGTATGTATGTATGTATGATTTCAGGCTTGACTGTATGTATGTATGTATGTATGATTTCAGGCTTGACTGTCTGTATGTATGTATGTATGTATGATTTCAGGCTTGACTGTATGAATGTATGATTTCAGGCTTGACTGTATGTATGTATGTATGTATGTATGTATGTATGTATGTATGTATGATTTCAGGCTTGACTGTATGTATGTATGTATGTATGATTTCAGGCTTGACTCTATGTATGTATGTATGTATGTATGATTGATTTCAGGCTTGACTGTATGTATGTATGTATGTATGATTTCAGGCTTGACTCTATGTATGTATGTATGTATGATTTCAGGCTTGACTGTATGTATGTATGTATGTATGATTTCAGGCTTGACTGTATGTATGTATGTATGTATGATTTCAGGCTTGACTGTATGTATGTATGTATGTATGATTTCAGGCTTGACTGTATGTATGTATGTATGTATGATTTCAGGCTTGACTGTATGTATGTATGTATGTATGTTTGATTTCAGGCTTGACTGTATGTATGTATGTATGTATGTATGTTTGATTTCAGGCTTGACTGTATGTATGTATGTATGTTTGATTTCAGGCTTGACTGTATGTATGTATGTATGTATGTATGTATGTATGTATGTATGATTTCAGGATTGACTGTCTGTATGTATGTATGTATGTATGATTTCAGGCTTGACTGTATGTATGTATGTATGTATGTATGTATGTATGTATGTATGTATGATTTCAGGCTTGACTGTATGAATGTATGATTTCAGGCTTGACTGTATGTATGTATGTATGTATGTATGATTTCAGGCTTGACTGTATGTATGTATGTATGATTTCAGGCTTGACTGTATGTATGTATGTATGTATGTATGATTGATTTCAGGCTTGACTGTATGTATGTATGTATGTATGATTTCAGGCTTGACTGTATGTATGTATGTATGATTTCAGGCTTGACTGTATGTATGTATGTATGTATGTATGATTTCAGGCTTGACTGTATGTATGTATGTATGTATGTATGTTTGATTTCAGGCTTGACTGTATGTATGTATGTATGTATGTTTGATTTCAGGCTTGACTGTATGTATGTATGTATGTTTGATTTCAGGCTTGACTGTATGTATGTATGTATGTATGTATGTATGTATGTATGGTTTCAGGCTTGACTGTATGTATGTATGTATGTATGTATGATTTCAGGCTTCACTGTATGTATTATATATGTATGTATGTATGTATGTATGTATGATTTCAGGCTTGACTGTATGTATGTATGTATGTATGTATGTATCTATGATTTCAGGCTCGACTGTATGTATGTATGTTTGATTTCAGGCTTGACTGTATGTATGTATGTATGTATGTATGTATGTATGTATGTATGTTTGATTTCAGGCTTGACTGTATGTATGTATGTATGTATGTATGACTTCAGGCTTGACTGTATGTATGTATGTATGTATGTATGTATGTATGTATGATTTCAGGCTTGACTGTATGTATGTATGTATGTATGTATGATTTCAGGCTTGACTGTATGTATGTATGTATGATTTCAGGCTTGACTGTATGTATGTATGTATGTATGTATGATTTCAGGCTTGACTGTATGTATGTATGTATGTATGTATGTATGATTTCAGGCTTGACTGTATGTATGTATGTATGTATGTATGATTGATTTCAGGCTTGACTGTATGTATGTATGTATGATTTCAGGCTTGACTGTATGTATGTATGTATGTATGTATGTTTGATTTCAGGCTTGACTGTATGTATGTATGTATGTATGTATGTATGTTTGATTTCAGGCTTGACTGTATGTATGTATGTATGTATGATTTCAGGCTTGACTGTATGTATGTATGTATGTATGTATGTATGTATGTATGTATGTATGTATGTATGTATGATTTCAGGCTTGACTGTATGTATGTATGTATGTATGATTTCAGGCTTGACTGTATGTATGTATGTATGTATGTATGATTTCAGGCTTGACTGTATGTATGTATGATTTCAGGCTTGACTGTATGTATGTATGTATGTATGATTTCAGGCTTGACTGTATGTATGTATGTATGAATGTATGATTTCAGGCTGGACTGTATGTATGTATGTATGATTTCAGGCTTGACTGTATGTATGTATGTATGTATGTATGATTTCAGGCTTGACTGTATGTATGTATGTATGTATGTATGATTTCAGGCTTGACTGTATGTATGTATGATTTCAGGCTTGACTGTATGTATGTATGTATGTATGTTTTCAGGCTTGACTGTATGTATGTATGTATGTATGTATGTATGTATGTATGATTTCAGGCTTGACTGTATGTATGTATGTATGTATGTATGATTGATTTCAGGCTTGACTGTATGTATGTATGTATGTATGTATGTATGTATGTATGTATGATTTCAGGCTTGACTGTATGTATGTATGTATGTATGTATGTATGTTTGATTTCAGGCTTGACTGTATGTATGTATGTATGTTTGATTTCAGGCTTGACTGTATGTATGTATGTATGATTGATTTCAGGCTTGACTGTATGTATGTATGTATGTATGTATGTATGTATGATTTCAGGCTTGACTATATGTATGTATGTATGTATATATGTTTGTATGATTTCAGGCTTGACTGTATGTATTATATATTTATGTATGTATGTATGTATGTATGGTTTCAGGCTTGACTGAATGTATGTATGTATGTATGATTGATTTCAGGCTTGACTGTATGTATGTATGTATGTATGTATGATTTCAGGCTTGACTATATGTATGTATGTATGTATGCATGATTTCAGGCTTGACTGTATGTATTATATATGTATGTATGTATGTATGATTTCAGGCTTGACTGTATGTATGTATGTATGTATGTATGTATGATTTCAGGCTCGACTGTATGTATGTATGTTTGATTTCAGGCTTGACTGTATGTATGTATGTATGTATGTATGTTTGATTTCAGGCTTGACTGTATGTATGTATGTATGTATGATTTCAGGCTTGACTGTATGTATGTATGTATGTATGTATGTATGATTTCAGGCTTGACTCTATGTATGTATGTATGATTTCAGGCTTGACTGTATGTATGTATGTATGTATGTATGTATGATTTAAGGCTTTACTGTATGTATGTATGATTTCAGGCTTGACTGTATGTATGTATGTATGTATGAATGATTTCAGGCTTGACTGTATGTATGTATGTATGAATGTATGATTTCAGGCTTGACTGTATGTATGTATGTATGTATGAT